>NC_143143.1:960000-1278333 GCF_059928025.1 Delphinapterus leucas
ATTTATTTGATGCTCAGATTGTCCGAGGTTTGGTCAGCGGGGGCCTCACCCAGCAGGTTCCTGCCTTCTTTTGATGTGACTCTTGAAACACTTCCTTGCTTCCCTCCCTTTCTTACTTTTCAAAGCCACTAAGTTTTGAGGTTGTTACACAGGAATGAATAACTGATATAGATGGCTCAGAGGGAGGATGGGAAGAGTGAAGGACAGATGAAGGATGGAGCAAGGGAGGTGACACTCAGTGAGTGAAGAATGGTACCCGCCACCTGAGAGGGGAAGACAGGTGGGGGGAGGACAGGTGGGGGGAGGGACACAGGGGTGGGCAGACGGCTAGGGGATGAGTTTGGGTGGATGCGTCAAGAAATGCCCCCTCTGCATCAGCCTCCTGGCGGCCTCCCCAACCTGCCCCATCAAGGCTGCCCCTGGTGGCCCTGGAGAGACCCTCCTTTCAGACCTTCGAGTGGGAGCTGGTCTGCGGCTGCTGCAGACAGCTGAGTTCTAGGAAGACCGTCAAAGAGAGCCATCAAACCAGGGCCAGGTCCCAGCAGACACTCTGCCCAGTGCCGGCCTTCCTCTGGGGGGCGTGCAGCCGGCCCCCATGCTGTGTGAACTCACGACCATTGTGGGGAGGGGGGGACGTCTAATGAGAGGCTCCATTCTGTGAGCTGTGCCCAAACTCTGACCCAGCCACCATTCCTAGGATTTGACCCCATCTGTGCAGAAATGTAGGCACCAGGTTGATCTTCTAGGAGATCCAGTGTCCAGCCACCTGGACTGATCAGGGCAGCCATGGGGCATCCCGACAACACACTTCTCAGAAGCTTCTGCAGAAGGACCACATGGACCCTTCTGTGATGAAACAGCCCAATCGGTGGTGAAGGGAAAGAAGCCATTCATGCACCAGCATGTAGGAAGTGACCACATCCATCTAAAAGTGGGAAAAGTCTGGAACGAAACACACCCAGTGGTCCCCATGGTTACAGGGATGGGCGGGGCAGCCATGCAAGCCGTCCTCTCTGTGTGGTTCATTTTTGCAATTATGTGAATGTCCCAGAAAAAGAAGTTTCCATTAGGGAATGAAGAGCAGTGTGCTTGCCCTGTGGGATCCTCCCGCAGGGGCTGCTCAGGCCCCAGCCTCCCTCTCTGTCCAAGGACGGGACAGGCATGGTCCAGGCTGGCATTTACGGTGCGGGTCCTCCCCGGAATGCTTCCTCCATCCTCTTTCGCACCGGACACAACCTCTTCTTCATTCCAAACCCAGCCTCCCAGCTCAGTCGCTTCCTCCGTGAAGTCCTCAGGGGTTCCCCTGCCAGGGCAGGTGGCGGCCACTCTCCTGCTGGCACCTTCCCACAGCGATTCGCATACCTGTGCGGCTGTGCTCGAGCAGTGCCCCCAAGGGACAGCGCCTGGCCCTTGCAGAATGCAGCCTGCCTGCCTGCCTGAACGTTCTGGACAAGCCCCAAGGCTGGGGTCGGGGTCATGGAGGTCAGAGGTCAAGGGGTAGATGGAGGGATCTTTCCCTCGGGAGATTCTGGGGCAGCAGCAGGCCAGGGACTCAGATGCACAAGCGGCATCGGAGGACTGTCCCCCACAACGACGCCCATCCACCCGGAGGATCGACCACGCCTGGTCCGGGAGAAAGGAAGACGCTGCAGAGGGGCAGCGAGGGGCCACCAAGCAGCCCACCCAGGATTCTGAGTCCCGCGGGGCCCAGGAATCTGCGTTCCACAGTCTCCCCGAAGATGCAGGGTCTCCAGACCTCCCTGAGACCCCACTGCGTTAGCTTCCTGGGGAAGCACCTCAGGCCGGGAGGCAGAACCACAGACATTTCCTCACACAGTCCTGAAGGCTGGACGTCGAGATCAGGTGTCCCAGGGCCACGCTCCCTCCAAAGGCTCTGGGGGAGGGTCCCTCCGGCCTCTTCCAGCTCCTGGGGGCCCTAGGCTCCTGAACTCGGGCTGCGTCCTCCGTCTCTGCTGCCGACTTCCCAGGCCTCCCCTCTCTGCATGTGTCCTTTTCTCTCCGTGGATTTAGGGCCACGCTAACCCAGGATGATCTCAGCTCGAGATCCTTACCCAAATTATAGCCACAAAGACCCTATTTCCCAACAAGGTCCATTCTGAGGGTCCTGGTGGCATGTGTTTTGGGGCCTCCTTCCCACTGACAGCAGCCGCAGGACCCCGGTCTGCGTGGCCAGCCGCTCCCCCTTCCATCCCACCCAGCACCCCAGCCTTCTCGCCGTCCCTGGGACACACCAGGCTCCTGTCTCAGGGCCTCTGCTCGGGCTCTTTCTATGTTAGGAAGCCCAGGTGCTGCCATCCTAGCTCCCAGAACCACAGCCCAGCCCCCTATGGGAACTGCTGCCCCCCAAAGTTCCCTTTAGAACCCTTGCCACCCCCGAGATCCTATGACTTACCTACCGGTCTCACTTTTAAGGCCTGCTTCCCACCTGACTTAGCCCCCAGCAGCACCTGGCCTGTGTGTCCCCTGCCCGGTCCAGGGCTGCAGGCCACACTCAGTCATCGTGGGCGGGGTGAGTGGACCAGGTGTGCAAAGCCCTGGAGCAGAGGGAGACCCCACGTAGAGAAGCCACCACGGTCGGGAGCTGGGTTCAGCCTGGAGGGACACGTCCGGCAGGCAAGCCCAGGCCTCTGGCCCCTGCAGTCCCAGGTCATCTGTACTGTGACCCGGAGCCACGCAAGAGCCTTGCCCCCCAGGCTCTGGACCTAGCGACTGCGTAAGGGGCACGCATGTCTGCCGGGCCCCCCGTGGCTCCACGGGGGGAAGGAACCCACCGGCGCCAGGGCTGGGGTTGCCGCAGGTGGGCGTCAGAAGTGAGAGGGACCAGCCCTGGCCCCCGGGGGGAGGGGCGGCGGTGCGGAGGGCAGGGCGCAGCTGTGTGTGTCTAACGGCCTCTGGGCAGGAAGCAGCTGCTCCCGGCTGGGGACCTGGGCCCCAAGCTGGGCTCCAGCCCGGGCGGTGTCTCCGGCCTTAGGTGTCCTTGCCCGGGTCAGGGGTCCCCAGCCCAGCCAGGCCCGGCCCTTCCCAGCACTCACGGTGGGGGGAGTGGGATTTGGGAACCCCCTGGAGCGGCCACAGAGGGGCCGGGGGCTGGTCGGCTCCCAGCTACCTGGTCTCCTAAATTTAGAAACTGCCTCACCCGCACTGGAAGCCCTGTCAGCCTGGTGACTGGGTTTCAAAGCCATGAGTCAGTGTTTGTGGGGACTCAGACACCCGCGGCTGGGCAGGGGCAGCTGGGTGCCCATCTGCTCTCACGTGGAGCATTCGGGAATTTCCTCCGGGAATGAACAGTCCTGTCCAGAGCGCGTAGCCCTGGAATCTGCCCATGTGATGCCGCTGCAGGGAGGCCGGGCCAGGAAGACGGGTGCCCCGGGCGCCCCCGGCCTGAAGCCGGCTTTGGGGGCCAAGAGCTGGGACTGTGCCGGGCAGATCCTGGCCGGGAGCGGAAGCCCCAGGGGCCGCCTCTGGCCGGAGGTGGGGAAGCGCTTTCCAACAATTGTCTGAAAATAGAACGGACTGGCTCCCGAGGAAAGGAGTCCCTGCCCCGGGAAGGGAGCACATGGGAGCAGGAAGCCTGCTGAGCAGGGAGGGGCTCCCCGCCTCCCACCCAGGGAGGCCCCGAGGCCTCGGTTTCTCGCTTGGGGAAGTGGAGCTGAGGAAGCAGGCCTGGGGTGCAGCCCGCCCCCCGCCCCATGCATGGCTCAGAGGGCGCGCTTCCTGCCAGGCCCCAGCTGTGTCGCTGCTTTGCCCCCCTCGTCCAGTGAGGGCTGGAGGCCTGGCACACTCTGTGGAGTTCAGCAGTCCCCCAACCCGAGCACCCAGGCCCCCAGGACCAGGCTGGGCACTCCCGGGACGAGGCTGAGCCCAGGGCCCACTTCTGCTGCAAAAGCAGATCCGCCCCGGCACACAATCCACCTCGGGACATGCTGTTTCCACGCCTTCCAAAGACCGCGAGGGGGCAGGAGGCTCGTGTCACCCACAGAGAGCAGGGCACAGAGGAGCCAGCTGCCCCTGAATGGGGGCGCGGGGGTGCTGGACCTTTCTTCCTGCAGAACCCTGGGGTTCCAGGGAGCACAGTTGGAGAACCAGTGCAAGGGGACTAAGGAGTAGGGACCCCCAGGCCCAGCCCCGCGTTCTCTCCCATCCTAAGGCTGCTGCAGCGGGATGGAGGGCACCACGACAATGACTGCGTCCCTCCCGGCCTGTCCGGGGCAGCCCGGATTTCACCTCTTATGTCTCACTGTCCCGACACGCCCTCAAAATCTCCCCAACACCGCCAGTGGGGTGGCTATGCAGGATTTAGTTTCCTTGTTTGGGTTTGTCAAGTTTCCTGCAAAGAGCATATATTAGGTTTGAAATTAGAAAAACACCCTCAAGCATTTTTTTAAAAATAAATTTATTTATTTATTTATTAATTTTTGTCTGTGTTGGGTTTTCGTTGCTGCAGGCGGGCTTTCTCTAGTTGCGGTGAGTGGGGGCTACTATTCCTTGTAGTGCGCGGGCTTCTCATTGCGGTGGCTTCTCTTGTGGCAGAGCACGGGCTCTAGGCACATGGGCTCCAGTAGTTGTGGCTCGCAGGCTCTAGAGCACAGGCTCAGTAGTTGTGGCGCACGGGCTTAGTTGCTCTGCAGCATGTGGGATCTTCCCGGACCAAGGCTCGAACCTGTGTCCCCTGCATTGGCAGGCACATTCTTAACCACTGTGCCACCAGGGAAGCCCTCATGCACTTTTCTTAAAAGCAAATACATACATAAATAAAAGTCCCAGAGATTCTAACACACATCCCAGTCCCACTTTTCCCTGTCGACACTTTTCTTCGAGAAGCACCGCCACAAACTCATACTATGTCATGTGTTCAAACTTTAGCTCAGAAATTAGGGACAGATGTTCCCAGGTCGTCTTGGCCCACCATGACGTTCTCAAGCTGAGGAAACGCCTGCCAATGGAGGGAGAGGAGGCCCAGCCTCCAGGTGGTTGACATCCAGACTGCATTGGTCATGGGATGGATTATTCACAGCCCGGGTTATTATCTCTCCTGGTCCAGGGCTAACTGGGCTCAGCTGGGCGGTTCTTGTGTGTGTGCATGGTGGGGGGAGAGGCAGGTGCAGACATGGGCCGCAGGTGTCCGTGTTTCGTCTGGCCACAGGCTGGGACCTTTGCGGTGGCACCTGCACGTGGCTTGGGCTTCCTCACTCCATGGCACCGGGTTTCCAGGTCAGGAGGTCTGAGAGACAGAGCCAGGCAACACGGTAGTAAGACGAATGTGCTTGGTCTTCTTCCAGCATTCCTGGCACAGAGCTCAAAGCCCTTGGAATTTCCTGAGGGACAGGGCTGTCTTTGATTATTCCTAACAAGCCCCTTTGGACCACACCTGAGTTTATGCTAATGAGACGACTCAGGATGGGGCCCCTAGCCAGCTGCTGGTGGAACCCACCCTGTGCTGAGAGGGTTGGAGCTTTCAGCTGCACCCCACCCACCCCTGACTCCAAGGAGGGGAGGGGCACTGGAGATGGAGTTCAGTGGCCAATGGCCAGTGGCTGGATCGATCTTGTGTACGTAAAAATACTTGATGAAAACTCTAGAAGGAGATATCCTAGGAGCGTCCGGGTTGGCGTACACAAGGTATGCGGGGAGGGCGGCTGCTCCAGGAGGGTGTGGGGCTCTGCACCCTAACCCGGCTCTGCGCACGCCTTGCCTTGTGTGCCCCGTCCATGGAGCTCTTCCTGAGCTGAAGCCTCTGCGATGCACCTGTCCTGAGTATAATGATTTCCCACGTTCTGTGCTTTGTTCACATAGTGAATTATTGCACCTGAGGTCAGGTTCATGGGAACCCCTGAATCTGTAGTCAGCCAGGTAGACTGGAGGGAGCCTGGGGACCCGGGGCTCAGAACAGGCACCTGAAATTGTGGAGGGACCTCTTGGGACCGAGCCCTCACCCAGAGGACTTACTGGTGGAGTTGAATCGAGCCGTAGGATGCCCCGTTGGTGTCGGAGAGTCACAGGATTGGTTGGTGTTTGGAAAAACCAAGCAGTTCCTTTTATGACCTACCTGCCTGGACGGCATGGCACTTCCACCGTCCTCTGTGGGTCAAAGCTGTCACGAAGGCCTGGCCCGGTTTCCGGGTAGAGGACACCCGCTCCACTAGTTGGAGGACGATGTTTTCGGGGCCGTTCCGGGGCACACGGCGCTACAGTCGTGAAATCGTGACTTGGCGATTGGCCCGCTGCTGACCACGGCATCCGGTAACGAGCCGTGCCCGCGGGTTGGTGGACGCGTGGGCTGTTTCAGTTTGGGGAGATTACAAATAAGGCCAGAATAAACACCTGTGCACAGGCCTGTCACTTGGACCGACTTCACTGCACCCAAATACCCAGGCGTGGTTCTCTGTCCTCCTTAACTTGGAGGTGACAAAGCTGTCTTGCTGGGTTCTTCAGCGGGGGTTGCGGGGGGGTGGGTAATGAATACAGCTAAGCGCCTCACCCTGTGTCTGGGGCAGAAAAGGACTCAAAACGCAGCTATTAATATCCTTGTTGTTGTGGGAGGGTGGGGAGAGACAGGTGACTTGCATTTCCCCCGAGCAGTTCCTTAACATTTTGTACTGGATAATTCTTTGTTTTCTGGGGCCACATCCTGTGCATTGTAGGACGTTTAGCAGCATCCCTGGCCTCGACCCACTGGGTGCCAGTAGCAATTTTTTTTCTTGGTAGAACAGGGGGAAGAACCATTCAGAATTTACTCCTAAAGAGCCTACAGCATGTGCAGGGAAAACTACAGGCGTTTCTCCGCAGATCGCACGTACACAAGGCATTATTGGCTTCACAGGTGAGAGAGCCTCTGGTGTGTTCTCTGTAACAAAATCCACATCACCGTGTAAGCAGGTACCACTGTCGTGTTCACTTACGATTCCAGGAGGAAAGGCACGATTTGGCAAAAAATAAGAATAATAATTTTGTTTTTGGATCCTAAAGTCAAGTGCAATTATTGAGAGATGCACTTCTGACAACAGTCTTCTGTCACTTCTCCAAGCTAGGACAGCCAAGAATACAAAAATGTGTCCTGTCTCGGCCAAGTGTCCCCTAGGCCAAATCATCCTGGATGAGAACCCCTGCCCTCCAGCGTCTCTAAATTCCAAGGGCAGGAAAGGCTATTTATTTGCAGAATAAAAGGCACATCTCCTGGGGTGAGGGAGGGAACGCAGCACGGCTCTCCCTGCCCCAAGGGTACCTGGTAAGGACCTGGTATCAGAGCCTTGGTCACTGCTGGCCCCCCCACTTTGTAATTCACAGGCCCTCAGTCAAGGGAACCAGCAAGTTCAGTGACACACTGGTGGCCACGAGCACAAGTTTGCCATCACCTGGGTCTCAGGTGTCCCACCTGGAAAATGGGACCAAGTTGCATCTGTGTAGCCGTCAGTACCAGTTTGAGGAGTGGCTGCAGACCCCAAGAGCAGCCAGTATGTCCTCGCCAACTGGCCGGCCGGCAGTTGACGGGCTGGAAATATTAGGGGGAACCCCACCCGGGGGTGTGGTGCTTTGCAGAGGACACTGCTGTCGCCGGCAGTCGGGCAGGGGGTTGCAGGGGGAAGGGAGGTTAGGGATCTTGACAGAGCTGTTCTCAAATTGTGACTGGGAATCGGCTATATTATTTAATAATACATGAACACGCAATAACCATAATCATGATAACGGGAGTCTTTTCCTTTGAGAACAGTTGACCTTCTACAAAGAGCTCCCCTCCCTGCATGTGATCCTCAAAGTCAATCCTATTCCCAGTTCAAGGGTGCAGAGACAGGCCCAGACATGACCACACAGAGGAGGCTTTGGAAGCCAAACTCTGCTGCTTCCCTCTCCGGGGCCCCTCGCTCCCCTCCTAGATTTGAGATGCCCAGGGGCCCCTTTCCCCTTGGCTAGGGGAGGAGGAGACCCTTTCAGGACTCAGGGCTCCAGACCGCTCCTGCCCACCACCTCCTTCACCCCAGAAGCCAGGAGGGGATAAGCGGTCAGGCTCACAGCCGCCCCCCCAACCCCTGCCACAGCCCTGCCCCCCGGCAGAGGTCCGGGCTGCAGGAGGCATTCCCAGGAGGGACCTTGGCCCTGGGGAAGCTTTCTGGAGGGAGGGACAGGGACGGCTGCAGCCCAGCAGGGCCCTGAGAGCAGGTGCGTTGGTGGCACGGTGGAAGGCCAAGGAGGGGACCTGGCTCTGCCCGGCCAGTGCCCTCCTCCCCGAGCCTCAGGTCCGTCATCCTCAAAGGGCAGCCGTGGTCAGCACTGGGCAAGGGGAGGGCACCGCTGGCTGGGCCGAGGGCAGGAGTCATTTGTTCTTGGGTCAGCAAACATCCCCCCGCAAAGGCAGCCCCGTCACAGGCGTGGGGTGCCAATACCAGCCCTTCAGTTCCTAGAGAGCCCCACTGGCCTGCCCGTGGAGGGGTGGGGCCTGCAGCAGGTGCCCCATGGTCCGGCCCATCCAAGGTTCCACCCCCTACCTTTCTGGGGTCCGGGACTCTGGGGACAACTGTGAGGATCCTGAGGGGTAGTAAGTGCTGGGAGACCCTCGCGGCTAGAGCTGCCCCTCACCTCCCTGCTGAGTAATTGATTTCGGGGCCCCAGTGTCCCTCAGTTTCCCTGGACCTTGGCCAGGGCCCCCTGAGTCTGCCCACGGCACGCCCGACCTCCAGCTCTCCGGAAGGAGGGGGCGGGGTGGACCCTGGGCCGGGAGGGGGGCCCAGGCTCCTCCCTAAGAACCAGCTCTGCCCAGCTGGGCGATGGGCAGGTCTGTCTACCCCAGGCGTGGGCCGTGATGGTCACAAGACTCTTCCCAGGGCAAAGAGGAGCAGTGTATCTGGATAAGCAGCGCTGTCTCTGCCATAAAGCCATCATAAAAGGACAATTTATTAAGGCCAACCAGGGACCCGGTGCTGTGCGAAGGTCTTCACGGCCATTTAGGAACTGCACTCTCACAGCAGTCCTGTAAGGTCGGCATAGTTCCCTCCATTTTATTTCATTTTTAATTTGATTCTGTAGCTTTGAATAGCTAATACATTTCACGGTCTGGCAGTCAGAATGACATAAGGAAGTTGACATAGCAATCTCATTTCTATCCGCGCCCCATCGTCCCCCAACGGCCAAAGGCAACCCTTTTCCTTAGTTTCCTTTTTATCCTCCCAGGCTTCCTTCTGCAGGTACAGACATGAATACAGTCGCTGGCCCTCCACGGATACCAAACTCTGAGGATGCTCAGGCCCCTTACATAAAATAACACAGTATTTGCATGAAACCTATGCACATATACTTTCAGTCATCTCTAGATTACTTATAACACATAATACAATGTAAATGCCATGTAAACAGTTGCCACTGTGTTGCAAACTCGAGTTTTTGCTTTCTGGAACTTTCCAGAATTTTTTCCCGCAAATATTTTCAGTCTGAGATTGGTTGCATCCCGGGACACGGAACCCAAAGGTACAGAGGACTGACAGTATACATTTTTATAACCCTCCCTTCCTTACGCTAAAGGTAGCACGTCACACACCCCCAGGTCTGCACCTTGATTTCTCATTTACAACAGACCCCGAGGTCTTCAGTATCAGTGTACGGGGATCTCCTGCATTCCTTTTGCATGGCCGTGTACTACTATATCATACAGGCGTCCCACAGCTTATTTAGCTGGTCCCTCGATGAGGACAACTTGGTGGTCTCCCATCTTCCTTTATTATAGCCGCTGCCCCAATGCTGAGCTTGTACACCCCCAATTTCACATTTGACCAGGTGCATGTGTGGCACAGATTTCCAGGAGTGGGATGGCTGGGTCAGAGGACAAGTAAGGTCCAAGGTAAGTATGGAAGAAGCTGCCAGATGCCCCTCCTGCACCCTTGCCAGCAGTGTACTTGAGGGCCCGTTCGCCCAGCCCTGCCATCAGAGGAAGGGGTCTGACTCTTGGATTCTGACAGATGAGCAATGGCGTTGCAACGCCATTATCACGTGCGTTTTCTCTTATGACAAACATCTTTCCTGTGTTTGTCATTTAGATGTCCTTTTCTATGAAGGATCTCTTCGTATCCTTTGTTCCTTTCTAATATTTATTTATTTTGGCTGCACCAGGTCTTAGTTGCGGCACACGGGATCTTCGTTGCGGCATGCAGACTTCTTAGTTGTGGCATGTGGGATCTAGTTCCCCAACCAGGGATTCAACCCCGGCCCCCTGCATTGGGAGCACGGAGTCTTACCCACTGGGCCACTAGGGAAATCTCTCCTTTGCTCCTTTTTATTTGTCTTTTTCTTTTACATTTCTAGGAGCCCTCTGTACATGAGGAAGACCGTCGTAGTCTGTACTTTGTGTTGTGACTTGCTTATGGTGATTTTTGCCTTAAACCACTTTTATGTGTCTGGATTTTTAATCATGATTAGAAAAAACTGTCCCCACTGCAAAGTTTTAAAGGAAGTCACTCACGTATTCTTCAATATTTTAATGCTTTTTTAATCTTATTCTTTTTATTGTGGTGACGTGCACATAACGTGATATTCACTATTTTAACCGTTTTCAGTTCAGTGGCATCAAGTATATTCGCATCGTTGTGCAACCACCGCCATCCATTTCCAGAACCTTTTCATCATTTCATGGTTTCTTTTTAAAAATGTTAATTCTTTGATCCATTCAAAATGTATAATACTGCTGGACCGTGTGGGTAAACCATGGACCCAACTTTATGTTTTACTAAATGGTTATCATGTTGTCTCAACATCATTTATTTAAAAAGCCCCTCTTCGTTTCATTTTATCAAGCCCATTTTATTTTTGTATTTATTAAAAAAAATTTTATTTTGTATTGAAGTAAGTAGAGTTTATTTATTTATTTTTATTTACTTACTTATTTTTGGCTGCGTTGGGTATTCGTTGCTATGCACGGGCTTTCTCTAGTTGTGGTGAGAGGGGCCTGCTCTTCGTTGCAGAGCACAGGCTCTAGGCGTGTGGGCTTCAGTAGTTGTGGCACGTTGGCTCAGTAGTTGTAGCTCGTGGGTTCTAGAGTGCAGGCTCAGTAGTTGTGGCGCACGGGCTTAGTTGCTCCACGGCATGTGAGATTTTCCTGGACCAAGGATCAAACCCGTGTCCCCTGAACCGGCAGGCGGATTCTTAACCACTGCTCCACCAGGGAAGCCCCAGAGTAAGTAGAGTTGATTAACAATGTTGTGTTGGTTTCAGGGGTACAGAAAAGTGATTCAGTTATACATACACATGTATCCTTTTTTCAAATTCTTTTCCCATTTAGGTTATTACAGAGTACTGAGCAGAGTTCCATGTGCTGTACAGTAGGTCCTTGTTGGTTATCTATTTTATTTTTCAAAATATTTATTTAGTTGGCTGTGCTGGATCTTAGTTGCAGCATGCAGGATCTAGTTCCCTGACCAGAGATTGAACCCAGGCACCCTGCATTGGGAGCACAGAGTCTTAACCACTGGACCACCACAGAAGTCCCTGGTTATCTATTTTATTTTATTTTTTAATACATTTTTTAAAATTTTACTTTTATTTATTTTTGGCTGTGTTGGGTCTTTGTTGCTGCACGCGGGCTTTCTCTAGTTGTGGTGAGCGGGGGCTACTCTTCGTTGTGGTGCACAGGCTTCTCATTGGGGTGGCTTCTCATTGCGGAGCACAAGCTCTAGGCGCGTGGGCTTCAGTAGTTGCGGCACGGGCTCAGTAGTTGTGGCTCGCGGGCTCTAGAGCACAGGCTCAGTAGTTGTGGCGCACCGGCTTAGTTGCTCCGCGGCATGTGGGATCTTCCAGACCAGGGATCAAACCCGTGTCCCCTGCATCGGCAGGCAGATTCTTAACCACTGCACCACCAGGGAAGCCCCTGGTTATCTATTTTATTTTTGTTTTCTTTATTTTTGTTTTGGTTTTTTTTTGCGGTACGCGGGCCTCTCACTGCTGTGGCCTCTCCCGCCGCGGAGCACAGGCCCCGGATGCGCAGGCCCAGCGGCCGTGGTCCACGGGCCCAGCCGCTCCGCGGCATGTGGGATCCTCCCGGACCAGGACACGAACCCGCGTCCCCTGCATCGGCAGGCGGACTCTCAACCACTGCGCCACCTGGGAAGCCCCTGGTTATCTATTTTAAATACAGCAGTGTGTACACGTCAATCCCAAAGTCCCAATCGTTCCCTCCCCAGCTCCTTCCCCGACGCCCCCCCGCCCCCCACCCCCCCAACCATAAGTTCCTTCTCTAAGTCTGTGAGTCTGTTTCTGTTTTGTAAATAAGTTTGTTTACCAAGCCCATTTTACAGTCGAGGAAACTAAGACCCAGAAGTGAACCGATGCGAACGGCTCCAGCACAGGTGTGATCTCTCTCCCAGGTCCACCCTAATGCAGCCTCCCCGGGCCCTGCTTTCCTGATGTTGATGAGACTATTTAGACAGTGCTCTTAGTAACCAAAGGTTACATGAAGAGACTGCGGTCCAGTTAGGGAAATGAGAACAGCGAGGAGAGAGTCAGTTACACCGATCACTCACTGTGGTGTCCTGCTGAGAGGGCCACAAAGCAACAGCCTCTGAGGACAGAGGGTGTGGGCTAAGGGAAGGGGAAACACCTTTCAAATTCCGGCTCTGAAAACATCCTGGAGAGATGGGCTACTGCTGCTGCCGCTGTGTTTATTGGCAGCCGTTCCTGTTGAGGCTGGCAGCAAGCTCCAGTGTGCCTGGTTGCCCCACGAGGCCAGGGGGCCCCAGCAGAGCAGGTCACTCAGAAGGAAGCCCACCCGTGGTACCGGCTGCAAACGCAAGACCTGCAAACCTCTCAGTACTTTCTCCCGTTCCCTGAGCGGCCTGAGATGGTGGGAGGCCTGCCCCCCTCTCCCAGAGCCTTGGCATTTTTCCCTGTTCTCTACTCAGAACTCAGACTTGTGGCCTCATTATTATTTCTGAGAAGGATCCAGAAACCGTCCAGGGGCTTGGCCTCCCATCCAAATGCTGGGGAGGGGGTAGTGGGCCAGGCCGTGTGACTGGACGGGTCACCTCCCCAGCTTTGTCCTCCATCTGCAGCACGCGGAGGCTCTCCTCTCCTGGGGTGGCCCTGACCTGAGGCCGGGGAAGCATCCTGGTTCTGCCTTTGCTGGGTCTGTTTTCCCATGGCAACCATCAGCTGGGCCTTAGGTGGGCACTGTTCCAAGGGTCTTGGACCCCTAGACATAGAGGTTATGGGTTGAAGCCATTTATCACCATTTTATGTTGTTCTCTTTCCAATAGAAGAGTAGTAGTTCTCTTTACGCATATCTTGGTCAAGACGGGAAATCAAAAGAAAGATAGGGGCGCCTATCAGGAGGGGACGCCGGGTGCCCTTTCCTCATTTGTGGGGCCGGCCTACCCCACAGACAGGGAGGTGTGTGTGTCCCTGGACCCATCTCCTCTTGTGATAAGACCACTAGACCGTCCCCAGACACGGGCTTCCGCTGCGATCACTCCTGGGGAGGGCGGGGTCTCCGAGGGCCCTGGTGAGGCTAAGGGATGCGCGGGGGTGGGCGGTGGGGTGTTCAGGTTTAGGGTTAGGGGAGGCCAACTGGAGAATACGAATGTGGAGTCCAAACAGGAGCCTGCCCTTCCCCCGAGCTGAGAGAGGGCGAGCTCGAGGGAGAATGGGGGTGCTCCCGGCTCGGTTCGACGTATGGGGACGACTGCCGCCACGTGTGGGGCGCAGGGCACGCCGGGGCCGCCACCACGCAGCGCGCACTGCACCTGCGGTCATAGGTACCGCCCGCCCGCCTTGCACAGGTGGGCGCGGGGGCGGAGCCTCTGGGTGGTAGGAACCTTGGGGCGGGGCGTCGGCGCGCGGCAGCGGGCGGTGCCTCGGGTGGGCGGGGCGCTGGCGCGCGCGCGGCGGGTGGGCGGGGGCGGTGCGCGCGGTGGGCGGTGCGGCGTGACGCGCGCCGACGCCGATCCCGGAAGCGGTGTCAGATGCTAGGGAGCCGGGCGGGCGGGCTGGCGGCGGGCGGTGGGCGGCGGGGGGGACTTGTTGTTCTTCGCGAAGTCCGAGCCGGAGCGCGCGGCGGAGGCGGTGGCCGACGGGGAGCGCGAGAGTGAGCGCGAGCGCGAGGAGAGCGCGTGCCCGCGAGGAGCCGCCGCGCGCCCGCGCCCCCCGCGCGACGCCAGGTGAGGATCTGCCGGGCAGGGCTGGGCCAGGGGCCTGGGGCCGGGGGACCGGGCGGGGGGGCGCCAGCCGCTGAGTCACGGCCCCCTCGGACCCGTGACCAAATTGGGCCGGACCTTGGGACTCCGACCCGGCCGGCGCACCTGCCGTCAGGTGTCCCGTCCCGAGAGCGCCGTGCGGGCTGGGGGCCTTCCTTCTGGGGAGGGGAGCGCACCCCGGACCCCAACCCCGTGTCCGGAGGCGGCGGGCGCAGGGCGGGCCGGGAGAGGGCCGGGTGGGGAGCGCGGCGTTCCGGCGGGCCCGGTGCCCCCTCCCGGCTCGCCCCACCTGTTTTGCTCTCAGGCCCCGGAGATAAGCTCCGGGGGAAGCAGGGGCCACGTGCCGGGGAGCGCGTGGCGACCGGGGCGACTCGGGCCTCGCGCACCCGGGCGCTGCCCGGCTCGTCCGCGCGGTCCCGCCCCGGCGGCGCTCAGGCCCGGCCTGCGCTGCCCGCGCCCGGGTCCTCGCCGCGCCGAGGGTGGTCAGGGCGGAGAGAAGGGGCCTCGCCGACCAGGTCGCGGTCCGAGCAGCCGACCTGCCGGGGCTCGCGGAGGGAGGCCTCGGTGTGGGAGCTTGGGGTGGGGAGGGGGACGGCGAACGCGTCACTTCCCGAACCCCATGGCTCGCGGCTCATTTTTCTCCTCTGTGAATGGGGTGTCTCCATCCCTTCTCACTGGAAATGCGGGTCCTTCGGTGCCTTTTCCGAGTTCAGGACACAAGCGATGTGTCAGTAGTCTGCCTGCTTCCACACACCTTCTCCGGAACCCGGGAGGGAGGGAAGTGTTGGGCTATGGCCCCGGGTCTGCGTTGGAAAAGCACATCGCTTTGCCCTCCGTCTCCTGTCTCCCGTTGTAGTATCCTCACGCGCCACGTGTCCTGGAGTCTTCACCCAAGCGGCACTTGCCCACATTCTGCCCACATTCCCGGAGCACTCGGTTCGGGTTGCTGGAAGTCCCCTGATCTCTTTCGTGTGTTAATGATTACGCTCTTGTTTACCTTCCCCACGGCCCTGGTACCCCAGGCAGAAGTGAGCTCTTCTCCCTAACAGTTCATTCAGAGTTGACCAGCACTCACCACCCCCTTGCCAGGTGCCTGGCCTCACTCGGGGAGCTCCCGCGACTCGCGTGCCCACACCCAGCCCGTAGTGACAGATCAGTGGCTCCCCCGCAGTGTGGCTTGGCGGCCCCACTGCCCTCCCCTTGCCCCTTTATTGGCATTGGCGAGGTTTTGCCCGCACAGCGGTTGCTGCACAGGTGTCTTAATGAAGTACGGCTGTGTGCCATGTGTGCTGTCTCTGGAGCCCGGTCTCGAAGCCTGATGTCTTCAGGGGGATGGCGCTTTTTAAAAAAGCATTTGCCTAAGCGGGTGGGAGGGCCTGGGAAGCTGAAGGTGGGCTGTGCTGTGGGTGGGGCACACCTGCAGCTTGTTGCATCCTGGGTGGTTGACACCTTTCGGAGAACTTCTCTCCCTGGGTCCAGTAGGAATGTTTGCGTCTGAGCTCGGTAGAGGGTGTCTGCTTTTATGACTTAAAGCTAGACCTCTCGCTCTTCCAAAATAAAACATTTATTAACTCAGAACCACAAGTGAGTCTTCTTCCCAGAGTGCCTTTGCCTCTTGTGCGTGAGCATAGCTGGCCTTTAAGGGCTGGCTTCCAAGTTCAGCATCGCTCACTTTCAAGGTGGTTGCTAAAAATGGGAGTTGAATCGAGGCTACTGGGGAAGTCGGCTCCGGGGCTTGCTGCGTCCCAGCCCTTTTTCCAGCCCTGCAGCTGAGGCTGCCTCGGAGCCAGGTCGTTTTCCGGACCATTCTTTGTCCCCCGCGGTGCATTCTTTCACTCTCGGGCTCTGCCATAGCTGCAGAGTTTGTTTACAATCTCGGGCAACCTAGAATTCCTGCCCGTGTCCTGGCTGTTCCCGAGTCTAAAGGTTTCTGGACGGACTTTCTGGATGTCGGGTCCAGTCCACACGGGAAATGGAGCCCCGGCCAGCTGGGAGCGTCCTCTGTGTAGCCGCTCCTCAGAGCAGTAAACAGTGACTCACCCTCCCCTCTGCTCCCCGCCCCCCTGTTCTCTGCTAATGGAAGATGCATTGCTCCGCTATTTACTTTTGCTTTTTATAAGTCACAGACTCGTCATGTTTCCTCTTTCTTACAGTTTCAGGAAATTGAAAGTGTCACCTTAAAATTGTAGGATTCTAGAGCAGGTAGAAATGAACCTGTGTGGTCTCAGTCCACACACACACACACACACACACACACTCCATTTTATGTGAGGAAACTGAGCCCCGAGCCTCCTCGCCGGCTTGTGGGGCGGGGCCCCGTGTCCGGGGTCTGTGCAGCACCTGCCTGCTTTTCTGCGCTGCCTGTCTGGGTGCCCTGGGCCAGGGGGCAGAGAGGAGATGGGGTGGAAGCCGCCCCAGGCCCCCTCCCTTCAGTGCAGTGCTAACGCACTTGCTTATGTGGCAGACCTTTCACCTGCCAGGAGTGGGGTGGGGGTGGGGGAGCAGGTAGGTAAGAGGGTCCGCTGCTCTCCATCCAGCGAGGGGGGCAGGGCTTGGACAGAAGGACCAGGTCTTGGGCTCAGCCCTTGATGTGTGCTCAGGAGGGGGCACCCACCTAACCACAGGGAAGGCAGGGGAGTCTTTCTGGTGATGCCAGGGTTGGGGGAGGGGAGGGCAGGGGGCTCAGAAGTGGGAGGGTACCCAGCACAGATTTGGGGGGGGGCTGGCATGGCAACAGGTGGTCAGGAGAGAGGTGGGCTCAGGAGGGACTCTGACCAGGGGGGCTCCCTCTGCCTGCTTGGAGGGGCTGCATTTGAGGGACCAAGATAGGAATACAGACGAGACGCAGGGGGCCTGAGCCCAGGCGGTGCTGTAGGGCCGGAGCATCTACAGGGTGATGCAGGCCGAGCCTAGCAGGTGGGCATGGAAGGAGAGGTGAGGCCTGGGGGGCCATCATCACCTGAGCTGGAGACCCAGGAGGAGGGCAGGTTTGGAGAGAGGGTGAGCCTCCGGGGCCCGTGCAGGCTGTGGGTTCTCCAGGGGCATCCTGGGCTGGACTTGGAGGTTGGGCTGGTTGGAGCCCTGCATGGCACAGCTGGGCTGGGGGAGAGCAGAAGCCAGAAGGGGACCCCCCGGGGGCTTGAGGGGATCAGGGCCTGGCCTGAAGCTCTGTGGCAGGAGCAGAGGGGCACGGGGCGTGGCGGGTGCGGGGCGGCGTTCCACCTGCTGTCAGCCCGGCAGCTGCCTGAGTCACCTCTGGACGTAGCCAGGATGACACAGCTTCCTCGGGCTGCAAAGGCAAGGTGACCAGACGTCCTCCGAGGCAGGCAGACAGTCACGTCTTGCCGGAGGGCGGCCAGCCAGGGCCAGCCTGGAGGCTGGGTGCAGGCCGGGCTGGTGGGGTGCGCGTAGAGGTGCGGCAGGACACACACCCCGTCTTGGGGAGCTGGGGCCAGGCGGTGGGAGCCCTTCTGGTCCTGGGACCTGTCTTCAGCTCGTTGGTTCGTGGGATGAGTCAATGTGTGCTTGTTTGGCAGATGGGTGCCCACTGTGCGGCCAGAGCGGGGGCCGCCGCATCGCGGTGGCTTCTGGCTTTGGGGTTCGCTCTCGGCTGCGGGAGTGGGAACCTGCCCTGCCTCCTCCTCCCCCTCCTCTGACCTGACACCCTCGAGGCCTGGGAATGGCAGGGCTGCTCCGTCTGCTTGTCTTGGGCTGAGGGGCACGGGCACGGGCCGGACAGGAGCAGTGTTTCGAGGGCCCACCCTGCTCGGTATCAGAGACGCGGCTTCTCATGCGCAGGCTCACGATCTGGGCAGGCGGGCTAGCCGTCCAGTCTAGGCGCGAATCTGAAACTCTAGAACCTCCCTTGCTCCTAGGTAATCCAAACCCGGGGCTGTTCGGGTGGGTCAGTGCTCCTGTCAGCCACTGGCTCCCGTGATGGAGAAAATGTCCCCCGGGCCCTGGACCCCGGCCCAGCCGCTCGAGGTCCGGAGCACACGGGGGACGGCCAGGCCGTGAGTCACCTCAGGAGCTAGGTCACAACCGAGGAAGGGGTTTGTGAGAGGGAAGGTAAGAAGTGGTCCTGGCCCAGGCCCACCTGCCTTCCGGAAGAGCAATCCTGAACTGTCAGACCTGGCTGCCCTGCCCTGCCCTGTTCCTAATGGGCCCGGAAGGGGAGGGACGCCGCAGCCCCCGAAGGCCCTCCAGACCACGCGGTTATCTGAATTGCCTCCATCTAGTCTGCTGGGGTTCCCTTTTCCTAGAGAGGAAGCCCTCTTCCGTGTTCAGCTGTACGTGAGAATGGAGTTTCCATTGGGTTGAAAACCAGCCTTAGTTAGGCTGACGGTCGCCTGGAAGGTGTTCTGGGGTAGAAGTGCTGGCTGCACGCTGTCTGGCCCAGCAGCTCCTTCAGGGCTTGGGGAGGGGGCGAGCGGAGGGCAGCCCCGCCATCCGGGCTCCCAGCCTAGCGCTGGCCACCGAGCTTCTGGGGTGACCCCACCAGAACGAGCCCAAGGGCTCTCTGCACGTGTGTCGCCAGGTTCTGTTACTCGGCGGCAGTGCCCGGGCATCCTTCCTTGTGCGGGGCTGTTGGAAAGACGTGTGGGGTGACCAGGCTCCGATGCGGCGGCACTGGGCACCCCTGCCCGTGCCCAGCTGTTGTCTCCCACCCCAGCCGGTTCCAGCCGAGTCCCAGAAAGCAGTTCGTCCTGTGTGAGCTCTGCTGGCCCATGAGGTTGCCTGATGTTCCGTGGTTCACAAATACCCTTTTAGGGCAGTTGTTTCAAAATCAGGTGTTTTGTAAACTCTTCTTTACACCTACAAAACTCTTCTCCGAACGTCTTTCCAAGAGCGAGCTGTTGTTTTTCTGAAGTCAGAAGTGATGTGAGGTCGATACTTTGTGTGTTTTGGGTGTTGGGCGAGAGGTGAGTAACCGTGCCGCTCCTGTCCCTGTGCCGAGTCTGCAGAAGGGCCCTCTGCCCCTGGGCCTGACTTTGGTGTGAGCCCCTTGGGCAGGCACCGGGCCGGGAGGAGCAGGTCCCTGAGGAGGGGGCGGAAGCCAAGGCAGTGGGGGTCATGATGCTGAGCAGGGCGGTGGGTGTCTGCTCCCGCCCTGGACTTGCCACCTTTCCGCAGGGCCGGGGTGCTGGTACAGGCCCTGCAGCCCGGGGGCGTTGAGAGCGCGGCCCTCGGCCGGAGTGTCTCTCACGGCGTCACCTGCGTGGCCCAGCTGAGGACATTTGGCACTGGGGCCCTTGGTTCTGATCCCCTCATTTTTCAGAAGGGAAGATCGAGACCCACAGAGAGAGGGTGACCAGCCCCTCGGCTCCATATTTACACGCATTCGCGCCATCTGCTTGGACACAGAAGGTCTGAGAACTGAGGAAAGCTCCCTGAGGTCAGACCCCGGCTGGGACCCCAGCCGGACCACTCTCTCCCGTCTCTGCCGGGGCTCCTCGCCCGTGGTCCTGGGCCCCAGTAGCCCAGGTGGTGGACGAGGTGGGCTCAGAGCCGGTGGACGTAGCCTGAGGGTCTGCCTGGGCGACCTTGACCTGGTGGACAAGGGCGCCTAATGCTCGTGGGACCTGTGCAGAGGGCAGGGGGCCGAGCCCACGGGGTGCTGAGGCCCAGGCCTATGTACATCCTGGGAATGGGCGACCCACCAGGCAGTGTCACGGTGGGCAGGTCCCCAGGGGAGGCGTCCCTGCCCTGAAGGTGCCCGGGTCCTGGCCAGGCCGGTATGTTACTGAGGGTCTGCTCGGGGGGTCCGAGCGGAGGCACCCCCCCCCCCCCCGCCCTTCCTCCTTTTCCCACCGGGTGGGAGCTGGTCCGGGTGGGTGGGCGGGGCCTCAGTCTGTGGGAATGTGAGCCCAGCTCGGTAAACAGCTGGTGACTCACCGCCCAGCTATGCCCTGGCGTGCTGGGAGCGAGCTGGAATGATAGCCGCTCGTCCTGGAGAAGTTTCTCATGGCCTCACAGCCGCCTGGCCCACCAGCCCTCCTAGTGGCTTCTCCAGCCCAGCGTTGACCCCTGCACCGGAGGGAGGGGCGGCCCGTGGGGCACTCTTGGGTCCCCCCAGATGCCAGGGGTCAAGCCAGAGTCAGGAAGCAGCTCTTACTTCCCTACTAGGATTGCCCCAGGAGCGGCTGCATGTCTGTCTTGAGCACACATGTAGCTGCGAGGAGAACAGAGGGGCACGGCTCCCCCCGGAGGCCACACTGGCCCTGCTGCCGTCCTGCTCTCCCGCACCAGCGCCCTGGAGAGTGGCTGTGCTGCGGGGGGCGACCAGGGGTCCAGAGGCCTGGGTGCTGAGACCCTCTGGTGGTGAAGGGTGGCGGGCCGCGGAGGCAGGGTGGGTGGGTGGAGGGTCCAGGCAGTGCTACAGCGAGGGTCTCAGGGCTGCAGGAGAAGGCCGTCCACCCAGGTCTCCCTCACCTTGAGAATGGAGGCTTTGCTGTGGCTCCATCTCTGGCCCCAAGACCCTCCTTGGGTGTTTCTCTGACGTTCTCTCTGCTCAGTTCATCTCATCCGGCGTTCGGAACTTGGGGGGCAGACCCCGACCCTGTAAGCTGGAGACACGGCACACCAGCGAGTCGGGCCGGGTCCTCCCCATGCCTTCCCCAGCCGCAGGCACGAGGGGCCTGCTTGCTGCCCCACAACCTGCGCTGTCTGCTCGGCCTGCCCCAAGCCATTGTTGCTGTGGGCTTCTCTGTTTCCATGACGACCATCGGGGGTTGGCTACGTCCCAAGGTCGCCATGGCAACTATCAGAGGGGAATCATGCTTGGGATGCTTTGGCTGGCTTTTTCATGAATGATTAGAATGTGTGACACAATGCAGACGCGAAAACGAGAAGGGCGGGGCGGGCGGCGGGGGCTGGCGGGCGGCAGAGACGGCTCCCGCCAGACGGTCAGTGAGCTCTGGAGGTGGTGGCTCCCACCTCCCCTGGTCGCAGGCTGGCTGGCGTAGGGAGCCCCCGCCCACGCTCTGGGCCTCAGGTCATGGCTGTGGGGCAGCCTAGGTGAAGGTGGTGATGTCACAGCTGCAGTGCCCTTGGCGGAGGTAGGTCTGTTGGGGAGGGTGGGGCCTGGCCAGGGCGGGCACGGGGCTCCCCCCAACCCGTAATTACGGTGAGCTCAGCAAGCCAGGGGCTCCCCACCTGGCCTCTTGGGGGGCCAGATGGGCCCAGAGTGATGGGGTCTTGCCAGGGCAGGGGCTGTCCCTGGGGCCAGTGGCGATTCACAGGGGCTAGGTGTGGCCTTTCGGGAGGGGGCTTTGCTACGGCGCACTTGGACCCCTGAACATGGCGTCCTGCCACAGGTGCAGACGTCTAGCTCGGGGCCGGAGGCAGAGCAGGAAGCAGCCACTGCTTCTGCCCGGTGCCAGCCCGTGGCGCTGGCGCTCGTGGCCCGGGGGCATGGGCGGGGGCAGTGTGGGACAGCCGTGTGGCTGCCAGGCCCCAGACAAGGTGCATGCGGGCCGCTCTCGGGCCGCCGCTGGAGTTGGGGGTGTGGGCAGGTGTCCTCCCGGGCCCCCTGGGCAGCGGCTCAGGACCACCAGGATGCCCCTGCTTGCAGGGTTCTGTGACTGGACAGTGCAGAGCGGGGAGCTGAGCCTCCTCGGGGCATCCCTGCAGGGGGTCGTCCCTGCTTTGGGTCACCTGTGCCCAGTCAGGAACTCATCACACTCGCTTCTGTGCTCTGTGATTTTCAGTTACCATTTCCAAGCGGTTCTGTCCGGGTGACTGTACCCAGGTTATGACGACTAATCCCAAAGCGAACAAGGCGTTGAAGGTAAGGGGGGGGGGATGGGCACAGGCCCGGGAAGGTCCCTCCCGGCCCCCGAAGCCCCTGTCCCAGGACCGCCCTAGAGTTGAGGAAGGAAGCCTGTCACCGGGCGTGGGGAGGGGCCGTGGGCTGGAGGAAGTACCTTTGGGAGAAGTGATGCTGGAGTCGCGGGCTGTGGCTTCGGGAGACGCCGGCCCTGGCGTCTGGGGGTGGAGGGGTGGGTGCCTGCCGGCCAAGACGTACTTGTCAGCCCAGCCCCGGACGTGGGCAGGGTGGCGTCTGGTTCCGCAGAGCCCCTGGTGGGGTGCCTGTGAGCGGGCGCTGCAGCTCCGGGCCTGGTGTCGTGGGTCCGCGCCAGGCGCTGCCTCCCTGGGACTGGCCGCTTCCCTGCTTAGGAGCAGGGCTGGGTCTGGCCGGAGTCAGCGCTCTGTGCGTCTGTGGGCTGTGCCCTTCCAGGCGCCTCCTGGGGTCCCGCTGGGTCCACGTAGCCTTGTCCCACCGGCCTTGGCGGGACCTAACGGGCCTGAGGGGTGCAGAGGGAGGGGTTGCCGCCAGCCCCGCACCAGGCACTGGAGAGTCCCGGGGCAGCACAGCCGGGCCGCGTCCTCGTGGGGTTTGGGCGACAGAGGGCGACCGGCTCTCGGCCGGGTATGGCCGACGGCCCCCCCTCAGGGGACACCCTGCTCCGTACCGCGTGCACGATGCCAGGCGACCCCGCGGCGCCCGTCCCCGTTCCAGGGTGGAGGCCGGGCCGGCCTGGGGCGCAGAGGGGAAAGGGGCCGAGCCCTGGCGCCCGTGGTGTGTGTTCCGGTCCCCACCCCGACCACGAGCTGTGGCCCCACAGGTCAAGAAGGAGGCGGGCGAGAACGCCCCGGTGCTCGGCGACGATGAGCTGGTGTCCATGTCGGTGCGGGAGCTGAACCAGCATCTGCGCGGCCTCACCAAGGAGGAGGTGGTCCGCCTGAAGCAGCGGCGCCGCACGCTCAAGAACCGCGGCTACGCGGCCAGCTGCCGCATCAAGCGCGTGACCCAGAAGGAGGAGCTGGAGCGCCAGCGGCTGGAGCTGCAGCGCGAGGTGGAGAAGCTGGCCCGCGAGAACAGCAGTATGAGGCTCGAGCTGGATGCCCTGCGCTCCAAGTACGAGGCCCTGCAGACCTTCGCCCGCACCGTGGCCCGCGGCCCCGTCACGCCCACCAGGGTGGCCACCACCAGCGTCATCACCATCGTCAAGTCCGCCGAGCTCGCCTCCGCCTCCGTGCCCTTCTCGGCCGCCTCCTAGTGCCCGGCGGGGGGCGCGGGGTGCTGGTCGAGGGCCCCACGGGGAGCGGACCCCTTCACGCCGGAGTCAGATCGCGGACCCGTGCCGGGCTCGGACCAGGGCTGGAAAAGAGTAGGTTCCCGGGGGCCCGAGTGCCACCTGCTCCGCACACGCACGCGCCCACGCGGCCCGCCTTCCCCCGGGCCCTGCCGCCTCGCTCAGGGCCGTTTCCAGGGCTCTGTCTTGCGCTGGGGGAGTTGGGATGTGTGGAGGGAAGGTCCTTGGGAGGTTCGCGGCCCAGACGTCTTCCGCCCCTCCCACGAGCAGCGCGTCCGTCCCCCGCTCGGCCCCCCAGCCGGTGCAGGACCCCCTCACCGCCCTGGGTGCCCCAGGAGGAACCGTGCCCCAAGGGGTCCGAACACCCCGGGATCCTGCTTCAGCCTCAGCCAGAGGCCTGTGCCCCGTGAGCGGGTGGAGGAAGGGCTGCATGTGCATGAGAGCGTGTGCGAGCCTGTACACACGAGTGCGTGCAAGCGCACGTGCACGTGTACCAGTTCTCCCATCAGTGTGCCGGTAGCGCCGGGGACCTTGGGGAGCGGCTCGTTAATGGGGCTCGGGTGAGCCTTGGGCTTCCCCTGTGTTGGGTGACCTAGGGCAGGTCCCCATCGAGGAGCAGCAGCCGCCTGGCCGGGGAGGCGGAGCCCTGTGTTCCGTGTGGAACAGGTGTGAAGGCGGCGGCGGCAGCCTCAGGCACGGGCCACGGAGCTGGGCAGCGGCGCCCGTGGTCCTGTCCGTGGGTCCTGCTGCTGGAGGAGGTGAGAGCAGGGAGAAGGGTGGGGTTGGAGAAAGAGGAGTGTGGACGGTGGGGGGAGGTGATGATGGGGGTGGCACTGGGCTGGAAAGGTGGCAAGGACCAGCTGCCTGGAGTGCTCGGACGGTCTGTCGGCAGAGGACACGGGGACTCTGCAACCTTGGTGCTTAATCATCGCCTGGACCCTTCACCCGCTCTTCCTTTCTGGCACTCGGAGCCACTGATGACTGGGGGGCCTTTGCTGGGGTGTCCTTTCCCAGAGAGCCGCTGCGGGGCTTCCCGCGTGGCTAGGCAGGGGCCGCCCCTTCCTGCCCCACCTGGGAAGATGCGGGGGCCGAGGGGTGGGCGGCGAGCCCCGAGCCCACCACAGGCCAGAAGCCCTGGGCTCCAGCTCGTGGTTTCCTCTTGGCTTGCCTCCCACCATTTAGTAAGCCCTCCAGCAAGCTGCAAAGACCCCGCGCAGGGTGCCAGCCGTCCCGGGAGGAGTGGGGGGAGGGGGGAGGGCCCCAAGGGCTACAGCCAGAAAGCGTCCCCCTGTCCTGGGAGAGGGCGCGGGGTCTGGGGCGTCTGGGTCCTTCCGGAGCCACGGCCGGTGTGTAAAGAAGCTGTTGATACCATAGCCATGGTAGGTAATCCACATTGGATATCAGTAAGGACCACGGGGATATTTAAAAGAGAGAAAAGTATATATATATATAAAATTAGATACACATTTTATCGTAGATTTTCATACCTTTTCCTCCTACTTGATACTGTAGCCTCTCTAGGGCAGAGCTGCCTGGGAGTGTGGGTGGGAGCGGGACCACCGCCCGCGCCTGGCTTCTCAAGCTGGCCGCTCTCGCCGCCCACCGCTGCCCTTGGGCCGTGCCCCAGCCGGGTGCCCCGCGGGGAGGGCGGCGGCCCGGGCTCTCCGAGCACCCGATCCCGATCCCGCAGCCTCCACTCCCCGGGACCAGGCCTGGGAGACCAGCGTGATCCCTCCCCCTCCTCTCAGAGCGTTGAAATTTCATTGTCACAGTTTTAATATATGGATGTTTTAATTTAAGAAAACAGGCACAGCCCCCTGGCCGGGGGGGCTGGTTTCCCGTCCCCCGTGCTTCCGGCTCGCTCCTCCGGGCGACAGGGCCCTGCCTAGGCCCCGCTCCTGTTTCCCGCACCTCTGGCCTCTCCGCAGTTTCATTTCAATATTTATTTTTGTGCTGCTTTTATCATGATATAAATTATTGAGAAGAGACCCTATGTCGTGGCCCCTGTGGTGTGACGTGCGGCCCGCGCCCGCCCGTCCCCTCCCGGCCACACCTAATTTATTGCTGTACATCTCTGCCGTGACGCTTTTGTACCTTTCAATAAAGAGTTTTCTGGTTTCACGTCTTGCTGCACGGTTGGCGCTTTGGGCCAACCCTCCCTCCTTCCCTGGCCCGGGGGGGGGCGGCGCTGTGGACCACTGCCTGCGCCGCCACCCCATCCCAGCCCCATGGCTGGAGCCCCCCCGGGGGTGGGGTCACTGTCAGATGCTACTTGTGAGTGGGTCTCCGGGGCTGCGCGCGGAGGGCTCAGGCAGGTGGAGGCAGGCGGGCTCCCTTTCTAGGTGGTGGGTGGAGTTCCCAAGGCCCCTACTGCCCTGACGAGGAGCCCCTGTCGGTGGACGCGGCCCCCCTTCCCAGGGCGGCTCTCTTGGCGGGGGCTCTAAGGTGAGCTCGCAGTGGGTGGGAGAGATGGGGTCTGCCTGGGGCCGAGGGCAAAGCCAGTAAGCAGACTCCCCTGAAAGCCAGAGCCGGGGGCCCGGCCAACCTGGGCCTGCTGGTGGGGGAGCGGGCGCCCTGTCCTTGGGATGCTGCCCCCTCCTTAACCCCCTGACCTTGGAGGGTCAGGTGGGTCAGCACTTGGCCTTGGCCTCTGAAGGAGGGTCAAGCTTGCCAGGAGATCTGCTGCTCGTTGGGGTTTCTGAACACGGGCAGCCCTCCCGCCCCCCCCCCTGCCGGGCTGACTGGGGTGGCACCTCGTAACCAAGGGACTGTGCTTCAGCGCCAGCCACTGGGCTTGAGCCCCACCCCCAGCTTCCGTGTGGCCTCCGCCGGCTCCTTCCCCGCCAGCCCCCGAGCTCCCTTCTGCGGAGTCAGGTGCGGGGATGGACGCACTCGGCACAGTGCGGTCGCTGTCTTCCCCCAGCTGAGCAGATCCCCGTAGCAGCCCCGGGAGAGCCCACACCCCGGCCTGCTGCTCCCGGGAGCCCCTGGGTGTGTCCCTGAGACCAGAGCTGGCAGCAGCCTCTGGGTGCAGGCTGGGGAGTCACAGACCCCGCCCGGCGCTGGGCTCCAGGAAGGTTGTTAAAGGGTTCCTGCCTCCAGGCCGCCCAGCTGCTCTGGGGGCCGCCACCCTGCGGCGTGGACCGCTGGGGCCATTTCACAGGTGAGAACACCGAGGCCAGAGCACGTGGGTGAGACAACCGGCCTCCGTGGCCACCCCTGGCCCCACGCAGTGCGGCCTGGAATCGGGAACCGGGTTTTCATCAGAGATGATGGAGAGGTGGCCCGCGGTCCCCTCCTCGGAGCACCCATGCTTCCCCGTCAGCAGGGCCAGGCCCGTGAGGCCGGCAGCCCCTCTGACCTGCTCTGAGGCTCTGTCCCACCTGCAGGTGTGTCGTCCTCACTGCTTGACTTTGTTATGTCGGAAGCGCCTGGCCACGGGCAGAGGGGCCTGTGGGGCTGGGACTGGTGGGCAAGCAGCCCCTCTTGCCAGCTCCGTGACCGCAGGCAAGTGGCTCCACCTCCCTGGGCCTCGGCCACCCGCCCGGGGCCGTTGTGAGGATTGCGTGTGTGTGACATTGCTGGCCCGGTCCTTGGCACACGGCGGGTGCTCCCAGAGCGCCAGGCCTGCCTGAGAGCACCCCAGGACCGCACGCTGTGTCGGGGTCTCCAGAAGGCGGCCCTGGCCCACATGCCCTCTGGGTTCACAGCC
Source organism: Delphinapterus leucas (assembly GCF_059928025.1). Lineage (NCBI taxonomy): Eukaryota > Metazoa > Chordata > Mammalia > Artiodactyla > Monodontidae > Delphinapterus > Delphinapterus leucas. The sequence goes on from NC_143143.1 coordinate 986,997, forward strand.
TTGGGCAACTCAGGGCCCTGGGGCAGCACCGCCTCCCCTGGCTCACCGCAGGGTCTCTGCCCTGCAGCCTCCAGGAGACCTCCCTCCTGGGTCAGCGGGTCTCTGGGGGCCCCGTGGCCACTCGCAAACCAGCTGTCAGACGTGGGGGCCCGACCTGGGCCTGCCAGTCGCAGAGGGCGCGGTAAGGCAGATGGGGGGCCTCCCAGCTGGCGGCAGGGAGGAGGCCGGCCTATCTTATCAGGCAGCCAGGCTGGGCCCTGGGAGAGGCCGCTGGCCTTGAGTCCCGTGCCCCAGGCCCAGGGAACAGGGGGACAGGGGTGACCCCACTCTGCCCTGGAAACCGTACGCTGGTTCCTGCCCTGCTCAGTCTCTCTGAGACCCTCGGTGCCTTTCCCTCTCTCCCTGGGTGACGTGGGAGCCGGCGGCCGGGAGGTGTGGGAGGTCGTGGCTGGGTAGTGCCCAGGCCTTCCTGCTGCCGCGCTGCCAGCTCTGCATGCCTGCCCGCGGGCGCACCACCCCGGCACCTTTCCCCGGCTCCCGCCTCACCCTCCTGAGCGCCCCCGACACACTGGACGGACCAAGGCTCACAACCCGCTGCCGCCCCTCCCCACGCGGGGCACCCCGACGTCCAGGGCCCACCCTCACTCCCCCTGTCCTGTTCCGCCTCCTGGGCCCCAGGCTCCCGGGCACCAGCCCCCTCCTCGGGCGGGGCTGGCACGGGGCCTTGAACTGGAGAAGCCAAGGCTCCGGACCACACAGCCGTGCGCACGGCGGGGCAGGCCATCCCGGCTCTAGTCTGAGCTCATTGCCTGCCTGCTTTGAGCTGCTACTGTGGCCCGCAGCCCCAGAGTGGACGGGGACCCTCCCCGCTGCACCCAGACTTCGCACGATGGGTCTCATCTGTCCGCCTCACTGTGGTCCATTCATTAGAGCACTGACCCTGCAGGAACACAGGCCACTAGAGTCACTAGAAAACCCAGGCTGTTTATGCATAAATAAGTACAGTTCACCAGGAAGCCGGAGCCCTCCACCGCTGGCCCCAGCGCCTCCCAGACTCCCAGCAGCCACACCGGCCCTTCCTCCGCGGGGCCACCCCGCCTCCTGCACTCAGTGTGGAGCCCTCCTGCCTGTAAGGCCCGCAGCTCTGGGCTGCCCAGCCCTGCCCGCGAGCTGTCCATCCAGGGAGGCCACCCGAGCCGATGGCCAGGTGAGCCCGGCAGGTCCCTGGGCTTGTCAGATAGGCTCAGGTGCCCTCTTCTGAGGCCGAGGGCCCACCAGGCGATGGTGTGGCCCCGGGGCGCCTGGCAGGGCTACCAAGTGACCTGCTCCACTGGCCAGAGGTGGGATGGGCAGTGGGCTCCACGGGCCTAGCAGGAGGCTCCTAGGAGAGGCCTGACCTTTGGCAAGACGGTCGGTGGGTGAGGGGCCCTGTCCTTTCCCAGCGGCCTGGACCACTGACCCCACCAGGCCGCTGCTGACCCCGGGGCCCCTACAGCTCCTCCGCGGGGATCAGCATCCTCTTCTCCATGTTGCGGCCCTTCCTGCCCCTGCTGGAGCCACCATCTATGCCAGGGTGGGTGCTGGGCAAGGGGTCCCTGCCCTGGCCGGGTCCCGGGGCCTCGTGTGTGGCCTGCTGCGTATACTGCTGGTAGGCGGGCGAGAAATTGTGGATGGCGTCCTGCACGATGTCCTGCGGGCTCACGGTCTCCTTGAGGCCGCTGGAGATGCTCTGCATGGGCGCCGTGGGGGCTGGTGACAGGCAGCGGGTGGGCTGGGGTGCTCCCTGCGCCCCATCATCTCCCCCCGTGCACCCGGACCCCAGGACCTGACCCTGTTCCCCACCAGCCTCGGGGCTGCCTGGGCCAGGGCTCCTGCATCTCCAGGCCCTGGCTTCGGCCAGCAGAGGGTGACTCCTAGGACCCCAGAATCCCAGCCCAACTTCTCCACCCCAGCCCAGCACTGGGGCTGTCCCAGCCCAGACCCCCTGCCAGAGGTGGCAGAGAGAGACCGCTGTGAGCTGGCCCCCATCCTCTCTCCGCCCTGGTGTGAACTCTTCACACCCTCTGCCACTCCAGGCTGACCGGTCCAGGCTCAGGCCACCCCTACCCAAACAGGCCATTCTTTAGGGACACCAGCACCAGCCAGCCCTTGGCCTCTCTGGTCAGGCTGGTCCAGGCTCCTGGGTATGGTCGCTGGGGCCCCCAGGCTCAGGCGCTGCGCCAACCCCCTATCACCGAGGGACCCTTGGGGGCCCAAACATCAGGTCCAGCCCATCTCACTCAGAGTTCAGCCCGCCTGCCCGCCGGCCTGCCTGGCCTCTTCCCCTGGACCACGTGCAGGTGAGGCACCTGTCTGGAGCTTGGGTCCTCCGTGGGGCCATCTCCCTGCCCATCAAGTCGACATTCCCAGGGCCCGTGGGCAAGACGGGGGACAGAGACATGGTGCTGGGGGGCCCCTTCTCCTCTGAGCACACCTGGCAGGTGAGGGCGCAGCGCAGAGCGATGGAGCGAAGAGCAGCTCGATGCAGGTGATGAGGTTCTGGCAGCCGGCGGCCACCGTGCCGGCCGCACGCCGCTCCCATCGGTGACCTGGGCCTCAGGGATGGCCCCACACCCCTCCAGGATGGCCAGCAGCATCCCTGGGGGACGGCGATGGCCACTCAGGTGCCTGCCCCGGACAGGAGACTGGACTGCAGCCACCCCCAGCCAGAAGTCCCCCTGAGGCCGGCCTCATGGGCTTGGCGGGGGTCTGCAGGGTCTGAGGTCCAGAGGGGCTGGGAGCCTCCACAGCCAGGGCCTTGGCACAGCGGACGTCCAAGAACTCCCCGAGCGCCTGTCCTGACCTCTTCCTGGCCCCACCCCTCACCGTCCCCTGAGAAGTGGGGTCTGGCTGTGCCCAGAGCCTGGCCCAGGGCCCGCTGAGGACAAGGCTCCACCGCCCCCCGCATGGCCTCTTCCCCACACATTGGGCCAGACCTGCCGGGTGGGGAGCCCACCATCTCCCCCGTGCTGGGGGCTTGATGGCCTCCCACTGAGAGGGCCGCCTGCTGACCCGGCTACAGCTGGGGCATCTCTCTGGGCTCCAGCCCCTGCCTCAGGAGCCCCACCCACCCTGCCAGAAAGAGAGGAAGATGACAGCCTTGATGGTGAGGAACTTGAGGACAGGCTCAAAGGGCCGCAGGAGCTCCCTGGTGGCGAAGTAGAAAAGGAACAAGGCGTAGAGGGCCAGGCTCACGGAGGCGTTGTAGATGAGGGTGACGTAGAGGTAACCGCTGTGGATGCTGGGGGCCAGAGCCGGGGCCGGTGGTGAGGGTGGGCCCGCGCCCCCATGCCCTCCTCACCCTGCCAGCTGTGCCATTGGCCTGGGCCCCCAGCCTGGGCACCGGCAGTGGCTCAGACCTGGACCCTCCCTCCAGGGCCTGCAGATGGCACCCTAGGGGAGCGGCAGAGGAGATGGTTGCAGGGAGTCGTCTCCAGATCCTGCCCCCTTCCAGGCAGGAGCCCTGCTGCCCCTCCCCTCTCTACCCTCCCAGGCACGGGAACGGCCCCCACGTCGTGGACCCACCATTATGCGTGGGCGCTTCGTGTGCATGTCAGCTGTATGAGCGTGTGCGCATGTCAGCTGTATGAGCGTGTGCACATGCTCATTGTGTGTTCCCATGTGAGAGCACGTGTGTCTGCACGTGTGCATGTGTGTGAGGGTGAGTGCGCGTGCGCACACCTGAGCATGCGTGCGCATGCGCGTGAGGAGTTCGTGTGGACCCAGGGCAGGGGCACGGGCCAGCACAGAGCTTGGCTCTCTGGGCCCGAGCGCCCTTAAACCCACGCTCGCCCTCCAGTGGCCCTGCTGTGGGGTAGCGCCGGGGAAGGAGCCCATCGCTGCCTGGGCCGCGAAGCCCTGGAGTCCCCAGGGCATGTGTGTGACAAGGGTCTGTTTGCCGTGGCCTTGCCCCCGGCCCTTTCCCAGGAGGAGGAGGGGGAGGGGATTTGGCCCCTGCTGAGCCCTCTGCTGAGCTCTGCCTACCTCCCCTGTGCCCCCCAGGCCGGGCCCACCCACCCCCTCCCTGCCTGCACGCCAGCCTGGCCTCACTTGAAGTCCCCGTCGTGGTATTTGCCGAACGCCTGCAGGATGATGGTGACCAAGGCCATGATGGGCTTCACAATGCAGAACTGCAGTGTGGCCTGGGGGTGGGGGAGGAGAGTGAGGGGACGGGGGAGGGGCCGAGGGACCCCCAGCACACTGGGCGGTGAGGGGCGGTCAGGGGGCGGCTGGGAAGGGCCGGGCACTCACCTGCTTACAGAAGCGCAGAAACCCAATGGAGTAGGACATGTGCCTAGAAGGCAGCAGGTGCCATAGAAGCAGCTGGGCCTGGGGTGAGGGAGTCCCTGAGGTGTGTTCCTGGAGGACACACCCCCAGACTGGCCTGGCTGCCCACCCTGGGCGTAGGGGTGCCCGGCGGGCTCTGGGGAGATGCTCATCGGATGGGTTTTCCCCAAATCTCAGCCATGATGGCACTCTCACCCCCCAGGTACTGGAAACAGAGGCTCAGGAAGCTGTAAATGACAAAGGCTGCAGAACAGGGGTGTCGGCAGTGAGCCTGGGCGGTCCACGAGGGCACCCGGCCTGCACGAAGGCTCCCTGACCGCTCAGAACTCCTTGGCGCCCATTTCCCAGAAGACAGCTGGGGTTCAGCTCACGCAGCAGGACCCACTCCTCACGGGGGCTCCCAGCTGGGTTCTAGGACCACATGCCATCCCTGGTGGGGGTGGGGCCTGCAGCAGTCACGGCAGCTCTGACGCTCCCCACCCCATTTAGGGCCCGTTCCATTCCACCCCTAGGCTCTGGGCAGGCCCAGCTGCAGTCTGGCCCCCAACTTGGGAGCCTGGGAGTCTTGTATCGTTAGCACCACTAATCCCGACTGTCCTGCAGGGGCCTCGCTAAGCCAGACTCAGGCCTGGAGGGTGGGGGGCCCCAGGGCAGGCGGGGGGAGTGCAGGCGCCTAGGAGCCCCTCACTCGGCTCCCCCTGCCAGCCCAGCTTGGGGCCGCTCTGGGGCCCGGGGAGCTAGCTGTGCTCACCTTCGTAGCAATCCTGCACGGAGTCAAAGTAGACGTAGTGCTGGTGGCCCCCCAGGAGGAGAAGGCTGAGCCAGGAGTCAAAGGCGTAGATGGGACGATGAAAAGCAGGCGGATGATGTAGTGCTGCTCGTCGGGGACGGTGCAGGAGCGCAGGTGCAGGTAGATCTGGGTGGGCGGAGCAAGGCAGGCCTGGGGACACGGCCCACCCGCCACCCAAGCGGGAGGAAGCAAAGCGGACCTCCCTGGGCCCTGCCCTTAGCGGACACTCTGCACTGGGAACATGCATTCACTCACGTGCCCATTCATTCATTCAACGAGAATTTCCCCAGGGGCAGGGGGATGGGCGGCAGTCACGGCCCCCTCGTGGTCATGACTGGTCTGGAGAGCAGTTTGGCATTTTGACACGGAGGCATTAAAAGGGCTGATACCCTTTGACCCTTTCTAGGGATTTATCCCACGGAACAGATTTATTCAGAAACAAAAGTAGGATTTGCGTTCAAGGACGTTCATGGTAGGGACGCACACGAGGCTGAGCACGGCGGTGGGGCCCGTGACTGAGATGCAGCCGTGCAGAGGGCTGCCCTGCAGCCCCGAGTCGCCAGCGTGGGGAGACGCTCCGACAGAACGCAATCGGTCACATCAGGATGACAAACTGAGCAGGACCCAGGTGTGTGAAAAAGCAGGGTAAAAATGAAGGGAAAGACATCCCTGGACAAAAGGAAAAGATGGGTGGTTCTCATGTTCATCTGTATACCTTCTTAGATGATCCACATTTTCTACGAGGACAAAAAAAACAGTGACAGGGTCTTTGGAAGGAAGAGGCCCCGGGGAGCCAGCCAAACAGGTAGCTGGCTGTAGTCCCAAGAAACTCTGGGAGGCTTCCCGGAAGAGGTGCCATGAGAGGAGGTGGAGAGAGGGCAGGCAGAGGGCAGGCTGTGTGCAGAGACCCAGCTTCTTAGGGCCCAGCATGGGGAGTGGCGGGGGCAGCCTGGCGTCAGAGTCAGGTTCCTTATCAGCCACTCCCTCCCCAGCTGGTGCGGCAGGAGGGCATGGCCTGAGCAGCTATCAGGAGATGGACTTCTGCTCCTGGGCTGGCACTGCCTGGCTGAGGGCCTTGGCAAGCCGCTGTTCTCTCTGTCCTTGGTTCCCCGTCTTTAAAGTGAGGGTCCAGTCTCTCTGTCCCATTGAGCTCTGAATGGGTGGGGAGGGTGGGACTCCTCCATGGGAGTGCGGGTGGGGGCGGGGAGGAGGGTGGGCCCTGGGAAGTGCCACCCACGGGGTCTCCATCAGCACTGTCCAGGCCGTGGGGCCCCAGGACGCTGGGCTCCAAACACACGTGCCCAGCTGGCACCCAGAATTACAAAAGGTCAGGGCAGGAGACAGAGGACCAAGCCAAGGCCCAGACTGTGGCTGGAACTGGCCCGGACCCAGGTGCATTGGGTGCCCGTCCCCCTTACTGCTCCTTGTCCCACAAATCACAGCCGACACCAGACCTAAAGCCATTCTGCCACCAGGGAGGAAGGCATGGCTTCCCTGCAGAGGCAAATGCACCACCCTCCTGTCCGGTCTACCTGTCCAGATGCTCCAGGGCAGCTTGGTAAGACTCAGGGCAAATGCTGCCTCCTCCAGGAAGGCCTCCCAGATGGCCCCCACCTCTTCCGGCCACTCTCAGCTGCACCCAGCCCACTAATACGTTTGCCGTGTCCCCCTTCTATTCTGGTTATTTGAAGCCACACCTGGACACGCACCACACAGCAGGCAGCTCTCACTGAGAGGGTACCGCCCTGCCTCGGAGGCCTCTGGCCACCTGCTTCCCTGCCAGCCAGTCTCCTGGCTCACCCCTCCAACCCAGTCCCTATGACAATGCCAGCCAAGTCATGCCAGCAGCTCTGCTCTCAGCTCCCCGCAACGACAGCCTCCCCTGGCTCCCCAGCACCCCTGGGCTGAAAGCCAAACTCCCACATGATGTCGGAGGCCCCTCCTACAGGTCCCAGGTGCCTCCAGCCCAGGCAGCCCTCTCCCTCCCAGCTCTGCTCGTGTCTCTCTGGCGCAGTCCTGGGCTCCTCTCCCACTGCCTGAGATGCTCGGGACCCCACTGCCCAGCCCTGCACTCGGGCACCACCTCCTGTCACCCGCTCCCTGGCTCTTGCTGCCAGGCTTGGCACTGCTGCATCGGAGGGCTGCCTGTCTCCCCAGCTCTGGACCCCTCCAGCCAAGCTCTGACCCTGCTTCCACTCCCAGAGCCTGGTCTCACTCCTTACAGAGCCACGTCCCAGCCTCACCAGCTTTCCCGGGGATGCTGCACCTCTGGAGGGGAAGGACCTTTCTGCTCCAGGCTACGTGAGCCTAGGAAAGACCCCGGCCTCTCCCAGCCTCAGTCTTCTCATCCGTGAAAGGGGACAGTACTGCTGACCTCAGTGAACAGGCTGAGGGGCCGACGAAATGCCCCGGGGGAAGGGCCTGGCACCTGGCTGGAGCTCTTCCCTCTGCCTGGAAGAGGCCGCCCACCTTCGGGCCCAGATCTCTCCCTCCCCTGCCCCCTCCCCTGGCCCGATGCTGCCTCCTCGAGCCCCTGGGCACTGCTTCTCTGGCCCGAAGGCCTCCGAGGTCTGCACCCAGGCCATTGCGCTCGTGGACCCACAGCCCCAGTAGGGCCGGCCAGGGCCAGGCTGAGCTGTGCCTCACGGAGAGTGGTTCCCAAGGGAGCGCACGGGGGGGGCTCACCTGGTGGCCGGTGAGCACCAGGGCGGTCCACACGAAGACGCCCGAGATGCCGCGGGCCAGCGCCGTGGTGAGGAAGAGCTGGGAGGTGCCCTGGGAGCTGTTCCCCACGCGGTCCACCTGCAGCCCGGTGGGCATGGCCAGCGGGAGGCTGGACTGCGGCCCGGCTGCCCACATCAGGGGGTCTCCCAGGAGCCCTGAGACATCTGCAGAGGTGAGGGAGGACACAGGCGGGGGGGGGGGGAGGGCAAAGGTGCACGCAGACGCCGGAAGCAGCCCCAGTGCCTGTGAGGGGGAGAGAGTGGGCAGGGCCGGCGAGGCTGTGCTGAGCGGGGCATGCTGGGCTTCGGCCACCGTCCCTCCCAGGGGAGTTCCGGTCTGACCCTCCTGCCCTCTTGCCTGGGCTCTGGGCAGCCCTCTGTGTGCAGAGACCCAGGTCCAAGGCCCGGGCCTGGGCGCCCTCTTCCCTGGGGTCAGCCACCTGGGTGCAGACACCAGCTGCCCGACTGTGTCCCGGGACGATCGGTCCCCACCTCTGGTGTCCCGGGCTTGCGGGGAGCCTGCTTTTCAGGGGCCAAAGACATCTGAGAAAGTCGGGGAGCCCCTGGTGCCCTGCCTACCAGGGGTGGAGTCCGGGAACCAGGCCAGACGGGGTGGGGAGGCACCCTGCACCCACCGGGCCTGCCCGAGCATCTGGTGCCCAGCTTGGCCAGGGCCCCCGGCCACCCCAAGCCCGCTTGCTAGCCCTGGGCGCCCTGTTCCTCAGCTGCTCGTAACCCACCGGGGTGCCGGGCGCCTCCCCCCTCCCTCCAGACCTGGTCACAGGGTCCGGCACCTACCTCTCAGGCAGGAAGCTCCTGGGCCAGTCCTGGGAGGCCCGGCCTCCAGGGAAGCCTAGCTGGTCATTTGTGTGGCCACATGGCCCCCACGGGCGGCCCCCGCGGGGCTGGGACCAGGCTGCCTTCCGGAGGCTGGGCCAGGCCTGGGGACAGGCAGCCGGCACTCCACTCCCGGCGGCCCACCGGAGCCTCCGGCTGCGGGGAGGCGCCGGGGCGGAGGGGAGGAGTGGAGGGCTGTCCCCTCCCCCTTTGACACTCTATCCCTGCCCCGGCTGTTTGCTCAAGGCAGCTGGCTCCCAGGAACCCGCCTGCGCCAGGTGCCCTCACCTGCCTGCACCAGGAGGCCAGGCAGCTGCTCCCCGGGCCTGAGATGGGGGAGGGGCTGCGTGCGTAATGGGTACGGGCTTCCAGCTGGGGTGATGAAAGTTCTGGAAGGAGGTAGAGGTGGCAGTTGCATGACATCAAGGGTGTATTAAGTGCCCTTTTAAAGCGGGTAAATTTATCATGAGAATTTCCCCTAGGTTAGAAAGGCCCCCGGCCCCAGGAGGTACATTGGAAGCATTTCTGGTTTTCTCTGCCAGGGGGTGGGGGGAGGGGAGGAGGGGATGTGGGTGAGTCACAGACAGGCCACTGGGCCTGCCCTGTGGTCAGCCCTGGGCCAGTGGGAAGGGCTCACCCCCCTGGGCTCTTGGAGGTGCCGGCAGGGTGGGGGGCCTCGGCCATCTACCACGCTGGGTACGGGGACTAAGTGCCCACATGGTCCCATCCTTGGTGCCGCCTGACCCTCCCTGCGGCCCTGGATCGTGGGGTCAAGGGGTGGGAGTCAGGGACTCCCACGTGTCCAGGGTCCCCCAAGGGTACAGGAGGGTCGGGGGGAGGCTGCCAGCCCCTCGGACACACCACCCCGTTCCCCCACCCCTCCGTCCACACTGCCCCCCGGGGGGTCCCCCAGACTCTCCCTGAGGCTCCCATCCTGACTCAGGTAGAGCCCCGGGACCTGGCCCGGCTCCCCTCACGGCCTCCTCCGGTGCCGACTCTGCTCCTGCCGTCTCGGGTGTCACCTCCTCTCTGTCTTCACCTCTTCAACTTCCACAGGCACGTCGGGAACCCCGCGCCTTGCCCAGCCCACGCCCTGGACACCGGTGTCCCGCGTGGGCTCCCACTTGGCCCGGCAGGGCTGGCCGGTGTGGTCTGGCCCTTCTCCAGCGGACATGAGTTCCTGTGAGCCCCGCGCCCGCCCCCGAGCCCTGCGTGCCCATGGCGCCCGGACCTGCGGCGCTGTCTGCTCGGCTGCATTTTATAAACCTGGGGCTCCCCTTCCTTCTCTGGCTTCCTGACCAGGTCGCTCCAGAGGCAGCCCCTGCTCTCTGGCCACCTGGGCACGCCCCTTCGCCTCGCTGGGCCTCTGCTTTCTCGTCAGCAAAGGTGAGTTTAGGGTCTGCCAGCCCCTGCCTGGGGTATGGCATGCAGGTCCCTGCAATCCCTGGGGACCTGGGACCGCACCCTCTTGCCTTCCCCCTAGCCCCAGACCCCAGACCCCGAGCAGGGCCACATGCCAGGCGCAGCCGGGAGCCACAGGGCCCCCGGGGTGGGTAAGGCGTGCTTCACCGGCTTAGAGGGCACGACTGACACGGGTACCGGGTCTGGGGGAGCAAGGGACTTGGCACCCCGGTCCTAGGAGGGGCCGGGGACAGGCTGACCCTGCGGCCTCCCATGGGGCTCTCTGGCTGAACGAGGCCCCACCCCTGGCGGCTGCTCTCACAGCCAGCACCCACTCGGGAGAGGCGGCCTGGCCGGCCTGGCCTGATTTCCCTGCCTGGGGCTGGACGCTGACCAAGCCTCTCACAGGACAGACCTGCCCGCCCAGACGCGGGCGGCTGACGCCTCTGACCGCTGTTTACCGTGACCAGGTGACTGGGCCCTGGGCAGCTCCCGGCCCAGCTGTGGGGTGGCCGAGGAGCCTCGGGCCAGTCACAGACCTCAACACCCCCCTCCCCACGCCTGCCCTTCACCCCAGGGTCCTAATGGCCTCATTGTGGCACCGAACCTCCTTCCAGGCTCCCCCACTGTGCCAGCCCCCATTCTAGGCCAGCCTGCCATTTCCGGTGGCACATGGCTCTCTCCCACGGGGGACAGGCTCTCCCCTCCTGCCTTCCCTGAGCCAGGCCCTTCCAGCTCTGAGCTGCCCACTCTGGGCTGGCAGAGACAGGGCTGGAGGACAGGGTGGTGGGAGGCGTCCTGACACGCCCCCTTCCCCAGGCCGGCCCACCAGGTTGTGGCAGATGGGATTTGGCCCTGGGCTTTGGTGGCGGCCCACACAATGGCCACTGACTCAGCTAATGCCACCACAGCCTGGGCCGGGGTGACTGCAGAGGCCCCCAGCACACCCCTGCAGCCTGGGGACCCCGGAGCCACCCCACCCCTTTCTCTGGGCCTCAGGGGCCGGGGGGCTGAGGGTCCTTCCAGCCCTAGTTTGGGGGCAATTTGGGAAGCTGTGCCTCCCCGTGTCCAAGGTGCTGGCCCCTCTGGGCAGGGCACTGGGCCCCCAAAGCCGGGCAGGAGCAGGGCCCTGGGTCCGACACGAGGGCTGGGACCCTAGCCTGGCCTCTCACCGTGTCTGTGACTTAGGGCCAACCGTGGGCCTCTCTGAGCGTCAGTTTCCGTGGGTGACGGCCGGCCGTGTGCAGCAGGTCAGCCCTGGTAAGAGCGGGGACTCGGGAGGCTTTGCCCACTCCTCTCACAGGCTGCTGGCGCTGGGGGCTGGGTGCGGGGTCCCGCCAGCCTTGGGCACATGGGTGGTCTTCCTCTACTTCTGGGCTGTCGGGCCGACCAGCCCTGCCCTGCAGCCCAGCGGGACCCACATGGGGCCTCGGAGGCTTTCTCTCTTCACCCCGTAGGCCTCCCGTCCTCTGTCCTGCCCATGCCAGGCCGAGCCCCTCCCCAGGCCTGTTGCCTTGGTCCCCAGGGAGAGCCTGTGACTGCCCAGGGCCTGTCCATACCTGCCCGCTGCCCCAGAGCGAGCTGCCCCAGCCCTGGGGGGCACCCTTCCGTGAGGACCTGGGGCAGGGGTGCCGACCTGGGCCTGGCCCGGCTGGGCTGGCCTGAGACCCTTTTTGGTCACCAGGTGGCATCCTGGGGCCTGGCAGGGGGCACGGCCTCTGGGGTAGAGATGGGGTGGGGACGGAGCAGCTGTGAGTCTCAGAATTTCAGGGTGTGGGCGCTTCTCTCCAGGGGTGCACGGGGCCCCAGGCTGGACACCACACCTCTCTCATGGCTGTGCGTGCACACACACACACGTGTACAAACACACACACACGTGTACACACAGGCACACACACGCACAGCTCACCTCCCTGGTGGCTCCCTTGGCCATCTGGCCAGACCCCAGGTCTGTCGCAGGTCTCCAGGCCTGAGGGGGCGACCAGGGTTGTCCGGCCCTGCCACCGGGCCTCCAGATCTCTGCCATCCCTCCTCACAGCAGCCTGGGTCAGTCTGATACGATTGCTACTGGCAAAGCGCTGGCCTTGCCCCAGACCCAGAAAACCCCTCCATGCTGCCCGCCCCACCCGCCCTGCCAGGCCGGCCCTACCTGCCCAGGTAGCCCGGCCACACCCTCCGCCATGCCCTGCCCAGATTCGGGACCAGCCATCCCTCCCACCCACTGTCCAGCTGGCTGTCGAGTCTCCGACACCCAGGCGTGGATCTTTCCTGGACCACTGACCAGGTGTAGCTCTGGGTGCTTCATCTCCCTGGCCCATCTGTGTAGGTGGGGGGGTTCCCACGCCCACTTCAGAGGTGCAGCGAGGGTTAAACAGGGTGATGCAGCATGCGCCGCGCATGGAGCTGGGATGTCCACCCCCCGCCCCGCCCCGTTCACGCGGCTCCGTTTTCCTTTCTCTGGTCCCTTCGCCCCTTGATGCCCCACATCGGGGAGGGCCCTCCTGCCTGTTCGCTCCCCCACCTCCCCTGTGCTCCGGCGCCCCCCGTCTTCCCACAGTCCTTCTGGAATTTACGAGTTCCCACACGAGACCGGGGTTCCCCTCTGCTTCTGGCTGTGATTGCGGAGCCTCGACGACAATGCCTCTGCCTGCTCTGAATTCGTTCTGATCCATCCGGCCGTCACTCTCGTCAGCTACCCGGCACCCGCTCCTGACGTCCGATTTCACTGCAAGGCGCTAAACAAAACAGCCTACGCCAGTTATCCAGCTGGGCCCCGCGGTCACTGCCTTATTCCGCGGGTTATTTGTCATAATTGGTTCAGGTGGATCCGGGGCTCTGTCAAACCCTGGATAAGCTGCTCAGACTTGTAACCATGGGCGGCCGCCCTCCTGGCCTCTCTTGACCGCCGAGGGTACCCACTGGCCCGCCCTTGACTCTGAACTGTAGCCACAGGCCCATGTCCACTTAGGAAAAGGGAGCTAGAGGGAGGGGAACTTGGGGTTCTCTACTTGTAGCTCAGCAAGAAACCGTGTCGGGTGAATCATACCGCGTTGGTCCAAGGGCATGGCCTCGAAAAAGGGAAACTCATCCACCAGTCCATGCCGCAGGGGCTGGCAAATCCGCCCCACGTTCACTATTTACATTTGGCCATAAATTGCTGGAAGTTGTAATTACAGTTTGATCGCTGGGAATAACGATTCCCACAAAGCCGACAGCTCTGCCTGCGGAAACTGCGGCTTTCTAGACCTCTTTGCTGGAGAATGTGTCTCTCCTCCTGAATTACAGCACCTGGGAGCAGAGCAACGTGGAAAGCAAAGGGCCAAATGCCTTTTCATACGAGTCGCATGTCTTGATTTATAAGGCAGAGCAGAGCAGTGAGGCACTGGCTTCAATGACGGAAGCCTTTGGTCTCAGCCTGTATTCTTTAATAGCTACCAGACAGCCTCGGGCAGCTGTGAATAAGTGCCACTCGGGAAGGCGCTGGGGACCCTGGTTTCAATTATACGTCAGTTGCCCCACCATGTTCCGGGCGGGCAACCGTGGGACTGTGCAGATGACAGGGGCTCAGGTGTGTTTACATCCTGGGGCCACCACTGATCACCTGGGGGTCTGGGCGACCCGCCCTGTCCTGCTGAGCCTCAACTTTCTCCACTGCCTACCTGCCTCTTAAGGGCAGTCATGAGGACTCGGATGGCCTGTGCACTGCCAGGGCCTGGCTCACAGGAGGCCCCCGCACAGAGGCTGAATCAGAGCCAGGCAGAAGCACCGAGGCAAGTCTGCCTTCAGTGTGGACAAGGCGGTTGGCCCACTCCTTAGAGAGAAAGGGGTCCAAAAATGAGTGTCAGCGAGGGCCCGGGTGACGGGTGACCAGCGTGGACTCCAGGCTCTCTGCCCACGTGAAATCCCAGACCTGCTGCTCGGTGGCAGCCACGCCTCAGTTTCCTCATCTGACATGTAGATGAGAGCAGCGGCCTCACGGGGTCGTCATGAGGATTAAACGTGTTACCACGACTGCAGGAAGGGCTGACCCCAGACCTCACCAACAGGCAGCGTGGGCCAGTCCTGTCGTTGTGCACTTAGGGGCCAAATCAGAAAACTACAGCTGCAAATCTGAACTTAGCCCCAAGTTGGAGCCTGACCCACGGTTCAGGTTCCCCGCTGGCCAAGCGAGAGAAGCATGTTTCCACGGACAGACACATCTGATTGTTAGATGAGGGGTGTGCATAATTACAGGCTGATTCTGAGCAAGGAGGCTCCTGCCCGGTTGTGCTCCAGTGTCATCGGACGGTGCCCTGCCCTTGCCCCTGGCCCAGGTGCCGGTTCTCCAGGGGTTGCCCGCCCCCTGGACCTGCTGACGCCGCGCACATCTCCTTTACTCCAGTGCCTGTGTCCCCACACCTGCTACGAACTGTGTCACCTTTGGGGTCCGCACACGTGGATGGACAGGGCCTTCCCTTCTTCTCCAGTTGGTCAGCTGCTTTCCGGCTTTTAAAACTAGTGTCCGTCCAGGCCCTCCCAGTGCAGACGCCAGGTGGGATCTTCTCAGGAGAAAGACTGGACTGAGAGCAAGCAGGGAGGGAGGTGCAAGGCTGTGGAGACGTCACACCGCAGTCCCTGAGCCGGATTTGGCCACCAAGGAGCCCTGTGTCTCCCGGGGTGGGTCTGCCTGTTTCCCTCGGTCGGGGGTCGGGCCCTGGGTCCCTCAGGCTCCCCACACAGGAGCCCGCAAGGTGCCGAGCCTGTTCGGGCATCAGCGCCCGCTGTGGGAAGTCTGGCGGATCCCCACGTGCGACTCCCTGGCCCTTCTGATGCTGAGGCCGCCTGGTCACTGCGTGAGCCTGGTGTGCACCTGTGGATTTACCCGACTGTCCCCAGAGGGGACGTGAGCTCTGCAGGCTGATGGTCCCCCCCGGGAGGCTGCTGAAGGAGTGAGCCCTTGAAGACAGCTTTCCTCCGTCCCACCTTCAACAAACTCACTAAGTTCTTTTCAAGTTGGACCAGCAATGCAGCCTCTCCCATCACCTGTCCTCAGCAGGGGTTTCTAAAATCAGACTCAGGGGCTTCCCTGGTGGTGCAGTGGTTGAGAGTCCGCCTGCCGATGCAGGGGACACAGGTTCGTGCCTCGGTCCGGGAAGATCCCACATGCTGCAGAGCGGCTGGGCCCATGAGACATGGGAGAGGCCACAACAGTGAGAGGCCTGCGTACCGCAAAATAAATAAATAAAATCAGACTCATGATTCCAGAAGCTTTTGGTTCCAAGAAAACCAAATTAAAACATCCCTTTCTGATCTCCTAAACACTCGGATCCACCCCCGGTGTTCCCCGGAAGGGCATCCCGGCTGCCCACTCTGTTTCAGGATCCCAGCTGGTCTCTGTTCCAGACCCCGGCTCTCACCTCAACTCTCCTGCTGCCCCTCTTTTCTCACGAGACTAAGAGTCAAACGGCACAAAGATTTACCGGTCTGGTCTCTAGTACGACCAGTGACTCAGGTCACCACATCTGGAGGGATGAGGGAGCCCAGGTGGGTCCCAGGCCTGGGTACCTACAGGCCGTCTTCTGTGGCAGACACGCTGTCCTGAAGGCAAGCCTCGCCTCGCGCTTCCACCAACCCTTGGGGTATCTCCAAAGGATAAACCCAGCCTGACTTGGAAGCCTTCAGTAGCTCCTCGCAGCTCAGGATCAAGTCCCAAGGGCTCAGCAAACACAGAAGGCCCTGGCCACCTGTCCCCAGCCCTCGGGCTTCACGTTCAGCCGGCCCCCAACACCCTACAATCTGTGCTTCTCCCGCCCCCTGGCCTTTGCTAGAAACACCCTCCTCCCGCGTCAGGATCCCCTTGCTACAGAGCCTTCCTTGGGCAGCGGGGCGCTGCCTGGTCTGCCCCACGCGGGCCCTCCCCGGCTGACCCTGTGCCCGTGGGGTGACGCACTTCTGCCCCCAGCCTTCAAGGACGTGGCTCCGGAGGCTAGGGTACCAGCACACAGTGAGAACTGGAGCCGCGTTTGTGGAACGGAAGGCTCAGAGAAGCCACGGGAAGAGGGGCAGGATGAGGGTGCCGGCAAAGCCGGATGCCAGGAGCCGAGTGTTCACCAGGTTTTCTTCCCCGCTGTGGTTCACCACAGTGAACATACACTGTGTGCCTGAAGGGTTCTCTTCCCCGCTGTGGTTCACTACAGCGAACGTACACGTGTGCCTGAAGTTTGGCAGCATTGTTAAGGACAGTGTTTGGGGCACGCATTTATTTTTAATAAAAAAAAATTTCCCCCAACAATTCGTCTGCACACTGAGGGCCGTGACTCGTTCTGCCAATTCTCAAACATGTGCAACTGTGTGGACCCTGGGAGGACTGCTTACAACGCCCCAGGACACATTCCACGTCCTCCCTCCACAGGTGACGTCAGCCCCCAAACCAAAGTTGGCCCGAGACGTGCATGTTTCTTCCAGCTTCAAGGACCAAAACCAGATAAAGGCACTCCTTCTGACTGAGGGAGGGTCTTCAAATCCTTGAGAGGGCGTCTGAGTTGCCACGTGGCCCTGCTGGACAGCAGGGGTGGTTACTCCGCGGTCACCACACCTGGCATGTCCGGATCTCCTCTTTCAAGGCCGTCACCCCCTCCATGCTCTTGTCCTTTACGGCTAGGGCGAGAAGGACTGCTCTGTTTCCAGCTTCCTGAGACACAAACGCCACCAGATTCTTTGCGAAGACATGGATGAGAGGCTGGCGAAGGCAAGGAGAGATCACTTTAACTGCAAGAAACCTGTTTTCTTCTTAATGCCTTCACCGAGTACCCCTGAGGGACCCAGAAGGGCTTCCCACACCACCATTAAAGCACCACCCGGTAAGTCCAGCGCAACAGCGATTCAGATTCAACAAGACTCTCCAGACACTCCAGTCAAAAACACACTGCTAAGGAGCATCATTAGATTTGTCTCCTCAGTGCTTTCTGGCTCCTGTCTCTTCCAGCTATTTTTACTCTGGAAGGACCCATGTGGGTCTGCAGAGGGAAACCCTGTCAAATGTCACAGGTGATCTTTCCTGAGCGGAGTAGGCACTCATCACCATAACGTGCTATGACAGGGTCAAAATGAGGGGAGGCCTACATTACAGAATCAACTCGTCCGGGAACAGCAGCCACCAAGGGCAGGCGGATGCCCTCAAGTGCACGGAGGCTGCGGAAAATGCTGTCTTGGGCTGGAGGCAGGTCTCGCCTACCAGATGCTCCACATCCGTACAGACAAATTACAGGCACGGGGAGCCCTTCCCAACCACTTTACCTCGTCCTGCCCGAGAAGGACTTTAGTGGTCAGCACGGGCTTGCCGACGTCACCGGTCACATTGCTGGGTTCCAGGGAGACCAGGGTACCCATCTTCCCGAACTGGGTCACCACCACCAGGATGTGAGTGCTGAAAGCTGTACAGATCACCTGGGTGGGGACCCCACACACCACTGCAGTCTTCTCTTTCGATATCACCAATGGCTTACCTTCCATAGCTGGGACTGCTCGATGGCACCTTCAGTTTACGTTAAAAAGATAGAAAAAAAAAAAAGAGTCAATCGATCAGTGGCAGGTAGCCTTGAGGCTCCAAGAATAAGCATTATTGGGCATTAAAACAGAAACACAAGTAGGCCCATTCAAAAGCCTGTGCCTGTTCATCCATACAGGCTTCATTCGCCCGGAACTTTCTGGATCCCTTAACTAGACACATACGTATATACAGACAGGCGGGATGTCAAAATACACTTTCGCCTCTGGAGGCAGGTGAGAACTCCCCTTCCCCACGCGTCGGCCCCCGCCGTCCTGCATCACTGTGACGCCCACCGCATCCCAACGGCTCTCATTTGAGTCTTGGGGGCCTCAGTCGTGCCATCGCGCGGGGGTGGGGGTGGGGGGGAGTAAGCGCCGCAGGTGCAGAAACCCGGCGGAGCGGGTGGCGGCGCCCGCGTCACCCCTCTAGTCCGCACACTGAGGTTTCGTTTTCTGCGTTTGGGGAAACCATCGGTCCCACGGGAGAAGCAGCACCCCCACCAAGGCGGAGGGCAGAGGGCGGCTGGAGCCGCCCGGGGCCCGTGGGGACGCCCACCCCCTCCGCCCCCGGGACGCCCACCCCCTCCGCCCCCGTCCGGCCCTGCCAGATCCCCAGCAGCCCCGCCGCCCGCCACGCTGCCCGCCACGCTGCCCGCGCTCACCGCGCCGCGCCCGGAAGTGACGCACGTGGGCAATGCGGGCCCGTCCCCCGGCAAACCCCGCCCTTCAAGCCGCAGGCCTGCGCGCTCGCTCCGCCGCCCCCCCGGAAGTGCAACCTCAGGGCTTCCGGTCCCGCCGGCGGCTTCCGGTCCCGCCGGCGGCTTCCGGGCCCATCGGTGGCTTCCGGGCCCTGGGCAGCGGGCTTCGGTGCTGCCGGGCAGGGACGGGCTCGGCCCCGTGTCAGCGGGAAGGACCTGCCCCCCCCCCCCCAACCTGCAGGCCTCGGCTTCTCGGTTCCAGGCCCTCAGTCGAGGGGCCTGGGCCTTTCTGCCGGGGACCCTGCAGCTCTTTGGTTGGGGAACCTCAGGAATGGGGTCTCGGGCCCCTTGGCCG
Organism: Delphinapterus leucas; assembly: GCF_059928025.1. Lineage (NCBI taxonomy): Eukaryota > Metazoa > Chordata > Mammalia > Artiodactyla > Monodontidae > Delphinapterus > Delphinapterus leucas. Next base: position 1,005,654 of record NC_143143.1, read on the forward strand.
TGGGCTCCAGGACCCTCACAGAAGCACAGGGAGCTGAGAGAGAAAAGCAGGGCCGGAGGGCAGTTAAAGCGCTGAAAACATTCCACTCAGGACCGTTGACATAGGGCACAAGAGACCTCAGTCATCCCCGAATACCGTGTGGACTGAAAAAACAATGCACCACCTAAAAGTTGAGAGTTACGTTTTATTCGGTGGACAAGACTGAGGACTTAAGCCCGGGACACAGCATCTCAGATAACTCAGGGACTGTTCCGAAGAGGTAAGGGAGGATCCAGGATACTTAGGGGCTTTTACAGCAAACACCGGGTAGTCGGAACGTCAGAAGATACTGTTCATTAAAGAAAACCAGACACCTCGAGTTAAGGAATTTAGTGCTTTTCTGTGTATGGGGAGATGCCAGAGTCTGGGCTCACTGAAATCATTCCTTTGATGTGCACCTCAGCTCTCTGGGGCCAGTATCCTTTGCTTTCCACCCTGAGGAGTCCCCGCAGGGTGCAACGTCCGCGGACTGTGACGGGATGGCTTGTAGGTTGCAACATCCTTTGTTTACTGTTATGGCAGGTGACATTTTTCACTTAAAACCGCAGGGGCCAGTGGGAATTTACAGCCAAGGAGCAGCGTTAGTTAGGTCAGTGGGTGGGAAATTACTAAGAGGAAGCATCAGGGGGTTGGGGGTTTCTAGCCAAGGAAACCTAGCAGGATTCTCGCTGAAGGTAGGCCTGGGCGGCATCAGACCACGTGGGGGTCGGTGGGGGATGAGGAACTGACCAGCCCTTGGGGGGAGGGTATCAGATATGGAGGACGGCGGGGGCAGTTCTTGGTAAAATTGGGAAATGCAGAAGTCCAAAAAGTGGAGGCCTGGTTGAAAAAGAGTTCGTGGAGTAAGAGTTTGGTGGAGGAGAGAATCTTTGTCAGCGTCATAACAAAGGCTTTTTAACCACTCTAGGCAGTGCCAGGGGCTTCTGCCCTCAGCAGCCCATCTGGGATATCCTCCCATGTCCAAGGGCATAATAAGAATAGCTAACATTTATTTGGCACTTAGTATGTGCCAGGCGTTGTTCTAAGTGCTTTCTTTTTTTAAAAATTTTATTTATTTAATTTATTTATATTTGGGGCTGCGTTGGGTCTCCGTTGCTGCGCGCGGGTTTTCTCTAGTTGCGGGGAGCGGGGGCTACTCTTTGTTGCGGTGCGCGGGCTTCTCATTGTGGTGGCTTCTCTTGTTGCGGAGCACAGGCTCTAGACATGTGGGCTTCAGTAGTTGTGGCTCGCGGGCTCTAGAGCGCAGGCTCAGTAGTTGTGGCTCACGGGTTCTAGAGCGGAGGCTCAGTAGTTGTGGTGCACGGGCTTAGTTGCTCCGCGGCATGTGGGATCTTCCCGGACCAGGGCTCAAACCTGTGTCCCCTGCACTGGCAGGCAGATTCTTAACCACTGCGCCACCAGGGAAGCCCCTAAGTGCTTTCTTTATAGTAACTCACTTAATCTTAACATCCCCATTAAGTAGAGTTGTTATCCCGGTTTTATAGACAAGATGTTCAGGTTCAAAGAACTTGCCCAAGGTCACAAAGCTGATAAGGGCTGGATCTGGGCTTCGGACCTTTACCCTTAATTACTAGTCTCGCAACGCAACTCGCATGCCTGGGTAAAGGGGAAGACGAGGGACAGTGCTGCCCTTTAGCAGGATGATTTCTGGTTCCTCCCAGGGATTCTGAGAGCCCCCCAGCCCCCCGCATATCTTCCCTTTCTCCACGCTGGAAGTGGTATTGGCAGGGTGGGGAGTCTTGTCTGATACTGCAGTAATTTGAGCCTTGAGACTCTTCCTGAGGGGATGAACACCCTTCAGAACCGCACACTCAGAAGGCTTTCTCCCCGGCTCCCTGACAGGCCTGTCAGGGCACATTCTACCCCACCCCCAGCCTGGTCTGTCCACATCACTTAACCCCTTAGGAAGCTTTGGGACCCCTCATGTCCTTACCGCCTTTTCTCATGATGTAATGGCTCCTTGTACAGTCCAAGTTAAGTCAAATGAAGCATGTTCATTCCACAGTGATTTCTGGTGGCCTGAAAGAAAAAGGCAAGTCTACAAAACATCAAAATAGACATAAAAATCAAGAGGAAACTTGTTTTTTGAGCTTTCTTGCAGCCAGTTCACAGTGGGAAAGGTTATGAGTTTTGTGGTTCCAATACTCAAAAAGGAAGAAACATATCAATTTCTCAGGAGAGTCTAATTTTTTGTTGGTTCTAAATTTAAACACACATCCACCGCACACACATCCCAAAAGCCAATTGCCAATGTATTGCCATGTGAAACCTCTAAAAGGTTCATTTACTTTTATTCACCAATTCATGCATTCTCTCTCTCTGTAGGCAGATTGGTACAAGAAATCTGACCCTCCCCACACCAAAAACAAAAACAAAAACCCCTAAGTCTGAAATAAGCTTATCACTTTTATAAAAGAGATGTTGGAAGAACAAAGTGGATGATGTTTTGATGGCACTGGCTGTTTTTTGGTCTAGATCTTCGATAAAGACTAAGTTCGGAGGAAACGAGGTGTGAAGGCTGTCCTCGGGTGAGGTGGTGGCAGTCCGGGGAGGAGGCTTCTTGGTGGCCTAAGTGGATGTGTGGGCAGAGCTTACACACTTAAAGTAGTGGAGCAGGTGCTCACTGCCTGCCACTGACCATTCTCCAGTGCAAGATGGAAATCAGACTGGAAAGGAAGGTCCCTTAAGTGAATTCACTTAAAATGGGAATCAAATAGTAATGATGTCAATGGTGGGGCAAAAGATTTTGAGAATTTATCGTGAGAAAGGAAAAAAGGGGGGGATATCTTGCATTTGTCTTGTATTCAAGGAAACTTAGGTTCTGAATGCAATTATAAGTTAATTTGTAGAACCGACAAAGAATTAATCAAGTGTTGATTTGGCAGCTCATAATTTTTCCAACAAATTGTGTGATAGCTCTTCACATTCTCCTTCACATCATGTGTGATTTTCTCAGGTCCGTTATAAAGAAGATCAGTTGCGCTAAAATATACAGGAGCACCTTCCATTTCCCCAAGAGCCTCTCTCTGATATTCGAGTCACTTCTTGTGGGAGCAGCAGCCTGTCATTACCTTGTCAGATTCGTGGTCCTCAGTTGCACGGCCAGGACCCCCCACTCTGGCCAATTGCTTTGGGCTAGATCTGAACATCCCTCAGTATTATTCCATTTATGGACTTTCTGAAATCTTGCATCTTTCATAAGATTTACAATTTGACTTGATTTGCACTGTACTTCCACAGCCTCACAACATGATTCCCAGGCCTTTCAGTGTTGGGTGTGTGTGTGTGTGTGTGTGTGTGTGTGAGAGAGAGAGAGAGAGAGAGAGAGAGAGAGAGAGAGATTCTGGAGCTATACAGGGAGGGGTGTTTGAGTGGAGCCCAGTTATATAAATGGTCAATTCATTCGTGAAACTCTCTGTGCTATGAGAATATCTGTTTTCCCCTGCAGCCTCCTGACTGCAGGTACCCAGGTAGCCAAAACTTGGACCAAAAGGACCTCCTGGGTAGCACAGTCTTGGAATGAGTAAGGCTTTGCCAGGGTTTGCCTGAGTCTCGTAGAGGCAACATCCTTCTAAGTTTTTGTGAGACATGATAATAGGTGGAACCACTTTATTTTTTAAATTTAAAATAATTTTTTAGTCGCGCCTTGAGGCTTGCGGGATCTTAGTTCCCCAACCAGGGCCTGAACCCAGGGCCTGAACCCAGGGCCACGGCAGTGAAAGCACCGAGTCCTAACCACTGGACTGCCAGGGAAGTCCCAGAACCACCTTATTTATATAAATTAAATAATCACTGTCACTTCTCTTGGCCGGTATTTTAAGAGGTGCTGGGTAGCAGTTGTCAGAGATTACATTTGTGATGCAGGCCTGAGACACAGCCATCAGATATTTTATGACATTTAGATTATAGATATTTTGGAATGAGTGAGGGAAGCTGTATCCATAGGATTTTTTCAAGTGTAGGTGACAGACACAGATGTGAAACCATCTTCTGCCCCAAAAGGAGCACAGATGGGCTTTTCTCTGGGCTGAAAAGACCCAGAGAGTCGCCTGATGTCTTTCTCCGCCTCTTAGGTCTGCGGGCGTGTGGGCCCTACTCTCAGATGGGCTGTCCCCCGTGCTGTGGTAGAATCTACCGCCTCCACACCGCAGGAGCTGTCCTTTCCCCATATACCCAGTGAAAGTCCCAGGATTGAATCTCCTTAGACCAACCTGGGTCATGTGCCTGTCCTTGAACCAATCACTGTTTAAAAACAAAGTTAATGTTGGGAATTCCCTGGCCATCCAGTGGCTAGGACTCGTCGCTTTCACCACTGTGGGTTCAATCGCTGGTCGGAGAACTAAGATCCTGCAAGCCATGCAATGCGGCCAAAAAAAAAAATTAATGTAAAAGCACCTTCCCACGCATCTGGGAGTTTAAAAAATAATTCTAAATAATGTATGTCAAAGAAGAAATCGTAAGTGGAAAGTACCAAATATTTAGACCTCCCCACTGGAAACCACTCGTCTACTTTCTGTTCCTACGGCTTTGCCTGTCCTGGGCATTTCCTATAAACGGGCTCACACTCTGTGGCCTTTCATGTCGGCTTCTCTCCCTCAGCCTTCGAGGTTCATCTATGTTGTGGCCTGTGTCAGTGCTTCGTTCCTTTTGGAGAAACCCATTCTTGCTTGTTCAGTAATGGGGAGGATTAAATGACATCCCATTTGCAAAAGGGCCTCGTTTAGGGCCTGGCACATACAGCGCGCTTAATAGAGTCTCCTTCTGTTCATGGGTCGTTGGAATCCACTGGCAGTGCCCCACGCACAGGCCCTCGTGTGATCGGTGGCTCCAGCCTCTCCACGCTCAGGCTTTTGCAAGGAGCAGAAAGACCAGGAGGGGCGATGTAAACCGACCTGCCCAGTCCCCTAACCGTTAGGGCTGTGAGGTCCTTAATACCACCATCCCGTTTCTGGAGAAAGGCTGTGATGATACCGAAGCTGGGTCTTTCTGTGACAGGACGTAAATTCCTAGGCCGGCACAAGAGCTGTAGAGGCAGCGAGGCCCAGCACGGCGACCGGGGTCAGCCTCAGGGCTGTCTGTAGATCTCCCTCAGCTCGGCAGCCCTGCAGCCAAGGGCAGAGAGTCTTGGTGCTTGTGGACCCTGGTTGTTACCCCCAGCCTCGCCACTGGCCTTTCTCTGCCCCCAGCGGGTGCGACCTGGTCTTGTGGCACGGCTGCATGCCCGGCAGTCACGTGTGTGGCACAGCGTCTGTGCGCTCTGCGGTCGCAAAGACCCTTGACTAAGCGGCAGCACAGAAGTAAGACAGTTCTAACCAGGGGGCTCCGGGACACAGAAACGACCTTTTACTGCACCCAGTTATCTAGAAAAAGATAGTGAACAATTAATTTTTTATAAACCAGGTTTATCCAAGTTGAGGGAAGGGATAGGATATAAAGATTAAAGGCAACCCATTGAAAATCACATATATTTTACTACGGAAACAAAACCCTGAGACTATGTGAAATTCGAATTTTTCCCGAGGGAAATGAATGAATACCATTAAAACCGAGCCCAGTTTATAAGGGTCCAGGGAGCTGTTCACCCGGAAAGGGCATAAATCCTCTTCCCAGGGAGCATTTAAAGATCATTTCTGAGAAGCCTGCTGCCCAGGGTCGGAAGTGAAAGCATCACTTTCCCGTGGAGGCCGGTGGTGCCCTCTGGGGCAGGCGCTCGCCTTGTGGCCTACAGGTGCCCTGAACTTTGGAGTTCTATGTCAGCAGGAGTATTTTTATTTAACGTCACATGGTCAACAAAGAAAATCCTCTATTTTTGGACCTAATTCCTGCAGGGCACAGAATTGAGAGTTTAGCTTGTCACTTTGTTTTCTGCTGAACTTAGTCAAGCTCAAATATTACAATCTTTTTGTTCCTGGAGTGAGGCTTCCTGCCCTCGTTAGAAATATTGAAAACTGCCTTGTACCCACATCTTGCACTATTTGTTTAGTTCTTTAGTAAATGAAACCTTAATCCATGTGCAATTTCTGAAAGCCTTTCTTTCAATATTTTAAGAAGTTATTTCCCCTGATAAGAAGCCGTCTTGTTGCCCCATGTCAAGCCAAACGACAAAGACTGCCAGGCTGGTTATTGTTCGTACTCTTTTCTTTTACAGGGAGAGGACGGAAAGCCAGCGTGCAGCTTTGATAAACGTTTGCCCAATTGGATCGCATTCAAGTTGGTGTGTAAAGCAGTGGGTCCAGAGTGGTGGGTGGGGCTAGGGAGGGGGCAGGATGAAGTGGAAAGAAACCCAAGCCCTGCCCCCAGGCCCTGGCACTAACTTGCTGATGACCTTGGACAAATTCCCTTCCCTGCTCCGGGCCTCTGTTTCCTCATCTGTAAAATGGGCAGATTGGCCGGGTGGCCTCCAGGTGCCTCTGTTCCATTCCTCTGTGCTCCAGCCCTCTGATGGGGACAGGGCCCTGGGGGATGGACTGGAGTTGGTTTTGTCTGAGCAGGGAGGGAGCGGAGTGGGCTGGGAGGTCGGGCCCACCTTCCTGAGGGCCCATTCTGTGTGTGTGGGCTGGGCCCAGGGCCTGTACCACATGGAGGTTCTGAGAAGGTAGATTGGGCACAGCACATGGACTTTCTGACCAACAGAACTTTCCAGGAATGCCAGGGCCTTCCATGGGAGGTGGTGATCGCCCTCCCTGTGGAGTCGTTGGGACCAGGTGGTCATCGGGGCTAAGGACGGTACCAGGATGTCTGCGCTGGGGAGACTGGACTCAAAGTGTTATTTGTTTTTTTATTTTAATTTATTTATGTATTTTTTTTTTTTGGTGCTGGGTCTTCATTGCTGCACGTGGCCTTTCTCTGGTTGCAGCGAGCCAGGGCTACTCTTCGTTGTGGTGCGCGGGCTTCTCATTGCAGTGGCCTGTCTTTGTTGCGGAACACGGGCTTGAGGCACATGGGTAGCTGTAGCACACGGGCTCAGTAGTTGTGACTCGCGAGCTCTAGAGTGCAGGCTCAGTAGTTGTGGTGCATGGACTTATTTGCTCCGCGGCATGTGGGATCTTCCCGGACCAGGGCTCGAACCTGTGTCCCCTGCATTGGCAGGCAGATTCTTAACCACTGTGCCACCAGGGAAGCCCTGGACTCAAAGTGTTTTGAAGGCCTTTCCAAATCCCAGCGTCTGTGGTTCTGTGTGTCGAGGTGAACTGATGACCACAGAAGATGTGGCTAAATCCCACTAGAGTGTCCCCAGCAAAACACACAACTAAACTCAACAGGGTCCGGCCACACCAAGTGCTGGCAGGAACTCGGAGCAACTGGAGCGTCGCTGCCTTGCTGCTGGGAGGGCCAATCCGGGCAGGCACTGTGAAAAGCAGTTTAGCTGCTTCTCATAAAGGGGAATATACACCTACCATGTGACTCAGCAATCCCATTCCTGGGTATTTACCCAGGAGAAATGAAAATTATGTCCACACCAACAATTATGTTCATAGTGGCTTTCTTCATAGTGACCAAAAACGGAACACAACCCAAATGTTTCCAGCAGGTGAACGGATAACAAACTGGGGTCCATCCACGTGATAGATCATTACTCTGGGCACGTGACAGTGTGGATGGACCCCAAAACAGTACAAGGAAGGAAGGAAGCCAAGCACAGAAGGCAGTGTGCTCCGTGAGTCCATTCATGTGATGTTCCGGAAAAGGCAGGATTATGGATCAGTGGTTGCAGAGTGGGGGTGAGGGGCAGGTTTGAATGCAAATGGGGGGGCACCAGGGGATGAGGGATCTGCTGTATCTTGGCTGTGATGGTGTTTGCAGGACTGTGTATTTGTCTACACTCTTGGAACTGTGTGTCATGAGTGAACCCTAAGCTGTGTAAATTGAAGAAGGGCAAGTAAACGATTCAAGCAAAGAGCAGAGAAACGATAGGAACCTCTCACCCCAACCCAAAGCAGGCGCCACCCATTGGGGTGGCTAAAGTGCGAGCACAGATGTAGGGGAAGCACGTGTTGGCTGGGGTGTGCAGGCCCGCCACACCCATTGGGGTGGCTAAAGTGCGAGCACAGATGTAGGGGAAGCACGTGTTGGCTGGGGTGTGCAGGCCCGCCACACCCATTGGGGTGGCTAAAGTGCGAGCACAGATGTAGGGGAAGCACGTGTTGGCTGGGGTGTGCAGGCCTGCCACACCCATTGGGGTGGCTAAAGTGCGAGCACAGATGTAGGGGAAGCACGTGTTGGCTGGGGTGTGGAGGAATCGGCGCCCTCGGGCACTGTTCACGGGCTGTAAAATGGTGCGGCCGTGGCGTGAAAGCCACGTGGCAGTTCCTCAAAACACTGTGATCCAGCAATTCCACTTCTGGGTTTGCCCAAAGGAATTGAAAGCTGGGTCTTGAAGCGATATGTCAACATGCACACCCACGTTCACAGCAGCATTATTCACTGTAGCCAGAAAGTGGAAGCAACCCAAGTGTCCATGCACAGATAGACGGACAAACACAGTGTGGTCTGTCCCTACAGTGGGAAATCATTCAGCCTTAAGAAGGAAGGAAATCTTGACACCTGTTACAACGTGGATGGGCCTCTTTTTTTAAACTTTTTTTTTTAGTGGCTTGAGAGATGGCAATTTTTTTAAATTAATTAATTAATTTATTTTTGGCTGCGTTGGGTCTTCGTTGCTGCGCGCAGGCTTTCTCTAGTTGCTGAGAGCGGGGGCTACTCTTGCAGTGCACGGGCTTCTCATTGCAGTAGCTTCTCTTGTTGCGGAGCACGGGCTCTATGCACGCGGGCTTCAGTAGTTGTGGCTCGCGGGCTCTAGAACGCAGGCTCAGTAGCTGTGGCTCATGGGCTTAGTTGCTCCACAGCATGTGGGATCTTCCGGACCAGGGCTTGAACCCGTGTCCCCTGCATCGGCAGGTGGATTCTTAATCACTGCGCCACCAGGGAAGTCCTGGATGAGCCTTTAGAATATTGTGCTCAGTGACCTAAGCCTGTGTAGGTGCCGAGGATTCCAAGGGCCCTGTCCTGTAGCCCATGGTGGGGAGGGGGGCAGACACGGAACCAGGACTGACAGGTGTGGCGAGCACCGGGGGAGCAGTGTGGGGCTGGGGCCCAGGTTCCAGGGCTCTTCGCAGCTGGGTGCCGCCAAGCCGTCCTCAGGAAGCTGCAGCTCAGCCGGGTCCCAAGTGATGTCTGGGGAGTGGGCAGCTGAGTGATGGAACAGGTGGGCAAGCGTCTGGCGCTCGGAGGTTTTGGATTCACTTTTCCACACCTAAGTCCCGGTAGATGGAGTCTTATTTCTTTTCTTCTTTCCTGAAATTTACTGATATCGTTGTTGTTGTTAGAATAGCTAACATGTTCATACCCTACAATATCCCAGTACACAGAGGGATCCAGGGTGAAGCCAGCCTCTGTGCACAGCAGGTGTGGCCAGTGTCCTGCCCAGGTGCTGTCACCTCAGCTCCTCAGTGCTCACAGGTCTGCTTCCCACTGCCTGGGCCTGCACTGCATCGCTGGGGGCTTTCTCTGAAAGTGCTGAGGTCGCTCATCCATTCATCCATCCATCCATGTGTCCATCCATCCGTCCATCCATTCTTCCATCCATCCAGGAGTGAAATGTTTGCTTGGTCACTCAGTCAATGAACATTTTCTGTTAGGAGCTGGTGTGAGGGGACCCCCAGATGCCCACCACCTCACTGCAGAGAAGAGACCCGTGATGAGCAAATAGCTGAAGGTCAGGGCAGTCAGGTAGAAACAGGAGTAACTCCACCCCGACAAATGGAACAGGCAAGATTTCAAAGGAGGTTGAAAGCAAGGTGGAAATACTCCCCTAGGAAAACAACTTTGAAAAATAAGATGGACCTATAAGCAAAGAGGTCCTAGAAACACAGGATCTACTGCCTGGTGAAAAGGTCAGTAATGACACTTTGTCACAGACGTGACATTTTGGCGTGGTGGGGGTGAAGAAATAGTTGGGACTTTTATCAGTTTCCATGGTCACACATTTCTGTACTATTTGAATTTTTAGCATATTTCAGAAAAGAAATAAAAAGGGGAAAGAAGGGAATGTACTCCTGGCCATGGTGGCAGGGGATTTTGCATCGTGTAGACGCACCCAGAGCCCCCAGCCGAGCCCAGGCCGGGATCTGAGTTGGGTCTGGCAGGAATGAGCTGCAGGGCGGCCCCCAGCCCCAGGGAGAGCTGGGTGGGGAGTGCCTGCGTTACCAGAGAACACCTCTGGGGGGCAGCAGAGGCCACAGAACGCTCTCAGCGTGCGGAGCAGGGACAGGGCTGAATCCAGTGTGGGCGGAGGAACGGAGGAGCCCTGTCCTCCTCTGCGCCGGGGAAAGGGGCGTCCTCCTTCCCTCAAGCCTTCCTACCCCCATCCACACTAGGGCAGGGCTGGCCCCCTGCCTCTTCCCCAGAGGCCCGGAGCCAGTTCTGTTCTCGGTCTCTCTCCCCTGCCCACCCCTCTGTCTGTCTCTCTCCCCACCCCCACTCCCACCTGCTTCTCTGTGTGTCCCCCTCTCCCCATCCAAAGAGTCATCTTAATGACAAACCTCTTTGTCCTTTAAAGGTGTCGACATCTGTCATTTACGTCACAGGCACTTACAGAGCTTGTCCTGAGGGCTGGACCCTGAGCTATGCACTGTAGGGCTAGCAGGAAGTCCAAGTCCAACCCCAACCCCTGGGGAGACCGTAGGGCACTCACAGCTAACAGGATTATAAATCAGACCACAGCATAAGCGTTATAGATCAGGACTAGGGAATACAAGCTGGGCTGGACTGTCAAGGCCGTAATGAAACACAGAGTGGGTGTGCATGCTGGCCCCTGGGTCCTCCACAGTCGCTATGATTGGGCCTCAGGTTTAGCTTTGAGCTTCCTGGTAGCCACAGAGAAAAGGGAAACAAGATCAGGCACCCAGGTACCTACCTCCCTGCTCATGGTCAGAAGCGCCAGGCTGTCCAGACTCCACAGGGAGGACTGTCTGTCCTCTCCCAGGCTTTCTGGAGGGGCCACTGAGGTGTCAGGGCGACACCTGGGCACTCTCACTGCCCCTTGCTGGGATGTAACCCCAAAGCATCACTCAGACAGCACAGGAAGGTTGGGGGGATGGAAAGCAAGGACCCAGCCTCCCCCGGGGCTAAACCTTGAGGAATTGAGGGCCTTGACCATTCTCTGAATAAATAGCAGGGCTCTAAGCCAGGTTAGGTTTATATTTTTATAACTTAAAAAAATGGAGACATGAAGTACATGCAGTAGATGCACTTGGTGTGACAAACGTGTGTGATTGTATAACCGTGACCGCGGTGCCCCATCTGCCCAGTTCCCTCCTGTCCCCCAGCCCCCGTGACCCCTGGTCTCTTCTCTGTCCCTGTAGTTTTGCCTTTTCCAAAATGTCATATGAACAGAACCCCGTGGTGTGTGCTGGCAGGGCTGTTGAGGGGGTGAGCTGTGCAGGCATGCGTGTGTAAGTGTTTGCATGTGTGTGTACCTGTGCGCGCGTGTGTTGCCGGTCCCTCCTCGTGCGCCGGTGGCCCTGTCCGCCCACCACCCTGTCTGTCTGACTTGCCACCTCCGCTAGGGATGAGCTCCCTTGGGAATGAACCTCCATCGCTCGTCAGCTGATAGTCCCCCCTTGTTTTCAAGTGGTTCCTAACTGCCAGCCTCCAGTGAAGGGCATGGCCCCCACTCCACCTCCTGGGCACTGATGGGCACTTTCGTAAAGACACACGAGTGACGTCGGAAAGTGAGGCTGTGGCGCGGGGACCCCGTGGGTACAGCCCCTGGAGGGGCCCTTGTTCTGCTGCGCCTCGTGTCCGTCCTCCCCGCGGGACGCTGGGGGCGAGCGGGGCCATGTGGGTACCTCCGTCCTGGCTCTTGGCATCCGGCTGTCCTGGCGACCCTCCAGCATGAGAGAAGTCAGACCTTTGGGGGTGGGGGGCACACAGGGGGGGCTTTTTAATTCATCCAGGTTGTGGTTCTGCTGAACCCTCCCAGGCGGCCAGTCAGCTGCCACCAGCGATCCCCTGATGTCCCGGCCACCCGCTCTGGGGGGCAAGCTCTCTGCGTTCCCACTCAGCTCACCTTCCCCGCTCCCGACTCCGCGGCTGGCCAGGAGCCCCGAGCCCCGCTGCGGCCGCTGGAGGAGCCGAGGCCCAAGCCTTTCCCTCCCCACAACGAGCGTCAGGCTGGCTGTGTCCTGGTCCTGGGAGGACGGCAGGTTTTGCAGAGCGCGGCTGGGATGCTGGCGAGGAGGCTGGCAGTGGCCTGCCCCTTACTGTTACGGTTGCCCACGCGCTGGGCCTCGCGTCGCCTCGGGCTCTTAGAGGGGTTTCTCCATCCGCCGCGTGTCCGGGGAGGCTCCAGCGCCCCAGCACAGGGCTGGGGGCAGGGGAACTCACTCTGGGACGAGGCCCTGCAGAGCAGGCCCCTCCTGGGGAGCCCGGGTCTGGGTGCGGGTGTGTGGGCGGTGGCACTGCAGGGCGAGGAGAGGGGTGGGTCTGCCGCCAGCTCCTGCCCACCCCCCTGCACATCAGACTTGGCTGCATCACCAGGAGGCAGTCCGGCAGCAGCCTCCTGCACCTTCTCTCCTGTACCGGAAGGGCGTCCCTGCTCCCGGCCTGTCCTCTACCCGCTTCTCTCCCGCCGCCATGGGTCTGGTTTCCCTCCGCAGCCCCCAGGGCCGAGGCCCCCGAAAGCCTGCACTCTGGGAGCAGAGTGGCCTGAAACCAGAGACATGAACACCGGGGGATTTGGCTTAAACTCATTAAACGCCATGAACCCGCCTGCCGAAGGATCCCAGCCAGCGCCTGCCTGGTCTGTTAATCTCGTCCGGGCCTCGGGCTAATTTGTTTAGTTGTGCCGATCAGTTGAAGGTTGATTCGATTGGACTAGGGTTATTTATTTGTGCCCGGATTTGCTAAGTGTCATTGGAGGTACGTGAAGTCTTCATTACGGTGGCGAGATGGCTTCATTAGGGTGACGGCCACTCCTGCCCTCCCCCGACCCCCCTTCTCCGAGCACCCAGGCCCCCTCCCGCCTAGGGAGAGCGTGGCAGCCTTGGGGGGCTGGTTCCCTGGTGCAGCCTGGCTTGGGGGGTGAGCACTGCGTTGAGGGTCCAGAGACCCAGGTTCTGATCCATGCTCTGCGTTGACCACCTGTGGCTCTGCTCAGGAAATGGTCACTCCTAAATGAGTTTGGGTGACCTGCTCTCTTGCAGTCATCCCCCTCGAAGGACCCTAAAGGCATCCACCTCCCCAAGCCTCAGTTTTCCCATCCACAAACTGGGAACACCCATCTTCTCTCTTGCCGCCTCCGGGGTGGGCTGCATAGTCTGCGAGCCCCTGTGACTTGTGCGCCAAGGTCACAGGGAGGGCAGGTGGGGTCCGCGGGCCAGCAGAGCGCACTGCCCAGAGCTAGGCTCTCTCTCCAGGCAGCTGGGAATGATGGATGGTGCTGCGGGGCCGCCCTGGATGAGCAGACCTGGCAGTTTGCCGCTCTCCTGCCCCGGGGTCAGACGCCCGGCTGGTTCCTCTTCCCCGTTCTGTGTCCTCCTAGCCCATCCTGGGCATCGACTCTGGGGCTTGTGCCTGGGGCCGTAGGCGGGCAGGTGGGAGGCCCCATCCCTGTGACAGGGCTGCTCTCTGGGTGCCCCCCTCCCAGCCAGCAGGCTCTCTGGCACAGAGCAGGCACCGAGGATAAGAGAGTTCTGGGTGGAGCTGGAGGGCCCAGGTCACAGGCTAGAGCGACTGAGGTCAGCGGAGGCGAGCAAGGGGTGGGGGTGCCCGCCAAGGAGTACCCGCCGTGCCTCGAGATTGCCAAGAGGGCTGGAGTGCTGGCCGTCCTTCCTCATCGCTGACGTAGGAGCCCAGAGCAGGGCAGGGTGGGCAAAGGGTCCGGGGGAAAGATCCTGCCCACGCTCCCCACCCAGGGGCACCCCAGAACCAGCGGGCTTGTCCTTCCATCCCTTCCAGGAGAGGAACCAGAGCCATAGACAAGCGTCCCCCTGGGTGGTATTTCCTAAGTGAATATCCTGTGTTCTAAGAGCTCAGTGGGTCTCAGCAGCTTAGGCTGATCCCTTACCTGAACCTGGGGGAATCTGAGGCCCAGAGAGGGGAAGGAGTGCCCCCAAGGTCACACAGCGCACCAGGGGCAGAGCAGGGACCACCGTTGAGGGTCACACGAGGAAGAGACTGGTACTGACCCAGGAGCCAATCCCTCCATCTAAAGACATCAATTTGTTAAGGCTCAGAGAGGTTAGGTGGCCTCTCTAGAGAGGTTGTCCGGGGCTGCACAGCTGCTCCACTGAAGAACTGACTGCAGACCTGTCTGTTTCTACACCCATCCCTGTACCTCCCTGTGCAAGACAGGCATCAGGGCTGTTCTGGGAAAGACTTGGGGATCTCCCTGGAAGCCAACCCTGAGAGGAGGGTCTGAGAAGGAGTGCTGTCATTGGGAGGTCCTCTCAGGGCAGGGGGGAGTGAGTCAGGGAAGGGTACATGTCACCCTGTGGATGGCTGCGGCTCCCCCCTGCTCAGGGCCCTGGGCGACACTGTGGAGCATCCCTCAAAGCCATCCCCCTCCAGGCATTGGAGGTATTTCTACACCAACTCCATCAGGCGCTGGTGAATGTCTGTGTCCTGGACCATCTCCTCCTGGGATGTCTCATGGTCCTCATGTCACCAGGAGGAGACACCAGATGGAAAAACTGAGTCTCAGAGAGTCTTGACTGGGTCAGAGCCCAAAGCAGCCACACCAAGAAGCCTTCCCTCCTTTTCTCCAGCTGGGTCCCACCCCTCATCAGGCTCCTGTCCCACCAGGCCGTGAGCCCCCCAGGGAAGGGTTTGTTTCTAACTCACCTGAATGTCCCCAGCTGCCCACATGCTCTGGGCCCCAGGAAAGGGTCAGTCATGTCCTGGGTCGGTATCTGGATGGTCTGTCTGTTTTACCATGTGTCCCAGTTTGCTGTATGACAAACCATACAACAATGATTTTACTATAGCTCATGACTTTGTGGGTCAGGAATCCGGGCTGGGCTTGGGTGGGCGGCTCTTCTGCTCCACATGGTGTTGATGAGAGGCCACCTGGGCAGTGTTTGTCCTGTGGCTGGCTTATTTCACTGAGCCTCATGTCTTCCTGGTTCCTCCATGCTGTAGCAGGCGTCAGAATTTCCTTCCTTTTTAAGGCTGAATCATATCCCATTGTGTGGATGGACCACATTTTATTATCCATTCATCCACTGATGGTCACTTGAGGTTGTTTCACTTTTTGGCTATGGTGAATAATGGTGCCGTGACCATGGGTGTACAGGTATCTGAGTCTGAGTCCCCATACGCTCTTTTTTTTTTTTTTGTGGCCATGCCACATGGCATGTGGGATCTTAGTTCACTGGCCAAGGATCCAATCCGTGCCCCCTGAAGTGGAAGCGTGGAGTCCTAACCACTGGACCACCAGGGAAGGTCCCCCACCATACACTCTTGAGCGCACAGATTAAGGGGAGGGGGTGCAGGCTCCACATCAACAGGAGGAGGGCAGGGACTTGCAGCATCTTTGGTCCACCACGCTGTGCTGTGCAGAGAGAGGGGTTGCCTGGACACTTTGGGTCACGTAGCAAATAGGGAGGCAGCAGAAGCGACGGCAGATGGTGGGGGAAAGGGGAGCTGGGGACCTGCTGTCTGGGGTCTGGGAGGATGGGTGGGAAGCAAAAGTGGCCTGAGAAGTGAAAGCAGGGGCTGGAAGCCTCTGGAGAGGGCGGGGCTGTGGTCCTCAGGTCTGGCCCAGGGGGGTGTGGTTTCAGAGGACACAGGTGGCCTGGGTGTGAGTCTGGGCTCTGCCGTCCAGGAGCTTTGTGACCTGAGCTCTCAAATGTCCTCCCTTGGGAGATGGGGAGAAATAGCACAGCCGCCCTCGCAGGATGTAGAGAGAATTCAGCGGGGAACTCCTGCAAGCCTCTTGCCTGGCTCTGTCAACTGGGTGATGAGAGGGGCCGTAGACTCACCTCCAAGGGCCCAGGGTTATGCCCACATGGATCAAAGTTGGCAGGGCTGGGGGCTGGGGGTGGGTGGCTTCCCAGAGGACCAGGCAGAGAAGGGCTGGTGGTTCCCTGTGGTGTAGCAGGGCTCACCCACCTGCGGCAGCATCCCGGGAGCCTCCCTCCCAAGGCCGTGGTGCTGGGCCGGCTCCCTTCCCGGGGCCCCTGCCCTCGGAAGGCTGGACCAGCTTCCTTACTGGGACAGGGCCGATCGGGGGAGCCTTCCAGGGCCTTCTCACATCAAACTTGGGAATGGGTAACATCAATCCCACGCCATTCCAGTGGCAAAGCGTGTCGTGGGCCTGGCCCAGACCCAAGGGAGGGGAAACAGACTGCTTCTTGGTGGAGAGAACCACTGTGGCCATACCTGCAGGCAGCTCCCCCAGAGTCCCGGCCACGAGAGTGCCGGGCGTGATGCCCCACCACCATGGGCTGGGGCCGGGAGCCCCTGACTCTGGCGGGGGTGGGGACACTGGGGCCTGAGCAAACGGCACCGGGAGCGTCCGCAGGCGCTCGGTGTATGCTCAGGGCGTGATGTACGGGGGGGTGACTAAGTCAGCCAGGCTGGACCCGCCGGCCAGCCAGTGGGTGTCCTGCCCTGGCACCTGGAGGGCTGAGGCTGGCGGGGGGGCACCTTCCTCGGGTCGCTCCCTGCCCCCCACTCCCCGAGCAGAATCCCGCCCGCATCGTCTCCCCGAGCCTTTCCTTGCACGTCAGCCAAGTTCCCATTCCCCCAAGGCTGCCTCACCAAATATTCCTTCTTTCTCATCACCATAATTGTTCATTTGTAGGTTAAGCTGCACCTGGGGTTCTCAGAAATCCACTCGCTCCCTTGCAACTTGCCAACTTCTTCAATGTCTCGTCCTCCTCTGCCTCATTCCTTCTTCTTCTGGAGGAGGAACCTGGCCACAGTGGGGGGGCGTGGGGGGCGTGGGGAGGGTGGCAGCTCCCGGTGCAACCTGTAGGACTTTGCCTGGAAACGGTGGGACTCAAGCCACGCTCTCAGCTGGAGAGAAGGCAGCCCGATCTGTCTGTCTGTCCTCCCTTTCCAGGCACCGTGGACTAGAAAGATTAGTCAGGCTTGACCAACATTTTCCAGCACCTTCCATGTGCCAGGAGCTCTCTTCGTGCCCCGGTGATATTATCTTGTTGAACACTGAAGACCACACCCCCTGTGGTCCGCATTTTGTCCCCAGAGAACCAGGCTCAGGAAGGCGTGTGGCTGGCCCCAGGTCAACTGGACGGTGATGAGCAGAGGTGGGATTCCAGTTTGGCTGGGAAGAGACCAGTGGATAGGAAGCTATGGCGCAGAGGGCTCATGGCCTTGGGGTGGCACCCCCGGCAGGGGCACAGCACTGGCAGAGCAGGTGGTAGGGAAGCTCGATGTCCTGTGAAGGAGTGGAAGCCAAGGCTGGGGCTGGGTCCCGTCCTCCGTCCTCCGTGCAGCTCGTCAGAGCCCCCGGCCTCAGGGGACTCTGCTCACCTGCAGCGGCGCCCGGGACGTTATCAGGAGGGCGGCAGGACCTGTTGGTCAGGCCGAGTACTGGCGGGGCGGAGGCAGGAGCCGTCCGGGGACTGGGAACAAGGCCAGAGCCCAGGCGGACTGGGCACCTCGGGGCCTGGGGAAGCTGTCACCTAGCAGGGCTGGCAGAGGGCCGCACAGGAGAAGAGGCCTGATTGACTGCAGACCCCAAGCCCAGAGGCACCCCCGCTGCTATTCCGCCAGTTCCTGCCTTTCTGAGATGGTCCAGGGTCCCCCTCCCGCCCTGCAGCAAGAGGGCCGGAGCCCCAGGCCAAGGGTGCTGTTTCCTCCCTCCTTCCCTCCCTCCCATCCAAGCAGCCAGCGCACATCAGTACAGGGAGGGAGCTCTGCTGGGCGTGGGGATATGGTGGTGACGTGATCACAAAGGCCACCGTTTAGCAGGAGAGGGAACAAACAGGAAACAACAGGTCCGTAATGTGTGCTCCGGGGGCTGAGCCTTGTGGGAGGAATAACGGGGCCGCCGGCTTGGGTTGCAGGCCTGGGGAGTCCCTGCTGAGGGGAGATGAAGGGACATTTGGGCTGGGGCAGCGGGGAGGCGAGCAGGCCATGGGGATGGAGACAAGGAATCAGCTGTGTGAGGGCCTGAGGATGCGGGGTGGGGACACAGGTGAGATGGGAGGCTGCCATTCGCTGAGCAGCTGTGTCCTGGGCCAGCAGGTGGGGTGGGGCAGGTGCAGGGCCCCTCACTGCACTGTCCCTTCCCCCGGCCCCCACCGGCATCTCCTCATCCAGGACACCTGCCCGCCCCGGCTGGAACAGGCCTGAGTCCTGGGGGAGGGCCGTGAAGACACAGACAAGCCTCTCTCCTCGGATGACAGTATCACTCGTCACTGACAGGAAGCAGCTCTGCGCTTCCCACAGACCCTGAGGGGTTGGGCTGTGTGTTTTTAACCCATCATACAGATTATTATTCCATTAGTGGAGTCACACAGTGGGGGCAGCGGGACTTTCATCTCCAAAAGGCCTTGCGAACATTGATCACTAAAAATTAAAGCATTCTAATCTCCAAATGCCTCTAGGCTGCAATATTTCAGCTGAGAGAAACACAGCCCTGGTTACGGGAAGCTCCTGGTGGGGGCATTGTTCACAAGGCAGTGGGGCAGACGTCAGACACGTGGGGAGAAGGGGTGAGCGGCCCTGTCCCCCCAGCCCCAGTCCCTCCGGCCGTGCTGTACTGGGGATGGAGCCCAGTTCTACGCTGAGGTCTCGTGCCTTCTGCAAGGAAGCCGTTTGCCAACCTTGAGGGCTGTGTCCCTCTGCTTCTGCTACATCCCCGGGGGGGTTTGAGAAGAGGCTGCGTGGTGCTGGACGGCCCCCACCCCGGACCTCCATTCCTCGTCAGTTACTTGGTCTCTGGGGCCCCTTCCCATCCTGATTCCCCCAAACCCGAGAGAAGCTTCTGGCACCCTGCTGCCTTGCCAGGCTGACTCTCTGGTGTAAACTCCAGTTCAGCCAGAAGGTTGAACTAATAATGCAGGTTCTCCGGATTCATTATGTTCCCCGGGTTTCTCTCCCCTTGGGAGCCCTTGATGTCAGATGAGCAGATTTGGGGAAACAGAGTGGCCAGGCGGCGGGCCGTCCTCAGGGTGGACCAGGGCAGGCTCAGTAGGTGTCGGATGCAAAGACCCGGGGGCCTTCTGCGTGGGTGCTGTGTGCCTCGCGTGTGGACATGTGTGTGCACGGTGTGTGTGGCCCCTACAACCCAAGATTCAGAAAGCCAGGGCTGTCCAGGCCTTCATGGCCTGACGGGTGCTTGGGGATGGGCATGCCCGGCCACCTGCCCCAAACACACGGAGAAGGGGTCAGGCCTGGTCTCGGGACTATTGGGAGGATGCTGCTGAAGCACGGTTTTGCAGGCCCCAGGTTGCAGGGGATGGTCCTGGTTAGTCCTGACTTAGCAGAATGCAGGGGGTCAGGGAACTCTCAACCCGGCCGCAGGGTGGTCCAGCACCTTGGCTGGTGGCAGGACTGGAGTGGACATCTGGTGAGCAGGAGGCCGTGGCTGAGGGTCCCCATCGGAGACCAGGGTGGGGCGTGCTGGTCCAGGACTCCAGAGAAGGGCTCTGATGGTGCCACCACGCTGGCTGTGACTGACGGCTGTTGGTGTCAAGCTTGTGGGCGTGCGGGGTGGGATTCTGCGGAGTAGCGATCAGCAAGGGAGGCTCTGGAGTGACGCTGGGAAGGCCATGCAAACCGGACCCCAGTCAAGAACTGGGAACCAGAGCCTTGCGGAACGAGCCGCAGTGCTGCGTCTGGGGTGAGGGTCGCCTGGCCTCCCATCCTGGCACGGCCTCTGAGGCACTGCGCACCCGCGGGTGAGTCAGTCCCTGTCTCTGAACGGCAGCGTCCTTGTAGGCAAGGCCTGAACTCTGAGGTGCTCTAAGAGGTAGAAATCGTGCATGTAAAACACTGGCCCAGGGCCCGCCTGGTCCGAGGAGGGACACAGCCCATCGGGGTACTTAGTGGCTGATCATTGACCTGTTTATGGAGCGGGCCTCCTCCAGGGCTGGGGAGCGTGAGTGCGCACGGCTGCCTTCCAGGAGCTTACCTCCTCGCTGAAGGGACAGACGTTCAACAAGCAGCTCCAATCTAGTGCACTCAGTGCTGTGATGGGGAAAGAGGGGCTGTGGGTGCCCAGAACAGGGGGTGGGGTTCTCAGGGGAAAGTTCCATGAAGAGCTCTCCCGGCTTAGACCTAATGAGTGAGTAGCTCTTCTCCAGGTGAAGCTGTGTAGAGAGTTCTGGAAGGAGGAGCCGGCGTGTGCATAGGCCTAGGGAGAACGAGTACGCGCAGACCATGAGCTGATAATGGTGGTGACTGTGACGGTGATGGGGATGACGGTGACGGTGAGGGTGACGATAGAGGTCATGGTGACGGCGGCGGCGGAGATGATTTATGGTGATGGTGGAGGTAATGGCGACGGTGATGGCGACGGTGATGATGAGACAGCAGTAGCAGCAGCCTTCTCCACCCCTGGTCAGGGTCCAGGCCAGCTGAGGGGCCAGAACAAGAGCGCTGGCTAGTTAGGGACTGGCCGACTTTTCCTATGCACCTTTGCTCTCCGATCCCTCCGCCTTTTCCATGGTCCCGTGCAGACTACACCCCCTGGGTTCCTCCTGCCTGTCTTTAGGCAGGGCTTTGGTTTATGCCACGTCCCATCCCGGGGATGAGGACCACCCAGGCTTCCATGTCCCTCAGCTGTACCCCAAGTCCTCCACGGATGGCCACTCCCAGTCTGGTCAGTTGAGGGGGGTGAGTCTCCATCTTGGAAGGGTAGGCCACTTCTCCCTGGTCCCCTCACCAGAGCAGCCCCTACAATGAGGTGATAGCGGGCAGCTGCTCGACCGCTGTTTCCAAGGCTGGCTGCAACCAGGGGCCTTATCAGGCAGGACTGACCCCTCTGACTGTCCCCTAAACCCATCCTCCTGGACCCAGCTACATCTTCCAGCTTCTTCCTTAAGAGCAAGTAATTGGGATTTGAAATTAAGACCAATTTGGAGGTTCTAGAAATCCCGTAGGGACCCCATGCGGTCATGGTGCAGTTTCTATTGGAGATGAACCAATCTGTGAGCTTCTGCCCCTAAGTGGCCCCCAGCCCACATGGGCACTGGCTGGGGAGCCCATGCTCCCCTTCCACCTGTGACAAGGAGCTGGCTGAGAACACAGGACACAGGCCCTTCCCAGAGGTGTGGCCTGCTTATTCTCCCCACGCTTTCTAGTCTCCTCCACACCCTCCAAAGGTGTCCACGCCCCGCCCTGGCCTCCTCCCTCACACCACACCCTGCATCAGGCACTCATTGGGTACCAGGCATGGGGCTACGCTCACCTTTTTACGGATGACAGAACTGAGGCCCACGAGGCAGACCTCTCCAACCTCTGAGCCCGGATGCTTAGCCACGAGGCCACGGGCCCAGCTCACTTCCGCCTCCCACTGCGTTCCAGCCACATGAGCTCCCCTCAGCCCCGCTCACGCGTACTGGTACAACATTCTGACACTAGCAAAACAATCATCCTTTCATGTTCCCTTGATGCCTCCCACCTCTGGGGCTGAGCCCTGAGCTGCCTCGAGGCCCCTGGGTGGGGAGGAGGGAGGATCCTATCCAGGACAGACAGGTGGAAGACAGGTCAGCCCAGGGTGCAGAGCCAGCTCACAGCGGGGAGGGGCACGGTTGGGACAGCCAGGCTCTGCGAGCGGGAACATCCTCTCGGTTCCCTTGACTCCTGTTCAGCATTTCAACGGCCAGGGCTGGCAGTGATGTCCTTGAGTCTGGCTGGTGAGCGAGGGCGAGCGAACCCTGGATGGGGTGCAGTAGAGGGGAGTTCTGGTCCTGGTGACGGTGGAGAGGCAGGGAGGTGGGGAGGGGGTCGGGGGGAGTAGCCAGGACCTCTGGCGTCCAAGGGGCTTTGGGTGTGGGGACACACGAGAACTTGGGGGCTTCCGCCCTGGTGCAGCGTGGGGAGACTGAAGGCCCCTCGGCTGTGCCCTGCCCACTTCTGACACAACATAGGCAGGAAGAAGCCAGGAAGATGAGCAGGACAGGGTCCTGGCCCCGCGCGCCCTGTGTGGGTGTTTGGTGCACTTGGAAGTCCCGGAGGCTGTAGATCAGTAGGGAAGGGCCATCAGGGATGGAGAGGCCACAGCCTGGGCGGACGTTGTGACCGGGGCAGACGGCCTTGACAGAGGACGATGCGGAGCCGTCCTCGTGCACGTGGCAGCAGCGTGGATGCCCGGCCCTCCCCCCAGACGTCCCCGCAGGACCTGATACGCTCACCAGCTTGGCAAGCAGCCCCCAGCTTTTAATCTGTGGGAGAAGCGACCTTTTATATTTCAGATCACATGAAGTTAATTTGCACTCCAAGTTCAAGAGAGCTCCTGAGAAGGTACAAATGTGATTTCTTAACAGCTGTTCCTGTAGGACTCAACATGACAGAAATGATGAGAAGTGAGTATTCATTTTTAGAGAGAAAGAGATGCTCTCTCCCCAGAGCCAGCCCTGGATGGTGGCCATCAGATAAGAAGAGCTGCGGGAGCGTGGGGGGCCAACTGCTCACCCTGTACGATGTTCCTGACCCACAGCTATCCTATTGCTGCTTGAATACCACCAGTGATGGAGAGCTCACCACCTTGAGGGCAGCCACATCTAATGCTGGTCGGGTTGGCTGTGGGAAAGTCTCTCCAGTGTTGGGTCAAATCTGTTCCGTCGATTGTGCTCTGCCCTCTGAAGATGTACAAATCACCGCCCCCCTCCTGTCTGGTGTCATCCTCCCCTTCTGCTGACCACCTCCAGTTCCTTAACCGTGTGTCCTAAGCTGGTGTCCGGGTCCTCCCATCCTGTCCCTGGGGGTGTTCTGATCTGCCAGTGTCCCTAAAGTCAGGCACTCAGAACCAAGCAGAAGGTTCCTTTTTCTGACCAACCGGCCAAGAGTCCCATCACTTTCCTGCTTCTGGACACCGCACCTCCAGCCAAGGTGTGCTGCTGGCCCACCTGGTTGACATCCAGGGAGAAGCCACATGTGACCAGTTCTGTGCCAATTGCTGTGGGAGGTTGGGCAGGGGACGTGGCTGCAGGAGCGGTAGGTCTAGTCCAGGCACCGAGCTGACACTGATGCGGGCTGTGGTTTTAGGGTGAGCCCAGCTGTCACGTCTTCCCTGCCATCCCGCCCCATACCCATCTGGGCCCTGACGATTGGACCAGGGCCGGTCACCTGACTTAAGCTAGACCAATCACATTAGCAGTTGGGGTAGCAGGTCAGTCCCAGCAGGTGGCTGTGGGGCAGCTTTATTCCCATGGGGTCTGGGAAATCTGATGTCCATTTGCAGAGAAAGAAGAGAGATGGGGTGGGGGAAGCCATGCGGAGAGAAGAGTAAAACGTGAAGCAAATGCAGAGAGGTGGGGGTGGGCGCACACCCCCAGAGCCCCCCTGTGACACCCGCCCTCCCAGCCACGTAGACCCACAAGGTCCCACAGGGAGGGAGAGGGGTGCTGGGGGTCTGGCCCTGAGCCCTTCCTGGTGCCAGGATTCTCCAACGTCCTTGGGACCCACCTCAACCTTGCGGAAAGATCCAAGGCAACCCAAAGCCACCACCTCTCAGGGTCCCACCCTCCTTGCTGCCCAGGGTGACACAGGCCAACAGCCAATGAGGGGCCGACAGCCCATTGCCTGGGGCTCCTGGAGGCTGTGTCATCTTGTAACTTTTGTAATTTTTTCCCGCCACTCCTTGGGGATGTTTACTGGCTACTGGACCTGTACCTGCCCAGGTGTGGAACCTGCCAGTTGGGGCCAGGGGAGGATTGTCCAGGCTGAGGCGGCACGATTCAATGCTTGGCCAAGAGTGGTTAAGGCCAGCGTGGGCTCAGCCTTTCCTGGGCCCTGCTCTGGCGTGAGCAAGGGGCCTGCCCTCTCTGAGCCTCCAGTCTCTCCCCTGCAGAAGGGGGACAGTTATGTCTCCCACCTCACAGGCCTGCTGTGGCTGCTCTAGGAGCTCTAGGAGCCAGTGTAGGTAGAGAGCCTGGCACAGAACCAGTCCCGTGGAAGGCAGGTCCCTGATAGGAGGATGCCTTGCAAGATGGTGCACTCACGTGGCTGGCAGGGGGTGCTGGCAGAGGGCCAGAGGCCTTGGTTTCCCCTCCACGTGGGCCTCCCCCCGGCCCCCACTGCACCACCCCTGTGTTCTGGCGGCAGGCTCATCGCCTTTTATGATACCAGCCTCAGACGTCAGACAGCATCTGTTATGAGCGGGATTGTGCCCCCTCCAAATTCGTGCGCCGGCGTCCTAACCCCTAGTAGCTCAGGATGCAATTGTGGTGGAGAACGGGGTCTTTAAAGAGAGAATTAAGGTAAAATGAGGTCATGTGTGTGGGTCCTAATCCAGTCTGACAGGTGTCCTAATAAGAAGGGGAGATTAGGGCACAGACACACACGGAGGGACGACCACGTGAGGACACGGGAGAAGACGGCCGTCTGCAAGCCAAGGAGAGAGGCCTCGGGAAGAACCACCCTGCCCACACCTGGATCTTCGGCCTCCAGAGCTGAGAGGAAATAAATGTCTGCTGTTTTTGCCGCCGGGTCTGTGGTATTTGTTACAGCTGCCGCGCTGACCGAGAGCATCTCTCAGCTGCACTCTATCCAGAGGGCGATCGGAGGCCTGCCCAGGCTGAAAGAGGGGCCACAGGTGACCCCACCCCTTCATGGGAAGGTTCTGGAAGAGCAGGTGGTCCAGGAATATCGATGGTGGGAAAGACCGTGTGCTACACTGACGCACGCGGATTGCCCAGGAGCGGGACTCAGGCAGGTAGTGCGGAGGGGCAGGCAGCCGCGAGGAGGCCTGCTGCATCATAGACGCGGGCCGAGGTGGCGCGGGGCCGAGCGGGGCCTCCCCAAGCCGCCTAAGCTGCCGGCTGCGAGGGTGGTTGACAAGAGGCGGCTGGGCCCAGGGCCCAGGGCCCACCGTGTAACACCTGAGAGCACAGTCCCGCGGCCCCGGAGGCAGGAGGTGCAGCCGGAGAGCCGGGCGCTTCCCATCCTCTGCGAGGCAGAGGACGGGGAGGTCCCTCCGAGGACTGCCCACCCCGGCCCGGCCCGGCCCGGCCCCGCCCCGCCCCCAGGCACCGGCCCCGCCCCGGCTCTGCCGTCTCCGCCCCAGCCACGCCCCTCCGCCACGCCCCCCACCCCCACCCCCAGCCGGCGCCGCGTCCCGGCTGTGCTATCTTTGCCACGCACTTCCGTCCCCCACGAAACCCCTGTAGGCCGCCCGCGGCAGCCTCAGGTTTTGTGTGCCGTGCTGGGTCACGTCTCAGTGGGTTTTATTCCTCTCATTATGCTGTTTAACAGGTTGTTACAGCCTCTCAGACAGCGTGGGGAGGTGTTGTCAAAGTGAGAGGCTGGAAGACAGTGACTTAGGCGAAGGAGGGGCTTCTGGGCTGCGATATCCCGGAGCAAAATCGAGGCCCCAGGGTGGGCGGGCGACAGAAAACAACTGCTGAGAGCCCCTCGGCGGGGTCTCCTCCAGGTCCCACCTGAGTGCACATGGGCTCGGGCAGTGCCCAAGCCGAGTTCGGCTTCAGGACTGGAAAACCAA
The DNA here is from genome assembly GCF_059928025.1 of Delphinapterus leucas. Classification (NCBI taxonomy): domain Eukaryota; kingdom Metazoa; phylum Chordata; class Mammalia; order Artiodactyla; family Monodontidae; genus Delphinapterus; species Delphinapterus leucas. The sequence continues at coordinate 1,031,332 of NC_143143.1, forward strand.
GACTTCTCCCCTCTTTTGTCTGTTTCCTCTTCTCCCAGGTCCCTTGGATCACCTCATTCATTCATTCACTCACTCATCCATAACAGGGCCCTTTGGTGCCAGAGGACCCAGAAATGAATGAGACAAAAAAATCCCAGTTTCCTGGCACCGACCAGACACAGCACAGACGCGTGCCCTAAAGCACCACTCTTGTTTCCTTTCTCTTATCTTCAAAATCGATTCGTTTTCAAGCAGTCCAGCAGTTCAAATGGTTAAACACAGAATGACCCTACGACCCAGCAATTCCACTCCTTGCTATTTGCCCACAAGAAAGGGAAACACACGTTCACAGCAGCATATTCACAGCAGCCAAAAGGTGGAAAGAACCCCAATGTCCATCAGCCAATGAACAGATGATAAAATGTGGTCTGTTCACACAGAGGAATATTATTCAGCAAATAAAAAGGGACTGAGGTCCTGATACGTGCTTCAGCCTGGATGAATCTGAAAATGTGGTGCTCAGTGAAAAAAGCCCTCCACACAAGGCCCCAGAGTGTGTGATTCCATTTATGTGAAACGTGGTGAGCAGGGCTCGGAGGGGTGGGGGAATGGGGTGATGGCCGAGGAGTGCAGGAGTGCTTTCTGGGGTGATGAAAATGTTCTAAAATTGATTGTTGGTGGTGGGTGCACACCTCTGGACAGGTACTAAAAACCTTCGAATTATGCGCTCCGAGTGGGTGATTTGTGCGTGAGTTATATCTCAGTAAAGCTGTTGGAAAATCACCATGCCTACCTTCACAGGGGTGTTAAGGATATTAATTATTCTCTGTAAAGTATTTAAAATAGTGCCTGGCACGTGCTAAATGCTCAGTAAATGTTAGCTATTTAAAAATAGTAAATTCCTTTTAAGCACTTGAAATCCCGGGCGCTGGTGCCTCACCTTGCCTCCTGCTGTCCATCAGAGACACTCTCCCCTTTGATTTTGAATATCTGGGTTTCATAACCGGCTCCTCTGCCCGTGTTTTTTTTTTAATGAAGTTCTATTTTTTTAAAAAATTTATTTATTTTATTTTTGGCTGCCTTGGGTCTTTGTTGCTGCCCGTGGGCTTTGTCTAGTTGCCGCGAGCGGGGGCTACTGTTCGCTGCGGTGCGCGGGCTTCTCATTGCGGTGGCTTTTCTTGTCGCGGAGCACGGGCTCTAGAGTGCAGGCTCAGCAGTTCTGGCGCACGCGCTTAGTTGCTCCACGGCATGTGGGATCTTCCCGGACCAGGGCTCGAACCCGTATCCGCTGCACTGGCAGGCGGATTCTTAACCACTGCGCCACCAGGGGAGCCCCTGTCCGTGGTTGTAGTATCGCCTTTGAGGGGCCCTGGCGTGGCCTCCCCCCACCACCTTCCCCACCGCTCCACAGGACCCAGACTCTCGGCTTACGTGGCCTTTTTGGGGGCGGCCCCCTCCCTGTCCTCCCCCACTCACTCGTCCCAGACCCCAGCACCCCTTCCTTCGAGGCCAGCAGCCTGCCGCACACGCGCTCACACGCTCGCAGGCCCGCCCCCATGCTTTGCTTGCTCCCCGAGAGGGAATTTGGACAGACAGGCGCCCTCGAGGCTGGCGCTGGGTTTGGCTCCCGGGACCCGGGCTGGGGGCCGCCTCCACGAAGCTCGTGGATTTCTGACCCAGAGGACAGGCTGGCAAATCCATGCGTGAACTTTGGCAGATACCAGTAAACTGACAGAATGGCTAATAATTTACATGATATTAAAACCGAGCGACTTTGTCTGAGTTAATTAGAAGGGTAAAATGAGATTTATTAAGGGCAAAGCAAGAGCAATCCAACAAGAGAAAGAGTCAGAAATAGAAAAGGCAGGAGTTTGGAACAGTGTTAAGAGCCACGGAGAAGTACTGGGAGGTGGTGTCTGATGAGAAACGACATGTTAATCACGGTAATGACCCCCTCTCCCCCTCGCCCCGGGGAGCCCAGAGCAGCCCAGGGGCCTCGGCTGAGCCATCCTGCCCGGCTCTGCGAGGCAAGAGGGCAGCCTCTTGGTCTGCTCTGGCAGCTGGTGGCACTGGCCAGGGGCTGGGGCCTGTCACAGAGCTCCAGTTCCCAGGAGAGACCAGAGACCCAGCCAGATGAGCGGCCCTTGGGGCCCCAGCAGCATCTTTACATGTACTGAGCACCTACTGTGTGCCAGGCAGGGGCTGGAGCACTTTAAAATACATTTGTTGAGCGCTCACCGTGTGCCGTATTCAGGAAGTGCTGCAGTGACCGTGTAAGTCAGGTTTGTGGGTGCTCACTCCTAGTTTGTGGGTGAGTAGCCAGGCTCGGAGAAGGTCAGCAACTTGCCCAAGGTCACACAGCCAGGAAGTGGCAGAGCCAGGGCCCAGAGCTGCTGGATTCTGGATCCCACAGTTCTCCCGGCTGTTCAACAACGGTGTGGCATGCCTGCCATGCAGGGAACCGAGGGTGCAGGGCTGGCAGGGTTCCTGCCCCCAGGTGGTGTGGTCCAGAGGCCGAGAAGAAGGAGCCAGCAGGTAGTGATGGGTCCTCTGCTGGGGTGAACCCAGGGGCTGCAGGGGCGCATGCAAGGTCCTTGAAACCCACCCTGTCCTGGGTGATCAAGAAGAATGGCCGGAGCTTTAGCGGAGCCAGGGGCGTGTGATATGGCGGAAGTGCTCCAAGCCGACGAAACAGCAGGTTCAGAGCCAGGTGTCCTTGGAGAGCTGCCAGTCACTCCTTCCCAACAGAGCCTCTGGCATGAAGGGACAGGGGGGACAAGTGTGGCTGGGGGTGGGGAGAGATGTGGCTTGGAAGCCGTGCCAGGGAACACTGGGGACCCCTGCCCACTCACGCCCCTGTCTGAGGACGAGGGTGAGGAGAAGGGCCCCTGGGAGAAGAGAGGGCCCTGGCCTGAGTGGGCAGCAGGCCAGCTGAACCTCATGGGTTCTGAGCAGGGTCACCAGGCAGCTCAGGTGGCCCCAGGCTGGAGTCTCCCTGACGGAGCTGGTCACCGTCCCCGGCTCCCAGGGCGCCTCGCAGCCCCATTCTGCAGGGCCTGGTCCCAGCACACCGACACAGCTCTGGGCTTCCTCACAGACCCCGCGTGCGGGGCTGTGCCTGGACTCAGGTTGTGCTGGCTGGTCGTCCGGAGCTAGCCGTGCCTGTGCGCCCAGCCTGGACACACCCAAAGGAGGGCACGGTGGGGCCCGCACCCCTCACACGCTCCTTTGTCTTTCCAAGGGCCTGGCCATGCACTGAGTGTGGCCTGCCAACAAGCTGGGGGAAAGGCTGAACCAGCAACTTTATCTCCATTTGCATTTGAGGAAAGTGAGGCTCAGAACAGGGTCGGGAGCTGTGCACTGAGAACTTACATCAGGGGAAGCCACGTGGGCCCGATGCTCTGGTTGGTTTTCCCCACACACTTAATGAGGTCCCCGTCAGACCAGCTGAGGCTGACCCAGGGAGGCAATGCTGGTGATGAGGGAGAGTAGAGACCTCCCAGCACCCCAGAAGGGTGGGGATCTACGCAAGGACAGGACCCGGGGCCCCCTAGGAGCCTCAAAAACAGCTGCCCCAGACCCAGCTGTCAGAGAGAAGACTGGGGAGGTGGGGTGGGGTCTGCCGGGCCACGGCTCCGGGGGTGCAGGGGTGGGGACCGCCCCCACTGCAGAGCTGCCTGAGGAGCTCTAATGATGGCTCATGTCAGAGCCAGCCCTCGGCTCTCACCGCCCTGCGTCTCCAGTGGCACCACGCCAATTAAGGATGAGTTGAGTGTATCGTTAGTTTCCGAATCGTCAGGATTCCAATTAGGGGCATCTTAGATCCACTTGAGTGGCTCTGCTCATCATCCAGGCTGGAGAAGTTGGGCTGGGCTGGGGGTACCTGCTGTATGCTGACAAACTGTAATGGGCTTTGCCAGTCAGGGGGCTGGATTAAATTGGCACAGCGAGGCTGAATTCCTGGCTCCACCTGCATGCCGAGGGCCTTGGTCTCCTGACTGGCCGGTGCGAGTGTCCTTCTCCTGGGGGTGATGGGCCAGACTGACTGGAGGTCCCCCGGGAGGCAGTTCCAAATGTCACATTCCCATCAGACCTGGCCCTGAGGGGCCATCTGGTCTACCCCTTCATTGCCAATGGGAGAAACGGAGGCCCCTCAAGGCCACAAGAGACCCTAGAGGTGGACCTGATCCAGACCCTCAAGCAGATTGGAATCCCCTCCACCGTCCCAGCCAAGTGACTATTTACTTAGGCCTCTTTTATGACAACAAGGCCACTCCTCCTCCCATCAGGGCTTGTTCCCTGTGTCCATTGGGGTTCTTTATCTGCAAAGGAGGTGACTTTGGCCACATGCAGATCTGGAGGAAGAGCTTTCCAGGCAGAAGAAATAGCAAGTGCAAAGGCCCTGGGGTGGATCAGAAACGTGGGTCAGAAATGTGGCCTGTGGGACTTTCCTGGTGGCGTGCTGGTTGAGAATCCGCCTGCCGATGCAGGGGACACGGGTTCATTCCCTGGTCTGGGAAGATCCCACATGCCGTGGAGCAACTAAGTCCGTGCGCCACAACTACTGAGCCTGTGCTCTAGAGCCCGCGAGCCACAACTACTGAGACCACGCGCTGCAACTACTGAAGCCCGCACCCCTAGAGCCTGTGCTCTGCAACAAGAGAAGCCACCACAATGAGAAGCCCGTGCACCGCAATGAAGAGTAGCCTCTGCTCTCTGCAACTAGAGAAAGCCTGTGCGCAGCAATGAAGACCCAACGCAGCCAAAAATAAATAATAAATAAATAAATAAAACTATCAGTAATAAGATAATTAAATTGAACGTCAAGTTTGAAAAAGAAAAACACAGCAATGTGGCCCGTGTGGCCACTGGAGCAGGAGGAACTGAGGGCAGGGAGGTAGAGGAAGGGAGCCCTGAGGCTGGGGTGGGACTGAGGGCAGGGAGGTAGAGGAAGGAAGCCCTGAGGCTGGGGTGGGGAGGGAGGTAGAGGAAGGAAGCCCTGAGGCTGGGGTGGGGAGGGAGGTAGAGGAAGGAAGCCCTGAGGCTGGGGGGGGAGGGACGTGAGAAGCCACGGGGCGCTCAGCTGCGGGGGGACGTGATCTGTGCTCTGAAGGCTGGAGCTGCCCCCTCACTGGGGAGTGGAAGGCGGGAGAACATGGAGATCCCGGTGTGGCCACTGGCTGGAGGGGGGACTGGGGCTCCTGGACTTGCTCTGGCCTTGGGGGCGCTGCTGGGAAGAGGGTATGATCAGAGGTTTTGGCCTGAGCCGCTGCCGAGGAGCAGAGAACGAGGCGCTCTGTTTGAACACATCCCGTTTGAGCAGGTCTAGGGAAAGGGCAGTGGATCTGAAGGTCTGGGGAGAGGGGAGGGCTGGAGCTGAGAAGGGAGCAGGGCGGAGAGGTAAACCATCCACACGGAAGTGTCGCCTCCACCCAGGAGCATGAGATCCAGCCCAGCAGGTGGTGGGTGGTGGTGGAGTGGCCTGGTTTGGACCCAAGCTCAGTTCCTCCCCACCTGAGTGTGGCCTCATGGGGGTCCTGTGTCCTCCTGGGGCCTCAGTTTTCTCACCTGTGAAATGGGAGCACACCCCTCCTTTGCAGGCAACCTCTCTCTGGCCACCAGCCTGGTCCCCCTCTCGTGGGCGTGGCTCCCTAGCTGGCCAGCTCCTTCTGCCCACAGGTGGCTTCTGGGGCAGGTGCCAGAGACCCCCGCCCTTTGCAAACTGCAATGCCTCAAGTGCTGGGCGTGTGGGTGCTGCCCCCCCGCAACTGTCTCCTTCTCCCCTGCGCAGACACACCCAGGGGAAGGGGCTGCAGGGCCCATGCTGACATCCGACCTCCTGGGTCGCCGACCTGGGACCACCTCTCATTTGACTTGCTCTGGATGAGGACACGTCTCACCTGAGCATCCCTCATGGCCTGTGACCTGGGACTACTTGCCCCAGGTCCCACCCTCCACACACCTCGGGGGGCTTGGGGTTGCTGCTGCTCTGCGACCTCCGGGTCAGGAGGGTCTCGACACAGCCCAGGCACTAAGTGTGATTTAAACCCAGGTCTGGTGTAGGTAGTCCGTGTCCTGAGGCGGGGGTGGGGCTGTGGCTCCCAGGTGAGAAGCCCTCTCCTCGCTGCAGGGGGACGAGGGGAAGAGGCCCTGCTCGGGACAGAGACACGGAAGGGGTTGGAGCAGAGCCGGGCCTGCGCTTGACCTGGGAATGGTCAAACCGCTCCTGGAATAATTAGGAGCATTCTCCACTGGCTGAGGGGCAGACAGTGACGTGATGAACACCTGTGAGCCCAGCACCCAGGCTGAGCAGACGTAACATTCTGACACATGCCCTTTTCTCAGATCTTTTTTCAGCATGGCTCAGTCCCACAGTGTTTCTGTATGTTTACAACACATGCTTACATCCCAGCAGCCTGCAGGATCAATGTTTAAACTTGACATAGATGGTGCCTTGAGTCCCTGACATTCAGCATTGCTTTTCTGCTCAAATATGACCCTCCCGAGACTTATCCGAGTCGGTCTGTGTCTGGTTCGTCGATCGTCTGTTTACATTAACCGCGGGCCAGGGCTCCCGCGTGAACGCCATTCATTCATTTCCCGTGAAATACACACGGTGCTCTTCGCGGCGCTTCTTGATCACATGCCAGTCCCAACACACATGGGCGAGGGGTTCAGGCGCGCGTCCAGGAGCTCAGCAGCCGGGTCCCGGGCAGGTGTGTGCAACTCCAGGAGAAACGGCCGGACGGTTTTTCGAAATGATGGCACCTATCTGCTGTTCCGCCACTGGGAGAGTTCCCGTTGCTCCAGAGCCTCTCACCAACACTCCGTTCTGTCGGACCTGAATTTTTGCCCAGCTGGTGGTTCTGAAGTGGCATCTCACTGAGGATTTAATCTGTGTTTCCCCGGTGATGCCCGTGGTAGACAGCATGCGCCTCCCACTCAGGGGCAGGAAGGTCCCCCGGGTGTTGCCCAAGGCCCCAGTGGAGGGTCCTCTGCCCCCGACACCCTCGTCACCCGCAAAGCAAGCCCCATGCCCCAGGCATCACACCGGCACAGCCCTCTCGAACCCCAGAGCACCCACCCCTCCAAAGGCTCAATGCAGGTAATGGGGCCAGATCCCCGCTGCCCCTGAACCCCCCTCCATCCTCTCCCGTGACCCTTCTCTGTCCCCACCCCCCCGTTATGGGCTGAACTGTGTCCCCCACCAACTTCATGTGTTGAAGCCCTACCCACAGCACCTCAGCGTGTGACTGTGTATGCAGACGGGGCCTATAAAGAGAATTACGGTAAAATGAGGTCACATGGGTGGGCCCTAATCCAGTGTGTCTGGGGTCCTTATAAGAAAAGGAGGTTAGTACTCAGACTCACAGAGGGGCGACCCCAGGAGGACACAATGGGAAGACAGCCATCTGCACGCCAAAGAGAGAGGCCTCAGAAGGAGCCAGCACTGCTGATACTTTGATCTCAGATGTCCAGACTCCAGGATGGGGAGAAAATCAGTCTCTGTTGTTTAAGCCGTCCAGCCTGTGGTGCTTTGTTAGGGAAGCCCCAGGAAGCAGACACCCCCAACCCAGGGCTCCAGGACTCCTGCCTGCCCAGCCTCCCAGGCAGCCCCTGGTTTCCTATCTGAGCTGCCAGCCCCACTGGGCACTGTGGTGTGAGGACTGGAGCTGGTGGCTGAGCCGGGGGTGGGGGGGACTAAGGTGGGGAAGGCGATTGGGAGGCAGTGTCACCAGGGGGTCCGAGTGTCCCCTCCCCGAGGGCTGGGGTGGCCTTGAGCAAGCCCCGGTCCCTCAGCGGGCTGGGTGACCCCCTCCAGCAGGTGGACGGTGAGGCTGGGGCCGAGGTCAAGGGCAGGGAGCCCTCCGCCCCGACCCCACTTCACAGGTGGGGAGCCTGCAGGAGGCCAGGGTCTCAGCTAGCAGGGTGGCTGGGCCTCCTGACTCCAGGGCCTGTGCTTTGCCCGCCCCTGCCCCCCCCCCGGAGGCCTGACCCTCACACAAGGCTTCTGTGTGCAAAGGAGGCTCATCACAAGGTTTCGGGGTCCAAGGAAGCTTCTATCACAGAACACAGACATCCCAATGTTGCCCATCCCTCAAAAGTGTCCCATTTAACTGTTCAGCATCCCCAGCGCCCCTCCCCCAGGAATCCTCCGTCTGCCACGTAGTCCCAGCATCCCAGCCGCCTCCACCTCAGTTGGCCTCCTTGCTCCCTCAAGGCCCACTCATCTCTCTCCCCTTCCACATTTCCCCTCTCCTAGGGCTTCCAGGAACTCAAACCACCCCATTTATCACAAGGGGATGGTGGCTATACTAATCAGAGGGAAAAGAGGGATCAAGCAATAAGGGACCTGGGAAATCACCCCCTAGACCGAAATCACCAGGTGAGACCCCACCTCACATCACTATGAAATGCGACCCCGATAGTTAGAGACCTAAGTGTGCAGGGAAAACTTTTTTACCATCTCTGGGTGGAGAAAGACTTCTTAAACAAAAAATGAAGGGAAATATTGATAAATCCAACCAGAGCAAAATTAGAAAACTTGGTATGACAAAGCACACTGTAAACACAGCAATAAGACCACCAGACACAGAGGAGATATTTACAATACGCATAACCAACGAGGGATTAACACCCAGGCTACACAGAGGACTCCTGCACATCAATAAAAGGACAATCAGGGAGCCGGCCAGGGATGGGAACAGGACGTCCCAGCAAAGCAGAGAGAGCCCTGGAGGCCATGTGACCACAGGGACCAAGGTGACTTGTGGGGTCTTGAAGGACATGGCCACACCCGAGGGCCATGGGGCAATGCCCCAGGGCAGGCGGTGGTGAGAGTGGCCCCTCTCCACACACACAGAAGAACTCAGACCCACGTCTGCGGGGAGAAGCGAGGGGAGCTCAGACGGACAGCAGCTGAGCTCCCACCGTGGGGGAAGCAGTGCCTCAAGGCCGAGCTTCAGCTGAGTCACAGAGACTCATAAATCGTCCTTTCCTTGCACACCTCAGCCTGGGGGCCAGTGTCTGTGTTTTATTGCTTCTCCTGGGGGCCACGTATTTTCCCCAGAGCCTGGGATTAAGTCACCAACAAAGACCAGGGACCCCAGGCGGGCTGGAAGGGGAGGGGTCCCGGATGCCCATCATCTCCCCGCCTGCTCTCTCCTGGGCCTGTAATTGGATCTGGAGACTGAGAGCTTTGGCCTGGGGATGGGGGCGGATAATGGGATCCCAGGTCTCGGGCTCTGGGCTAAGCCTTGGGTGGGGAGAGGCCAGGGGCCACAGAGCACAGAAGGCCCCCCGTGTGGCCTGCACCCCGGTCCCACGGGCCCCCTCTAGGCTCTGGGCTCCTCCAGCTCCGTGTGAGCCCTGGGTGGGCCTGCCTGCCCGTCGTCACGGGAGATTGGGTGTGAGGTGGGCCTGGCTGCCTTCGAAGGCCAAGGACGCTGAGCCCCTGGCATTAGGCCTCTCCTTCATCACCAGGTGACACACGGGGCTGAGGGCTGACTGGCAGTTTCTCCGTGGGGTCTGGGCTTCCTCACAGTGCGAGGGCCGGGCAAGCATCCGGAGACAGTGCCCAGCACAAGCGGTGTCCTGTCTGTGACCTAGCCCAGAACATACAGAGTGCTTCTCTGCACCGTCCTGGCTGGTGGAGACATGGGTCCCCACCCAGATTCAAGAGGAGGGAGCACAGTTCAAAGGGGAGTAGAGTCCTGACCACCACCAGGGACCAGGAATATAGCCGTGGCCAGTTTTAGAAACTACAGCCAAGCACATCTTTGAATCCATGGTGCTCAGTGAGACCTTGGCGCATGGATAGCCGCCCGCGATCTGGGGCCCCAGTGGACAGGAGCCCGCGGGGCAGAGCTCCTTCTTCCTGCGGCCTGCCAGGTGTCTGAGCTGTTGTGCCCACCTTTAGAGAACCCTCATTCCTTTCCCACCTCTCGGGCTGTCTGGATACTAGGTCCCACTTGAAGTCCCTTTGCGGTCGGGCCCCCCTCCTCCCCAACCTCCAGTCCCTGCAATCACGGATCTGTTTTCTGTAGTAATAGCTTGGATTTTTCTAGAACATTATGTAAATATAATCATATAGCATGTAGCCTTATGTGTCTTTTTAGGATTTTAAGCAAATCCGGAATAGGACTTGCCTATTTTGGACATTTCATATCAATGGAATCACACGATATGTGGCCTTTTGTGTCCAGTTTCTTTCATTCAGCATCACGTTTTCAAGGTTCCTCTAGGTTGTAGCAGGTGTCAGCGCTTCATTCCTTTGTTTGTGGCAGAAAAATATTCCATCATATGAATAGACCACGTTCTATTTATCTGTCCATTCATCAGCTGATGGCCATTTGAGTTATTTCCACCTTTTGTCTAGTGTGAATAATGCTGCTATGAACGTTTATGTACAAGTTTTTGTTTAAACAACTCTTTTCTGTTCTTTTGGGGTCTGTACCTAGGCATGTAATTGCTGGGTGACATGGTAACTCTGTGTTGAACATTCTGGAACTGCCGAAGTGTTTTCCACAGCGACTGCACCATTTTACACCCCACCAGCTTGCACGAGGTTCCAATTCTCTACATCCTTCCAACGCCTATTCTTTTCTTTTCTTTTTTATTATTGTGGTCAAACTAGTAGGTGTGGAGTGGTACCTCACTGTGGTTTTGATTTGCGTTTCCCTAACTAATGATGCTGAGCATCTTTTCATGTCTTGTTGACCATTTGCATATCTTCTTTGGAGAAATGAATGTCTATTGAGATCCTTTGCTCATTTTAAAAATCGGGCTGTCTTTTTATTCTTGAGTTGTATGAGTTCTTTATACGTTCTGGGTACTAGACCCCTACCAGATATGTTTTGCAAATATTTTCTCCCATTCTGTCATTTCACTTTCTTGGTGGGGTCCTTTGATGCACAAAAGTTTTAAAGTATGATGAAGTCCAATTTATCTATGTTTTCTTTTGTTGCTTGTGTTTTTGGTGTCATATCTAAGAAACCATTGCTAAATCCAAGGTCATAAAGATTTGCCTCTGTTTTCTTCCAAGAATTTTATAGTTTTAGCTGTGATGTTCATGTTTTTAAGTTTATTTTGAGTTAATTTTTATATATGGTGTGAGGTAGGGGTCCAGCTTCATTTTTTTCACGTGTGGCTCTCCAGTTGCCCCAGAACCATCCGTTGAAGAAACTATTTACCCCCGTTGAATAGTGGTGGCCTGCATGTTGGAGATCAGTTGGCCACAGATGTATGAGTTTTTTCTGGACTCTCACTGATCGTTATGTCTATCCTCACATCAGTACCACGTTGTTTGATTACTGTAGCTTTGTAGTAACTTTTGAAATCAGAAAGTGCGAGTTGAATCCTCCACCTTTATCCTTCTTTTTCAAGATTATTTTGGCTATTTGGGACCCCCTTGCAATCCCATATGAACTTTAGAACTAGCTTGTCCATTTCTGCAAAAAAGGCCTTGGAATTTTGATAGGAATTGCATTGAATCTGTAGATCAATTTGGGGAATATTGTCATTTTAACATTATTAAGTCTTCCAATCCGTGAACATGGGATGTATTTCCATTTATTTAGATGTTTTATAGATTTCTATGTTTTATAGATTTCCTTATATCAGTTTGTACCTACTACCTTGGTTTACTTAATTTATTGTTAAGTATCTGATTCTTATTATTAAGTATTTGATGCTATTGTTAATGGAATTGTTTTCTTAATTTCCTTTTCAGATTGCTCATTGTTAATGTATAGAAATACCACTGACTTTTGTGTGTCGATCTTATATTCTGCAACTTTGCTGAATTTGTTTATTAGCTCTGTTTCTTTTGTGTGTATAGATTCTTTAGGATTTTCTATATATAAGGTTGTGTCATCTCTTAATAGAGGTAGTTTTACTTTGCATTATTTTTTTTGAGATTTATTGGTGATGCTGTGTGTATCAATAGTTTATTCCTTTTTATTGTTGAATAGCATTCCATTGAATGGATATGTCACAATTTGTTTATTCACCTGTTAATAGACATTTGGGTTGTTGCCAGTTTAGGCTACTGCAAATTGGGCTGCTATGAAGATTATTGTACAATTCTTTGTATGGACACATCTTTTTATTTCTCTTGGGCAGATACCTAGGAGTGAAATGTTTTGGTCGTATGGCAGGTATGTATTTAACTTCCACCTTTTAAGAATCTGCCGAACTATTTTCCAAAGTGGTTGTACAGTTCTGTGCTCACATCAGCAGTGTGTGAACGTTCCAGTTCCTCTAAATCCTCACCAACGCTTGACATGATTGGTCTTTTTAATTTTTGTCATTCTAATAGGTGCTGAGAGGTATCTCATTGTGATTTTAATTTGTATTTCCCAAATGATTATTAGCTTTGAGCATCTTTTCAGGTATTTATTTGCCATTTGCATATCTTCTTTGGTGAAGTATCTGTTCATATCTTTTGCCCATTTTAAAATTGACGTTTGGGTTTATTATTCTTGAATTTTGAGAATTCTTTACACATTCTGTATATAAAATCTTTGTTAGATATACAATTTGCAAATATTTTCCCCCGTTCTGTGAGTTGTCCTTTCATTCTCTTTACAGTTACCTTTAAAGAACAGGAATTTTTACTTTTTTTTTTTTTTTTTTTTTTTTTTGAGGTACGCGGGCCTCTCGCTGTTGTGGCCTCTCCCGTTGCGGAGCACAGGCTCTGGACGCGCAGGCTCAGCGGCCATGGCTCACGGGTCCAACCGCTCCACGGCATGTGGGATCCTCCCAGACTGGGGCACGAACCCGTGTCCCCTGCATCGGCAGGCGGACTCTCAACCACTGTGCCACCAGGGAAGCCCAGGAATTTTTACTTTTGACGATGCCCAGTTTATTAATTTTTATTTTTTGGATCACGCCTTTGATATCATATCTAAACAATCCTCACTTAAGCAAAGGTCACAAAGATTTTCTCCTATGTTGTATTCTATAAGTTTTATAATTCTAGGTTTTACATTTGGGTCTATGATCCATTTTGAATTACATTTTGTATGTAGTGTGAGATATGGATCAAAATTTTTTGTTTGTTTTTTTTAACATATGGGTATCCAAATGTTCCAATATCGTTGGGTGAAATGATTGTCTTTTTCTCCACTAAGTTGCCTTTGTCCCTTTGTCAAAAATTAGCTGTGTATGTATGCGTGCATCTATTTCTGGACTCTATTCCATGCCTATTTGTCTGTATTATACCAATACCCCACTGCCTTGATCACTATAGTTTTATAATCTGTCTTGAAATCAGGTTGTGTTAGTGCTCCAACTTTGTCCTTTTTCAATCACTTTGCCTCATCTAGGTCTTTTGCATTCCCTGTGAATTTTACAAATCGCTTGTCAATTTCTCAAGACAAACACAACCAGACCTGGTGCAGCCTTTGCACTGATGTCTGAGAGCTGGCCGCTGTTATGGTTTATATTGTCTCCTCTCCTGCAGGCTGAACTTTGCAGGAGCTTCTCCTGCTTTTCCCTGAGGTGGTCTGTCCATCACTGTGTCCGCTCTCTGAACTAACATACTCGCGTTTGTTGTCCGCCATGTAGAGACACCGGGCCCCTTGCGTTACCCACTGAGCTTCTTGCGGTGAGGGGATCATCACTTATTCTCCACCATCTACGAAGAGCCCATCGGAGCTGGGTATATGGGAGAGTTTTTCCTAAGGCTTTGATCATATTTCCAGACAAGTTCATTACTTTATGGACTAAAATTAGGGTGCTAGTGGGAGGCCTAATGCTGTGAGTTCCCATCCACCCAGGCATTATTCACGTATTTACCCATCCATATTCCCATCCATCGAACCATCCATTTTTCACCCATTCATCCATCCATACTCCCATCTATCCATCCATCCACCCACCCATCCTTCACCCACATCCTTCCCTCTTCTACCCACCTTCACGTTCCCCTACCCGTCCCTTCCTGATCACCAACCATGCTGGACACTGGGGTTTAGAAATACCTTCCAGGACCTAAGTTTCTCTTTTTTTTTTTTTTTTTTTGCGGTACGCGGGCCTCTCAGTGTTGTGGCCTCTCCCTCTGCGGAGCACAGAACCCGGACGCACAGGCTCAGCGGCCATGGCTCACGGGCCCAGCCGTTCCGTGGCATGTGGCATCTTCCCGGACCGGGGCACAAACACACGTCCCCTGCATCGGCAGGCGGACTCTCAACCACTGCGCCACCAGGGAAGCCCCTAAGTTTCTCTGTCTTTAAACGAGCAGGTTGAATGAAGTGATTTCCCAGGGCCCTTCACACTCTGGTTTTCTTTGACTTCCATACAAGGACAGTCAAAATCTGAAGCTGACGGGGTTACACGCCTTCCCCAAGAAGGATGAGGGGCTGGGCCAAGTCTGAGGGGGGTTTTCATGCCACTGACTCTGGGACAGACACAGATCACCATTTGCACCTATTTGTGCCAAGATCCCAGGAGCTCAGGTCCCCATCACAGGGCAATGCAGTGGGGGCCCCAGACGTGTCCCCTCTTGGTGCAGGTGGCATTAACTGGGCATCCAGGGGTGCCCCTCACTGTCTGTGTCCAGTGGGAGCCTCCAGGTACCCCGAGGAGGCAGTGGCTAAGCACAGAGGACAGAGAGGCAAGCAGTGGGGGCACTGAGGCCCAAGGCAGGGCAGGGGCCTGGGGAAGCCTCAGGTTTGCTCTCCCCTCTGAGCTGATGTCAGCAGTGAACTAAAACCCTGCTCTGGCTGCCACCGTACCCCCCACCTCACCTGTGCACACCTAGGGCTGTTTGCACCGACACGTGTGTCCCTGGCTAGACTGAGCATGTGGCATGCAGGGTTGGCAGGGCTAACATCCCAGGGGGTGGCCTCTGGGCTGGCGGGAAGGCTAGGGCTGGGGGCCTGGGGGAGGCAGCTGACCCCGATCCACCCACCGCGGCTCCGCCACCACTGGGTCCTGGGGCTCGCCCTGACACCCTGGCAGCCTGGGCCCACTTGTGACAACATACAGTCTGTAGTTAATAACGGAGGTTTTTGTCTCTTCCACAGCTTTCTTGTTTCTCTGTGGCCTCTGCCCACTGAATCGGGGCCCCGGCTGCCTCAGGGGGGAAGCAGACACAGCGAAGAACAAAGAAATCAATTGACTTTCTGGATGAATTTTTAAAAACTCTCGGCAGAGGTAAGATTCTGAAAGCGCAGAGGATTTCTTTTGCAAGGGCAAGGCTTTTTGAGAAAGAAAGCGTTTTTCAGTGAGAACAGAGACTTTATTGCATAAGCCATGGATGGGGGAAACCGTGTGAGGGCTTTTCCTGCTGAAAGGCGCAATAATTGGACCGGGGGGAGGCAGAGAAGGGGGTCCTGAGAGCCCCTTCCAGCCCCTGCCTGGGCGAAACGACCTGGAGGCAGCTGCTGGGCGATCTGGGTGAGTGTGGGCATTCTCAGTGCACGTCTTCGTGGGGAAGCGCCGCCCGGCGCCGTCACGGTGGCCCCCGGGGGCAGCTCTCAACCACTGCTCCTGCAAAGATACTTTATCATTGTTATTATCATTATTTTTGGTTCACAAAGCAAATGGTTTGTGTATTCGACATCTCTTGCTACATAACAAATCTCCCCCAAATTTAGTGAAGTAGAACAATGCGTATTATCTCCCATAATTTCCGGGGTGAGGCATCTGGGGGTTGCTTAGCTGGGTGGTTCCAGCTCAGGGGCTCTCACGAGGCTGCATCTGAAGGGTTGACTGCGGCCGGAGGCTCCCTGTCCAGGTGGCTCAGGGTCAGTAGTGGCCGGGGCCTCGGTTCCTCCCACTTGGCCCCTGCTCAGGCCGAGTGTCCTCACGGCACGGCAGCTGGCCTCCCAGAGCCAGTGACCCAAGATGGCAGGGAGGGGAGGTGCAACGCTTCACGGCCCTGGGAATCGGCCCATTCAGCACGGGAAGAGCCGGGCGCAAGGGCGCAGATAGCGGGAGGGGCGTGTCCTCAGAGGCTGCCAGCGCACGAAGCGCTTTCCGGATTCCAAAGCGCTCTGCAGCCACAGCAGACACGTGCACACGTTAGCTCATAGGCCCCTCCCTGAGATAGTCCCATCTCTCCTACGAAGGGACTGAGGTGGGGGCTTTGTGAGTCGCTCTGGTCCTTGTTGTGCCCCAAGCTGGGCCTCCAGGGTTTATGAGGCCCAGGAAGGCATCCTGGAGGAGAAGTCCAGCCCAGCCCCAAGAGCAAGCCCAGAGCTAAGAAGGATGGGTCAGTTGTGGGTCAGCGAGGGCCAGAGCACCTGAGAACTCTGCAGGAGTCGTACAGAGGGCCTGGGATACCCGGCTGAGACGTCGGCCAGCAGAAACCGTGTCCCCACATGTCCCCTCCTCTGCGTCCCCAGCGCCCAGCCCAGGGCCTGGCGCCCGGACAGTCTGTGGAATTGGGGGCCATCCCAGGTTTTGGAGTGGTGGCAGGGGGGCTGCTGTGTCGCCAGCTCCTGTGGGAGAGGCCTGGAGGCAGGGAGGCCCAGTGGAGACTGAGAAGCCCCCTCGCCTGGTAGGTAATGCTGGGGCTGGCCCTACCTCACTGTGGCCCCCCTGTATGATTCGGGGGCCCCCTCCCTTCTTGGGCCATCCGTGAACCAGGGTAGATGCCTTCTGAGGGTATGACCAGCCTAGGGGACCCATGCCCCAGTCTGACCTTGGGGCCGAGGCAGGGGCCTGTGAGGTCCCATGAGGTGCTTGGTGGAGGCACAGAGCCTGTGCTGAGTGCCCCCCAGGTCCCCAGCTGGCCCCCAGATGTGCCCAACTCCTTGTTTCTGGGCCAGACTTCTCTCCCAAGGCCACCTCCTGCTGCTTCACGGGCTCCGACAGTCTCTGCTTCCCAGCCTTCCTGGGACCCCCCAGCCCTGCAGCCACGGGGCACACACTCACTCCCTGAGCCTCAGAACCTCCCCTGGGGCCAGACCCCTCGCTGCAAGGCTGGCGCCACCACTCAGCAGTAGGGGCGCGTCGCTGGGCAGTGCTGTGGCCTCCCACCCGCTCGGTAACCAGTGGGGGCCGGACAGTAATTTGGATAAGGTTCTGAGGCCACAGAGCTGAGCAGGGAGTGGGGTCACCCCAGGCGAGTCCTTTTCTTCCCCTCACCACACTCTTGCCCAGACTCACAGAGGAAAGGCAAGATGCCTTAGCCCTTCATGTCTCACTCTTCCCATCTTTAAAGTGGGCACCACAGTGTCTTTTGAAGGGCAAACACGTTAAATATTCATCAAGTCCACTTTATTTTACAATCTGTGCTTTTTGTGTCACATTTGAGAAATGTTTGCCAAACCCAAGGTCCCTAAGTTTTTTTCTCCCACGAAAAGGCACGTTGCAGACTAGAAGAAAATATTTGCAAACATATATCTGATGAAGGACTTGTATTCAGAATATATAAAGACCTTTCATAACTCAGCGATAAGAAGACTCAGAGCCCAGTGTTTGAAATGGGCCGAGTATTTAAACAGACATTTCAGCACATTGAAAGGATGCTCAGTATCATTAGTCACTAGGAAAAGGCACATGAGGACCGCAGCGCGGCGGCGCCTCACGCCTCCTGGAAAGGCTAGAATGAGCAAAGACCGACCACAGCGGGTGTCGGCAAGGGTGTGGTCAGCTGGGGCGCTCGTCCACTGACGGTGGGTGGGAAGCGGGGCAGCCACTTTGGGAAGTGAAACACCTGCCCTCGACCCAGACCCAGCTGCTCCGCTCCTAGGTTCTCACCCAAGAGAGACGCATGCATATGTCCCACAAAAATGGTGCACGGATGTTCCCAGCAGCTCCCTGTAACCGGGCAGATCGAGCACCCCCTCCCTGGGTTGTCGGCAGGATTCCTGTTGCTGGTGAATGCTGTTACTTGGGCCAGCACGTGGCAAGCACTGAACGATTATATCTCCCTGTGTCGTCTTCATCTCGCCCAACTCTGTCAGGGCGCAACTGTGGAAACTGAGGCCGGGAGCGGGGTGGGGTGTTGACTGGGATTGGCCAGTGGGTCAGTGGCAACGCCGGACCCAGCAGCCAGGCCTCTTGCTGTGGCCAGCGGGTGCCCAGTTCCCTCTTCTTCCTTCGTCTTGGTGGGGTTGCTGAACCTTCAAGGGAACAGGGGAACGGGGGCGTCTCCGAACTTCCTCTTGGCTGGATTGAAGCAGCATTACCTGGGCAGACGGAGCAAATACCCTTCCCTGAACCGCCCAGCTAATAAGCTCCTCATTAAAACCTAATGAGGAGCTCCCTTGCTGATCTGGGCTAAATTAATCCACAAAGAGCACCATCTGATGCTGAGCCGGGCTCCTCTGGGCAGCCCGGACAGCAGCAGAGAAGAGAGGGGGCAGGGGAGGCGGAGCTCTGAGCCTCCGCACTGAAAACTGGAGCCTTCAGTTCCAGGATGCGGACCAGAAGGGAAAGGAGGCAGAGGCAGCCCTGGCCTCATCTCCTCCCGGAAGCTGCTTACGCCTGGAGCCGGGGGTGGGAGTGGGGGCAGAGCCGGGGAGCTGGGGCACAGCTTGGACCACTGCAGCCCAGCCCCACCCTGCTCCCCCTGTTCCGATGGTACTACTGCTGCACCACAAAGTGCCCCAAGCTCAGTGGCCTGAAACAACAGCGGTTTATTCTGCTCCCAGATCTGCACCGTGGGCGGGGCTGGGCGTGGACTGGACGCTGGTCTCTGCTGGCCGAGGCACTGGGTGGGGCATCCTGCCCGGGTGAAGGGGCCTCATTCCAGATGGTGAGCTCCAGGGGGGGCAGTCTGGGGGCGGAAGGGGGTGTCTGTGCCCCCAAGACAGAGCCAGGTGGCAGTGGTGTCGCCGTTTGTGGCCAGCGTCAGGAGTCACAGAGCATCACTTCATCACGCTGCGTCCTGGGGACCACTGCAAACGGGCTGGAACAGACTCCACCACTCGGCACGGGAGTGGAGGGTTCTGGAAGGGCGTGTGGGACATGAAAGTAGTGAGGCGACCATTTTTAGAGCTGCACCTGCATGGACCCCACACTCTGCAGGCAGAAAGGACCTTGATTCACCCAGCCCAGAGCCCCCCAAGAACGCCAGCCCTGCCAGATGCTGCCCCATGGCCTCTGAGGGCAAAAGCTAAACCCTGCGTTAGCTTTCCAGACCTGCAAAGTCCTCGAGCTTGTTAACTTGGAGGGTCTGAGGATGGAGGGGGAGGGGCGGCAGCCGAGGGGGCGCGGCCTGGCGGGGGAGGGCTCTGTTCACCTGCATCAGAGGCTGCGGCACTTTCCTGAGGAATGGAAAGCCTTTCTCTTTAATTTTTATTTATTTATTTTTGGGCTGCATTGGGTCTTCGTTGCAGTGCGCGGGCTTCTCATTGCGGTGGCTTCTCTTGTTGCAGAGCATGGGCTGTAGGTGCATGGGCTTCAGTAGTTGTGGCTTGCGGGCTCAGTACTTTTGGCACATGGCCTCGGTAGTTGTGGCTCGCGGGCTCTAGAGCGCAGGCTCAGTAGTTGTGGTGCACGGGCTTAGTTGCTCCATGGCATGTGGGATCTTCCTGGACCAGGGCTCAAACCTGTGTCCCCTGCATTGGCAGGCGGATTCCTAACCACTGTGCCACCAGGGAAGCCCGAAAACCTTTCTCTTTAATGTTTGATTTTTTCCTTCCATTGTTAATGGAATTGATTAGACTGGAGTTAGACCCCCCTCCCCCACCCCCACCCCCCATTCACCTGGTCCCTGAGCTATAGGAGGTCTGAGCTGGGCAATACCGGGAAACAGAATTACACACTGTCCTCAAGCAATTGTGCTCCAAGTTCAGAGTCACCAGAGTCACCATGGTGTCCCCATATCTGCCCTGGGACTTCCCCAAAACCTCAGGGGTCCTCCGGGACCCTGCCTATCCCCGTGAGATTTTGCTGAGGCTCGGAGTGGGAAGCGGGCTCTCCCACTGCACACACCTGGCAGCCGTGCGGCTGGGCCTCGGCCACACCCCTCTCACCTGTGGTCAGCAGTTTGCCTTGTCTTGCCAGCCACAAACAGACAGGACCTGGCCTGGGCCTGAAGCCACCAGCAGGGGCCTCCTTGACCACTGGGGGTGTGCACAGCTTGGCAAAGCGTGCGCTGTGCAGGGGTGAAGACCGGCTGCAGTCCCGGGCACCCAGGGAGAGCAGGGCAGGCCGGGCCGGGGACAGCAGATGGCCAAGACCCCATGTTAGCCTCCACCCAGAGGTTGTCCCCAGGACAGGAGCCCTGCTGCGGAGCCACCTCCCGTGGCCCCGGGCGCGTGGCTGCTCCTACCTCCTCCCACTTTCCTACCCACAGGAAGGGCCTGCCACCGACCCTGCCCCCCACAAGCTCCAGGTGAGGCCCAAGTGACACATGTCGGTGGCAACCCCAGGCTTCTTCCGGGGGAGAAAAGACAGGCCCCAGTGTCCCTTGGCTGAGCCTCTGAGCGTCAGACTGGCTTGGCCCCATCAAAGTCTCCAAGTTAACAAGTTCAGTCCTGGTGATTATTAACTAGATTCACAAAGTTGATGAAAAAACTCGGGATATAAATAAATATTCCTGGAGATGTTCCACCCCCTGCAGGCATGAACTTTGAATAATTGGAGAGAATTATGCTGAGGACTGATCAGGACTTTTTTTCTCTCACTAATTACCTCTGGGCTTCATCAGTGTCAGAGTCTAATCAACTCCAGACGTCCTAATCGACCCTCGGGCAATGTTAGGCATGGGGGGGCTTCGGTGTCACATGGAGGGGGGCGGGGAGCCGGGCGAGGGGTGCCGGGGTCCTGGCTGCAGATCCACCCTGGTCTGGGGTGGGGACGGGGGCTGGGGAGTGGGGTGGGGGGGGAGCCGCCTCACGGGCCGCCACCTCTGCTCAGGACGAAGGAAGCCCATCCTGCACTGCGGGCCAGCTTCCCTCCTCTGCATCCTTCCGGTGGCTCGTTGCCTTGTCTGCCCTGGCGTTCCTGGGTTAGATGGATGGGGCCCAGGGTGGGGGCTGGCACTGGGGCGGCCCCCAGTCATGGGGAGAGGCGTGTGAGGGCCGTGCTGCGGCCCAGGGCCAGTTCAGGATTCCAGGCATCTCTGGCGGGGAGGGAAGCTTTGCTCCCCTCCCTCCAAGAAAGTCATTTGCATCTGTTGAAAAATTCCTCCAGCGCTTGAGAGGAGAGGCCCAGGCCGCCAGTGGCTGATGGCTCGCTCGCAGTGGTTTTCTCCAGCGTCCTGAACGCAGGGGCTCAGGAGCTGTGACAGCTGGGCCGGTGCAGCCTCTCAGCTCCTCTGAGCAGGGCGCCCACCTCCTTGGCCTCGCTTGCTGGCTGGGCCTCATTCCCAGGGCCTGGTTCTGTCTCCTTCCTCCTTCGCCTCCCTGTTTCCCGAACCCAGGAAGGCCTTTAACCAATTTCAGAGGGAAAACTTAGTCCTGTGGAAATCCACCTCAACTTCCTCAAGAAACCAAAACCCCACCCAGAACCCTTCAGGCAGTCACGCCCCCATCCTTGCAAAGCGCCCAGGAGATGCTGCTGGTCGTGGTCATGGTCACCGCCCTTCCAGGTCCCCTTTGCAGTCTCCGAGCATGGGCCCTCCCTGCAGACCCCACAGAGACTTCTGCAGCCAGCAGGGGATGGGCGCAGCCCCGCGGGGTTGGGCCCTAGGAGACAACAGCCTCGTGAATCCCCAAGCCCCGAAAGGATCCTGGACTTGGGATCCCGAGACCTGGCTGGGGGACTTGGGTGCCCTGCACCCTCCCATCGGGGGGCCCACATAGACCCAGGATGGCTGAAGTGGTGTGTCTGGGACACTCTTCTCTCCCTGGGGTCCCCGACAGCTCCCCGCAGCAGGCAGGTCCTGGCAGTGGTGGTCGGGCGGGCAGTTCCATCCTGTCCTCACAGCCCCTGAGGGGCCGGTTCTGACCGCCCCCCACCCCGTGTTTCCTGCAGGAGCCCAAGGCTGTGACTGCAGCACAGCTCCCCGCCCTGCATCCCACGGTCGGCATGGACCCCAAACCCTTTCTCCTGCAGCAGAGGGAGAGGACTGTGGGTGGGAAGTGAGGTTCCCAGAGCATCAAAGCCTAGGCTGCTTCCCTCCCAAGCGGAGAGGGGGCGTGGCCTCTCCCCCCAGCTCTGCTCAAAGTGGCTCAGAGGCTGCGGAAGGGGGTTTGCTCCTATTCGTCCCAAACTTTCCAGAAAGGGGGTTGAGATCGCCTTTAATTACAGAGCAGAGGGGTTCGGGGAGGATGCACCAAGGAGCACCCTGCCCAGGGAGGCAGGAGGCCCAGGGGTGGGAGGACAGCGGCGCCCAGAGGGACCCTGGGAGAGCAGGGGTCCTGGGAGGTGGAGTCTGGGGAGGGGTCCTGGCGTCTCTGCCTCTGGCTCTCTCCTTGCTTCTCCAGGCCTAGCCTCCACCTTCCCGTCTTCCTGTCTCTCCCCACCTGCCGTGCAGGGGTCTCAGGTGTGCCGCTGAGCCAGGTGGCCCAGGGTGGGGCTGGCTGGACCGCTCCCGTCGCCTGCCCGTCCTGGTGCTGGCTGACCAGCTGCCCCCGCAGCCCCTGGCAGGGAGGGAGGTGATGTTCCGACTGCTTCCCGTCTCCCAAGGTCCAGAGGGGTTCAATAGGCCCGGACGCCCCTGAGCCCGGGCCACGTCGCTCCTTCCTGCCACCCTGCCACCTTAGCCAGAACTTGCGAGTCGATTTTGTCTGATTCCACGCAAAGACAGGGTAGATGGCCACTGACCTGAGAGATTCTGGGTTCTCTTTTTTTGTCTTTAGACACATCAGGGGTTAGCATCTTCTGCTTCACAGGAGGGACCCCCAGGTAGAGCCCCCTGAGTGGCGTGGCGCCAGAAGCTCCAGGGCCAGCCGTGGATGCAGAGGGCCCCCTGCCCTGTGCCCGGCACTGCGCGCCGGCCACCTTCCACATCCTGACGGGACTTGTGTGCCGGGGGACTTTCCTGGGGGGAGTGGCTGACTCGGGATTCACACCCAGACTGGATCCCCAGCCCGTACCCCTGTGGGGATGGGGGGCTGCTGCGGCCGCCGGCTTGGCAGGAGCTGGTAGGAGGTAGCGAGGTCTCCCGACTCCTCCCTGAGGGAGGCCTGGATCTGGGGGTCCAGCTGCTGCTCCGTCCCCACCTCCCCTGTCCCCAGGGAGGCCCATGTTCCTGCCTCTCCCTGACCCTGGATTGCTGTGTGACTCTGGGCCCCGGCCTCCCCTCTCTGGGCCTGTTTCCCTTCTCTCATCCAGATTGGATTCCACGAGCCCCAGGTCCTTCAAGCCCAGACACCGTGTAACTTAGGCTGCCCAGGGCCACCAGAGGCTGTCCCCACTCTCCCGGGGACCTGGGCTCCTGCTGGGCCCACGGCTGGCCTGGCCCCCTTGTCCGCAGCAGGAGCATCCGTCATGCCTCCGTGATAGATTATCTGTCCCTCTTCCTCCCGCCCTCGTGCTGTTTCGGCTGCAGAATAACGTTTATCACTTCACACTACATGACACCCTCCCTTCCTCCTTCCTTCCGTCCTTCCCTCCCGCCACCGCCAGCAGATATCAGAAGATTTTCTTGGGCTATTTTCATGATTTTAATTTTCCATTCCCCATCTCCCCTCTTCCCCCTTATTACATTTTGGGCTCTTTTTGGGCTTCTGGAATGAGCCTACATTTTCCCGGTGATACTTTTTAATAAAAACCATCATTTATGATTATTTTAGTCCCCCACAAACTGTCAGCCTCCTCATTTGGTTTCCTATCGACGTGGTGTCCTGCCTGCTTTGACACCATGCAGATGGACGTGTGTGCTCACCCTCTCAGCCTCGGGACTTGCTCCAGAGACTCAGGCCTCCCTTGGCCTTGGGACCCTCCTATCCACCTGCCCTGTCCTGTCTCAGCCCAGCCCTGCCGCCCTCCGCTCTCAACGGCCCTTGGTCTCCTGAGTCTTCTGTTTTCCTCCAGGTGAGTATCACCTGCACACCTTTCTCAGCTCCGTGTATTAGAAGGGATTGAGGTCGCAGAGAGGCGGGGCTGCTAGCGGAGTCTTCCCCGCTCCTAATGGCTCAGGATCGCCAAAGATGGTGGTTTTCCACAAAGATCTGTGTCTAACCTGCAGGCATTACCCAGTGAGACAGGGGCTGACCCATCGTGCCCTCCAGCATGACCTGGGACGGGGCCCTTCCTCTGAGACTCGGTTCTCCCTTTAAAATACAGACACACGTGGAGCTGTGGATCATTCATTCATTGGATATATACAAATTGAGGGCCTACTAAGTGCGGGAAGAATCACACACCTGTCCTAGGGTAGGAACCAGCTCAGGTGTCACCCTCCTGCATACCAGAGCCCTCACCCACACTTGTACACTCACAGAATGGAGCCCTGGACTGCCTCGTGGTTTTGCTGTGTGACCGCGGGTGAGTTACTGACCCTCTCTGAGCCGTCATCACTTTCCTTCTCTGGGCTCCCTCCACCCCTGACATTAGTCTTGTCCTCATCAGCCCCCAGGCGATCCTGTTTCCAGCAGCTGCAACCTCTTCCCAGCTCTTTCTGGCTGCTTGCCAATTACCCGGAGGAGCCAGACCCATCTTGAGGCACCCAGCTCCCGGCCACTCCCCCCCCCCCGCCCCCGCCCCCGCCTGCCACGCCCAGGCGTCCGTGACTAGCTGGGCCCGGGAGCCCACGCCCATGGCAGGGAGAGGCCATGGGGCCCTCTCACCCTGGCCAGGCCCTCGCTGGCCCCTGCTCCTTGTCAACCTCTGGAGAGGGGTCCCTGTTGGGCCTGCTGGTGGATGGGCCGCAAGGCCCAGGGCCACTGCCCAGGTTCTGGCCCCAGGTTGGCCAGACAAGTGAGTAATGGATTCTCCCTCCCAGCCCAGCTTCTCCCTTATCAGTGGTAGGAGATTGCTATGAATATTCATAGGACTCATGAATACTCACGCGGGTAATGACGTGCTCCTCTCCACCCCCTTGCCCTTGAGCACCTCCATAGCTTTCCAGGCTCCCTGCACCCTCTTCTCTCCTTGACCCCTGC
This sequence comes from Delphinapterus leucas, assembly GCF_059928025.1. NCBI lineage: Eukaryota > Metazoa > Chordata > Mammalia > Artiodactyla > Monodontidae > Delphinapterus > Delphinapterus leucas. The sequence goes on from NC_143143.1 coordinate 1,056,264, forward strand.
CTGAGGGGGCTTTACCTCCATTGCAGTGAGGCTGGCAGGAGACCCCGGGTGGGAAAGACCCCTGGCCTGGTGTCCAGGGGGTCTGGGTTCCTGTCTCCACTCTGACCCCATTCTGCATGGGAGGGCTGGCTTCCCCTGGGCCTCAGTTTCCCTTCTGACCTCCATGGGCACCGAGGGTCCGGCCAGGCTGACTGCCCCTGGAACAAACACATCCTCTGATTCCACTTTCTGGGCGGGTGCTCCATTGTGTGGGGACAAAGCTGGGGGCTTGGGTTCTCTGGGGGTGAGCCAGGCAGACTTTGGGTTACCCAGGTGGGTAACCAGAGACGCCTGGGGTCCGATGTCACGGGCCCGCGGCCAGGGCCTGCTCAGCTAGCGGTCCCTTGGGACTGGGGAGACACAGGTGGGTGGGTGCACTCACCAGGAGGGGTGGGGTCAGCTGACAGGACAGCAAACGGAGAGCTGCTGAGCAGGCAGAGATCCTCTGCTGTGGTCTGTGTTCAATACCCGTGTCCGCAGGGGAGACCGGAGTGGTTACCTCGAAGATGAGGTCCATCTTGAGAGAGTCACCCTCACAATGCAGTAGAGACACTGGAGGGAAATAGGGGACGAGGGGCAGAGATACGGCAGGAGAATTCAGATCTGGAGGCTGCGGAGGGGGTGGGGAAAGGGGGCGGGAAGACCTTCGAGGTCAGGGTCAGGGTGAGCTGGGGCTTCCCTCTGCCTGGAGGGAGTCAGGCTCCGCTGCTCTCGCTGCGTGGCCTTGGGCAGGCCGCCTGGCTCTGCATCTCAGTGTCCCTCTCTGTGCATGCCTCTTCCCGGTGTTTTCAAGGCCAGCTACCCTTGCCCTGCGTGGGAGGGCCCCACCCTGGGGCATTTGGCCACTTGTCCAGAGGGGAGCCAGGTTGGGGAGCCGTGACACACCGCAGAGCCCAAAGCTTTGGGATTCCAAGAGGGCAAACCCTGCCTCTGCGTCTGCCCAGGCTCCCTGCCGCCCCAGACCTCTGGGGGCGCTTCCTCTCCCGGCACCTCCGCCCATGCTGAACCCCAATTTCCTTGCAGCTCCCTCTTTGCTTGTCTGACTCTCACTGGGCTGCAAGCCATGGGCATCCAGGGCGCCCAGCCCCGTCTCCTGCTGATGGACTCCCCCAGGGCAAGGAGTAGCTCCTGGCCTGCAGGCCTTTTGCAAGGGTGAGGGTCTCTGGCAGGAGCACAGCAGTGGCCAGCTTGTCAAGGAGAGTAAGCCCTGACCAGCACCTTCCAAGAGTTCCAAGACACGAGGCCCCTTCTGTCCACTGGTCACCAACTAGACTCCACGGACAGCGGCCTCCTTTGCACGTGAGCAAACTAAAGGCTCTGGGGGTCCTGATCCCTGATCCCCGTGCTTCCAACACACACTCTGACCCCTGTCCTGGGGCCCTGCCCTGCTCCCCGCAGCCTGGAGTGGAGGCTCGGAGTGGTCCGGCGCTCGCCCAAGGTCGTGCAGGGAGCAGGTGAGGCCAGGCCCCCACCCACGCGCAGTCTGCACCCCGTCCCACCTTCCCGGGTGGAGGACAGACGGCGGGCCCCTGCCCACGGGTCTCACTCAGGCTGACCCCGCATGAGTTCCTTCTCCGAGACCCAGCCTTCTCCGTGCTGTTTGCCTAAATTTATTCAACTCAGTCTTCCCACAGGAGCCCCACGGCCACCGTCAACATCTGTGGGGACACAGCCGAGGAATGCCTAATGAGGGCTCGGCGTGGCCCCGCCACGGAGCACAGGCTGGGACAGATGGTCCATCATTACTCATTTTTATTAATTACTAGCTCCGCATGCCGCGACTGGCCAGCCAGCTCCAGGCTCCTCGGAGGTGCCACGGGCCCAGCTCTTCTGGAAGAAACGGCCCTTCATTTAGATCAGCGTGCCTCCCGGCCTCCTTTGAGCCACAGACATTTCTGGCTCGCGCGGTCCCTGGGGTGCTGGGCCGGGCGTGGAGCAGCCACCTGCCTGAGGGGACTGGGAGAGGGGCCTGCACAGGACAGGAACAGGGGGCTCCTGGGGACCCTGGCCCGGGGCTCGGGCGGGCAACGAGGCTCCAGGACCCCCAGGAGCCAGCTCCGGGCTGCGGCTGCCTCCTGAGCCCTCTCCCTGCTGGCCTCTAGCCTGCGGGGCATCACCTGCCTCAGAAGGAGCCTGTCTTCCATCTCTGCCCTGCTGGCCTCGTGAGGGCCTTGGGGCCCGCAGACCCCTGGTGCCGGGGAAGGTTGTGCTCTGGGTGTTGGTCCGGTTGGAGCTCCACAGCCATCTGCAGATGCTCCAGACCCCAGCTTGATCCCTCCCGGGGGCCTCTGGGGTCCCATAGCCTTGGGTCCCAGCCCAGCATTGCCTCTGACTTGCAGGGATGCAGGGTAAATCCCCCCATCCCTGGACTTAGCCCCAACTGCAAGATGGGGGCACGTCCTCCTTGAACGCTGAGTGGTGGGCGGCCCCAGAACCTGCGCTTCTACTGATGCTGCAGAACTAGGACCAGTTCTGCTTTAGGCAAGTCCCTTGCCACCCGCAGCCTCCGCGAGGGGTGATCGTGTCCTGCCGGACCCCCGACAAGAAGGGGGAGAAAGTGCATGCGGGACAGTGACCCGCCATGTCAGACAGTCCTGGGAGGGGTTCACTGATGCTGGGGGATGACTGGGGGCCCCAGGCTGCGTCGGGCGCCCTGGGAGCCCGCGTCTCCCTGCGGCCAGGACACCGACTTCCCTCCAGCTTCAGTGTGCGGCCTGTTAGCCCGGGAGATAATGGGACATGAAGGACAAGATCTCTAGTCAATATAAAGGCGCCGTGGAGGCTTTTTATATCTTGCTTCTGTCACACTGGGTAGGCGTTTTATCTGCTGCCCACTTGACAGTACATCGTACAGCTGGGTCCCTGCCCTGCTGGTGTCCATCACAGCCTGTCCCGGGCTGCTGCCCATTAGCCCGCGAAGCCCAGACTCCCGAGAGGTCAGCTCCAGGGGGCACTGGTGGCTGCACAGCCAGGAGAGCTGGGGACACCTTTGCAGAGATGCAGGGGAGGCGAGGAGGTGTGGGTGGAGGTCACGTGGGAGGGGGCAGGCAGGGCTGGGCCGAGGACTGAGCTGAGGCCAGGAGCCCTCAGAGGTGGGCCCACCACAGGCTGCCCTGAGATGGCCCGAGGAGCCACCCTGTCTGGGGCAGGACGGGGTGCTCAGCTCTTCTCAAGACAGAGCCAGGTGGGACATGTAGGTGCATAAACCAGCAGCTGCCAGGGCTGAGTAGTGAGCTCCCTGACATTGGAGGAAATCAAGCACATCCTGATGCCCCACTGGGCCAGGAGGCTTGAGTGGGAGAAGAAACGACAGTAATTCAAGGGGCGGTGTGTATTTTTCTCAAAAGTAATTGAGCGGGGGGGCACGTTGTCCTGCAAGGAGGTGGTGGAGGGGCCACCTCCCACACTAGTTGGTGCTTTAATGGAGGCCCAGGGGCTGGGCAGCCTGGAGGGATCTGAGGCCTGCAGCTGTAGATCCCAGGCTGCCCTGCAGAGGCGTCGACATGGACCCAGGAAGGGGTGGATCAGGGTGGCTGTGAGGAAGGCCACCCCCTGGACTCTCGTCCACATGCCTCTGACCCACGAATCAGGCCAGAGGGAGGGCGCTCGGCCAGGAAGGATGGAGGCGCTGGCCTCATTCCTGGAGGAAACTCAATCAATCGTTCCCTGCAGCAGGGCACCTCCTGGCCCAAATCGCCTACTTTGCCTGGTTTTCCATCCTGACGGGGGCTCAGGGTAAGTGGCCTGTCTTTGGGGGCAGAGGGCCCTCTGGGAAAGGAGAGCAGCTGACACTGAAGCAGGAGATGGGACAGTCGGTTGGCATGGAGACTGCCAGGGGGAGGGGCGGAGTTGGCCTCTGTTCCCTGGACCCACTTGCCTGTCCCTCCCCTGGGATCCCCCCCCCCTCCAGCCAGGTCAGTTCAAGTCCTGTGAGGGGCACTGGGGCTCGGGGGCACTGGCACAAGCCCTTTCCTGCAAGGTGATCCCCGACCAGGAACCACGACCCCAGCCCAGGTGATGGGCGTGCACGGGCACCTGAACCGGCCCAGGACACCCAAGCTGGGCCTGAAGGGCAGAGGCCTGGGGCAGGCTGACCAGCGTGCTGGACAGCATGCCACGCAGGGGCACAGGTGTAAGCACAGGCCTGGAGGTGAGGAGGCCACACCCTCAGAAGGGGACGAGCGCGCGCTAGGATGGTGCCCACTGAACCCAGACCCGCCCTCCTGCCCCCGGGCTCCTGCGCCCCGGGGCTGGGCTGCAGCGGGTCTCCCAGGGAGAAGGGTGGGCATTGGGGCCCCCACCGAGCAGGGCAGCAGGGCTACACGCTGACGGCCCACCTGTGAGGAACGGCACGCCTGTGGCTCGGTCCCGAAGCACCTACTGTGAGTACTTTGCCCAAAGGTGACACTGCTGACTGGTCCTGACCCCAGGGGCTCACGTGAGAAGTGGGGGAAGGGCCGGTGCTGCAGCCGCTTTCACTGTGTCGGCAGGGGTCCACATGTGTTCAAGGCCACGTCCACTTGGGGCCTCCGACGGCACCTCCATCTTGGAGTCCCTGGAGGGACCTGGCGGCCCCCCTGGGGAGCCGTGGTCCCCGGCCTCTCACGCTGTAGGAGAGCAGCTCCAGCCCTCAAAGCACGAGGGGGTGCAAGCCCCTTTGGGACAGCTTTCCTAGCCCCACCTCTGCAGCCCCGGGAAAGGCGGCCCGTTAGTTCCCAGAACTTGGAGATGCAATGGACCCGACTCAGGTGTGAGGCCCCCTCTGTCTGTCCGTCCATCTGTCCTTCCTGCCCGCATCCAGTCTGCAAATATTGGCTGCTCCTTGATGGTGGCCCTGGGCCGCGCCTGTCAGGGACACAGACCTGACATCTCAGGGTCCCTGAGGGCAGGGTGCCTCAGCGTGGCCCGGCCCGAGCTCCGACAGCCCCGGCTGTCGTAATCCACATTCCTAATCATCAAGAGGGAAAATTCTGAAAAAAAAAAAAAAAAAAGAGAACGAAAAGCACCATCATTTGGCCAGGTCTTACTTCTGTGCACATGTACATTTTTTCTTTGCAAAATTGGAATTGAATTTTCTATGCAGTTAATACTCTGTTGATTTCTCCACCCAACAGCCCATCGTGTGGTTTATCCCAGACGCGCGATGCCAACAAAGACGTGCGTTTCTGCAGCCTCTGGCTTCCAAGGAGGCGACATGGCCCCCATTTCCTCTGGTCGGTGTGCAGCTGGCCCCAAGGAGCAGGTGGGGACACAGGTGCGAACAGAGGTCACGCAGGTGAGCAGGAGAGAGGCCAGAGCTGAGGCCACGGGGGAGCAGCGTGGCGTCTGAAGGCTGGGCAGATGTCTCTGCCTCCCTCAGACCGAGACGCCACGGGGGTGGCGCTGTGAGGCCTCCAGGCGCCCAGCCCCACGATGGGGAAGAGCGGCCGTGATGTGCGAACGACTCAGCGCCGCTCAGCGAAACGGCAGCCAACGGACACACACCTTTGGACAGGGTGGAAGGAGCCAGACCCAGGGAGGGCATATACTCTATGACCCCAAGTTTATGAAATTCCGGAAGAGAGTAAGCCAACGTACGGTGGAAAAAGTCAGAGCCAGGGTGGCGCGGGGGGCTGGGGCACGTGGGCATTTTTGGAGAGAATGTTCTGTCTGTCAATGGGGGTTTGGGCCGCAGAGCACACGTTAGAGCATTCGATGGTCCCCCTGATGTTTCTACATTTCATTATCAATTTTACTCCAAAGAATGAAAAAATCCATAACGAACATTGAACTGTAGTTTGTGCTGTGCGCGCTGCCTGTTTAGGGGTGTCGTGTATGGACATCTGCAACCAACTGGGAAAGTGGTTGATTCCTGGGGGCTGGAGAGAAAGGTGATAAAGCAAGTGGAGCCAGACGTCTGCTGTGGGCGTTTGGGTGTCACCATAAAATTATATCAACTTTTCTGTATGTTTGAAAATTTGCAAGATTACATGTGAAAGCCAATGAAAGAGGCCAGGTGCTGTAGCCAAGCGGCTGGACCGTGGTAGCTGTTCACTGACCGTGTGTGTGAGACCTTGGACTAGTTTCTTGGACTCCTGGTGCCTCAGTGCCGCCATGGCATGAAAGAATTAACGAACATCAAGTACTTACACGCAGTAAGTACTGGCGTACAGTAGGTGCTTGAAAAGTGCGCCCCTTGTTGGTAGCAATTCCATTGTTGGTAATACTGAGTTATCAGGGCTCCTACATGTGCTGGAGGCAGCCCGGGAGGCTGAGGGATAAGCCAAGGGTTTGCACTGAGTTCAAGAGTAAAGGGCCCCAAAGAGTCAAAACGATCTTGCAGGTGAAGAACGAAGCAGTGGGTTCCCACGTCCCACTGTCAGGTTCTACAGGGACCAGGACAGAGGGGTCTGGCAGAAGGATAGAGACATATACACCTATGGGGTAGAACTGAGGGTGCAGAAATAAACCCTTGTATTTACGGTCACTTTATTTTTGACAAGGGGGCCAAGACGATTCAATGGAGAAGGAACAGTCTTTTCAACAAATGGTGCTGGGACCAACAACACGGGTAAAGAATGAAACTGGACCCCCTTTTCACAGCATCTGAAAAATAACTTAATGGATCAAAGACCTAAATATAAGGGCTGAAACTATAAGACTCTTAGAAGAAAACATAGGAGTAAATCTTCACCTTAGGCAGGGGCTTCTTAGGTACGACATCAAAAGCACAAGCAACGAAAAGAAAAAAAAAAATTGGACCTCATCAAAATTAAAAACTTTTGTGCTGCAAACAATTCCAACAAGAAAGTGAAAAAACCTATAGGAAGGGAGAAAATATTTGCAAATTATAAATCTAATTAGGAACTTGTGTCTAGAATATATAAAGAACTCTTGCAACTCAATAATAAAAAGATAAATAGCCCAGTGGCCGTGGACAAGGGCCCTCATAGACATTTCTCCAGAGAAGACTTACAAAGGCCAAGAAGCTCATGAAAAGATGCTCAACATTATTAGCCATTGGGAAACGCAAATCAAAACCACAGTGAGATACCCTTTCGCACCCACTGGGATGGCCAGAATCAAACAGACATAAAAACAAGTGGTGGTGAGGGTGTGGAGAAGTTGAAACATACACACTGCTGGTGGAAATATGAAACGTTGCATCCACTTTGGAAACAGTTTGGGAATTCTTCAAAATGTTAAACACAGAGTTACCATATGACCAGCAATTCCACTCCTTGGTATATACCCAAGAGAAATGAAAACATATGTTAATGTAAAAACTACGTAAACGTTCATAGCAGCATATTCGTAATACCCCCAAAGCGGAAACAACCCAAATGTCCATCAGCTAATGAATGGATAATAAAATGTGGTCCATCCATACAATGGAATATTATTAGCCAATCAAAAGGAATGAAACTGTGACATATGCTACAACATATATGAATCTCAGCTTTGAAGTTCCTGCAGAAGTCTTCTGGGCAGGCGTTGGGCCAGTACTGTGGCACGGCAGTGGAAATGGGAAGAGAATGATTATTTCAAGATGCTACAGAGGCATGTGTCAAAGGATGCAGGCATGGATCCTCCCTTTCCCTTCCTCTCCACATCTTGCCTTCCCTCCATCTTCCCTTCCTCTCCATCTCTGTAGAAGTAGGAGAAGAGGGATCTAGGATTCTAAACCATGTAGGCCAAGTATTTGTCAGAAGGAGAAGCAGTGGAGTAGGAAGGAGGGAATCTGAATTTTCATCATAGACTTGCTGCCGACTAACATTTGTCTTGGGCAAGAAACCTCACTTCGTGGCCTCATCTTCCTTGCGTGTAAAATGATGCTGATTCAGACGCTTTCTCAGACTCATTCAGCTCGTCTTCCACTCTTTTATTCCAAATGCCTACGTGACAGGTTAACATGATTTTAAATAAACTCCATATCTGAAAAAGACGAAAAACAGAAAACAAAAAAAACCCCTGCATTTTACCACTAAGACAATACCACTAAGTGAACTTAGCCGGTCACAAAAGACCACAGAGCATATGATTCCATTGATCTGAAGTGTCCAGAAAAATCAAATCTACAGAGACAGAAAGTAGGTCGGTGGCTGCCTAGGGTTGGAGGTGGTGGTGGAGAATGGGGGTGACTGCTAACGGGTACTGGGGTTTCCTTTTGGGGTAAAAAATGCTCTCAAATTAGATGGTTGCGCAACTCTGAATATACTAAAATCCATTGACTAGCACGCTTGAAATGGGTGAATTGTATGGCATGTAAATTATCCCTCAATAAATCTGTTGAAACAAGAGAGCCTTGGGTTCAAGTTCTGACTCGGCTCTCTGGGGCAAGTCTCTGTCATTCCAGGAACGAAGTTCAGTCTGATACGTAAAATGGGGCTGGGACGATTTGCCTTCCTGGGTTATTGCGGGGACCAGATGAGATGACAGATATGAAACAATTTTTCATTTTAACTTCTGTATTTAAATGTATTACAAAAGGAAATGTATGCACATTGTACAAAATTCAAATGGCAGATGTGGGTACTCAGTGAGAAGTCTCATTTTCTGGGGCGATGGAAGTTTCAATATCTTGATTGGGGTGGTGATGACACAGATGTGTACATTTGTCAAAACTCGTGGAACTGCACTCTTAAGGAGGTTGAATTTCATTGTCAGTAAATAATACACACAAGCAAGTAAAATGTTATTTTGTTACACCCTTTTTGTACTCGTAAAAAAAAAAAAAAAACGTACTACATACACTGTTCCTCTCCTTGTTTGTTCCCCTAAAGACCATTCTGGGAGATGGACTCAAATCAGTCTGTGCTTATCCAGCTGCACGCGCCTCCATGTGGATGTGTCCCAGCGCTCCACCGCCAGCCGGTATTTAGGATGTTTCCAATCTGCTGCTATTACAAAGAGTGCTTCAGTGAATAACCTTGAATGCAGTAATATATCATTTTTCACGTTTGTGAGCAGTCTCTGGAGGACAGATTCCTAGAAGTAAATGCTGGGCCAAAGGATATATGTATTTGTAATTTGGACATTGTTTCAGATGTTCCAAGAGTGCCTGCTTCCCTATACCATTGCAACATGGTGTGTCATTAAACTTTACTCTTTGCCCATTGGATCAATGAAAAATTATCTTTGAGAGTAATTTTAATTTGCATTTCTGTTGTTAAGTGTGAGACTGGGCACTTTTTGTATATATAAGTGTTATGTTTATCTCCTTTTCTGTTCATAATCTCTGCTCACTTTTTTCTCTCTTGGGTATATTTTTAAATTGATTTGTAAGAGCTCTTTACATATGAGGATAAAGGATCTTTGCTTGGATATAAGTTGGACATATTGCTTCTTTTATGGCTTTTGGGTTTTATATTGTTTGTTGTTGTTACTGTGAAGTTCTGGGCACAGGAAGAGACAGTCTCCATTTTTCTCTGGGTGCCATCTCCCAGTATGGGGGTGGGGAGGGCTCTTCTCCACATTAATCCCGGCCACTTGTGTCCCTCTGCTCTTTCCCTGCGTACTCTCAGGTGGCTGACTGACCTGCCTGGGTCAGCTCCTCCCAGCCAGGCCATCGTTAGAGGAGAGAGGAGCCATGACAGGGGTGCGGAGAAATGTGAGACCCTCATCTATTCTGAAACTGCGCTCAGTCACCCCTCCTGTGCTGGTCGGGTGTATGGCACCTGGATTCAGAGGTGGGTCAGACTGTCCTGCTCTGCTGAGTTCACAGTCTGGTGGAAAATCCAATGTGGTGAGTACTTGGCCGGGGGAATCTCAGAGTGTCCGGAGGAAAGAGGCGGGGGGACACAGGCACGGGGTGGGGGTGGGGGCCCTAGCAGCTGGGGAAGGTGGTGGCCCCATAGCCCCAGGCCCGAGGGCCCTCACTTCCTAGCTTGCCTCTCCCCAAAGAGCACTGGGGTGCATCCAGATACGGCAGTTGGTTTGTTACAATAAAAACAAGAATCTTGCTGACCCAGTTCCTGTACAGTTCAATCCTGGCCTCCCTGTGAAGCGGGAGGTGTTAATAGTACTCATTTCTAGGGTGGCCGTGAGGATGAACTGAACTGAGGCACGCAGCAAGCACACGCTTGACACATGGAAGTGAAGTTTATAATTCCACGTGGGTGCGCGTGAGTGCATGTGTGTTAGGTGTGGACTTGGGATTCCACGTGGGTGCGCGTGAGTGCGTGTGTGTTAGGTGTGGACTTGGGATTCCACGTGGGTGCGCGTGAGTGCGTGTGTGTTAGGTGTGGACTTGGGATTCCACGTGGGTGCGCGTGAGTGCGTGTGTTAGGTGTGGACTTGGGATTCCACGTGGGTGCGCGTGAGTGCGTGTGTGTTAGGTGTGGACTTGGGATTCCACGTGGGTGCGCGTGAGTGCGTGTGTGTTAGGTGTGGACTTGGGATTCCACGTGGGTGCGCGTGAGTGCGTGTGTGTTAGGTGTGGACTTGGGATTCCACGTGGGTGCGCGTGAGTGCACGTGTGTTAGGTGTGGACTTGCGGTGTATTTGACTTGAGGGTGCTTGGAGCAGGATGCCAGGCTATACCAGCTACAACTTAAGCTGGGCTTCTGTGAGGGTGGAGCGGTATCCCGCGTTCCCGACCAGATAATGCCTCGTGGTGGAGTGGGCTGGTGGGTGAGGTTGCGGCTGCCTATAGACATGAGGTGTGTGGGTGCAGTGTGTCTACAACAGAGGCTGGGCGGGGGGGTTCTCAGGAGGAGAGGAGTGTCTGAGAGATGAAAGAGAGAGGGAGGTAGAGAGAGAGGGAGGGATCTTGCCTCACAGGAGACACACCAGAGAGAGAGCCCTCCGCCTTTATTTAGCCCAGAGAGACGGGCCTCCCTCCTCCCTCCGGGTCTGCCCTGGGGTCTCCCATTCCCAGCCTGAGGCGGGTCTGGCCTTTCTGGGGTGCAGCTGCCAGGCTCTGCCCTCTTAGAGCAAACAAAGGCATATTTCCACATCTCAAGATGCTGGAGCAGGAAAGGCCTGGGTATCCGGCAGGAGTGCTCCCCTAAGGCAGGAGCACCGCGCCTGGCGAACCAGGTCACCGAATTGCAAGGCCCTGGCGAGTTGGGGAGAAAGTGGGAACGGGGGCTGTGAGCCGGCCTAGGCTACAGAGGGGCAGTGCACCTCTAGTAGGGACCCTTGGCAAGAGAGACACCCCCCCCAAGGCAGCCTCTGCCCCCACCTCTCGGTCCCAGGAGGTCTGAGCACCCCTCAAGGACAGGACAGCCAAAAGACAGTGGCTCCGACATTGACCGTCATCCTCTAGGCGCAAGGGTCCAGGGGCAAGGTGGTGGCCTATCCTCTATCCCGGATCCCTCTGGGGTCTCGGCTCTCCCGCGGAGACGTCGAGTCTGGTGGAGGCGCGGGTGGGGTTGGGAGGAGCTGGAGGGCGGCAGCGGGCGCCGCAGGCTGGACGGAGTTTATGGGCTGCGGAGAGGCCGCTGGACCGGACCCCTAACCGGAACCCGGCGCGCCCATCCTCGGCCTGGCCAGCCTTTGGCCGCGCTGCTCGCAGCCTCACGCGCCACTCCCACGCCTGTCCCGGCACCTCCTCCCGGGGGGGGGGGGCGCCCCTCACCCTCCAGCAGCCCCCTCCCCTATGCCGCGCGCGCCCCGCGGCGCTCAGGTCGACCCCGCCGTCTCTGTCTCCCTTCCCGGGCCGGGGCAGGACGCGGGGCAGGGGCGCGGCGCAGGGCGCGGCGCCCGGAGGGTCTTGCCCCGCGCGCCCGCCGGCGTCCCGGCTCCCGGGCTCCGACACAGCGGCTCAGGAAGCGGCGCGCAGGCCGTGCCGGGCGGGGGCGCTCTTGAGTCTGGTTTGGAATTCTCACCGAACACGCAAGCCGCAGGCTGGGCAGCGGCCGTGAGGAGCGGGAGCCGCCCCGGGAGGCGGTGTGGACGCTGGGTGCGGGCTCAGCGAGACCAGGGCGCTGCGGATTTAGAACCCTGTTTAGAGGCCGACCGAGAGATTTCAGTCCCCCGGGGGTTCGGGAGGCGAATGTAAGGGAAGGGGATCGGTGGGAGGAAAATCCGCTAAACCGAACCTTCCGGAATCCGAAGAATCCTGGCTGATCCCACACACCCTCCTCGGCCCTCCCCCCAACCGAAAGGGGGTCGGGGCCGAGCAGTGGAGGGTTAGTGGGGGTCAGCAATCTGGGGGAGGGCAAATCGTTTAGGGCGCGACCCCCAGCAGGTGCAGGGCCCTGCCCATCCCGGAAACGCGCGCCCCTGCGGGCCGAGCAATTGCACTCGCGGACGCGCGCGCCCACACAGGGTCTGACTTCGGGTCAACTTTCACGCGGTTCCCGGGTGTGTGTGCACAAGGCAGTGCCCGCACGCGCGTGCTCATCTCCGCCCCAGGGGCCCACCTCCCATCTCCACCCAGTGTCCCGACTCCTAGGCCTTCGGGGGCTTCTGCTCTAACGTGGCCTGGGGCGGGGCGGGGGCGCGCAGAGCGAGCCGGAAGGAGGGGGCGAGGATGCCGCTGGGCTCCCCACGCCGCCCCCACAGGACGCTCCAACTTTCCCTCTCGCCTCACCTTCCGGACACCCCCAGTCCACCGACGTGAGGGATCGCCACCGCCGCGCGCCCCCGCCCGCGTCCCCCACCCCTCCTCCAGCCCTCCCCGCTCGGGCTCCTCCACGAAACCTTCGATCACGCTCGGAAAGAATGTGCTACAACCTCGGCGCGGCCGTGGCCGCCACCACCGCGCTCGCGCCGGAGCCGGAGCCGGAGCCGCCGCTCCCCCGCCTGCCCGGCCGGCCCAGGGCTCGCCACGCGCTGTCCCCGCCGCCGCCCCGCGCTCGCCCCGCGCTTGACGCAGTGAGCGCCGCAGCCCGGCTCCCGCCGGCTCCGCTCCTCTCCCCGTCGCAGGCGGAGCCCAGCCCGGCGGGCTCCGGGAGTGGCGGGCAGGGCGCGAGGGGGAGGAGATCTGTCTGGAGCCAGCGAGGCCGGAGGAGGAAAAGCTGGAGGAAGGAGGGGAAGCCGCCGCCGCCGCCGCCGCGCTCCGGGGACCTGGGCGCGCGCGCTCCGCTCGCCCGTGACCGTGCCTCCGGCCCCTGGCCCGCACCCCGGCCCAGGTAGGAAGGGGCGTGTAGGGGAGGGTGCTGCGGCTTGGGGGTCGCTTCTACCGCAGCTGCAGGGCCAGCGGGTCCCAGCCCCTGGGGGAGGCAAGGAAGATGCTCTCCCAGGCGGCAGCGGGGGCGGGCGCGGGGTCCCCAGTGGCTCTCGCAGCCCGGGCCGCTCCAGTCCCCGCGCCGTGCCCTGAGCGTCCGCGCCGGGGCCGAGTCCCCTCGCCGGTGGGGCTTTGGTTGTGGCGCGTTGGGTCCGTCGGTCCTGGGCGTCCCCGCTCTCGGGTTCCGAGGCGGGCGCACTCGAAGTTAGCAGTCGCCGAGCCCCGGCTGGACAAACTTCCCTCCCCGACGCCGCGGCCCGAAGGCCCGGGACTCCGGACCCCTCGGGCTAGGAGGCGCCGCGGGGACCCCGAAACTTTCCTGAGCGCTGTGAGCACGAAGGACGGGATAGGCAGGGATCGGGCTAGGGAGGTGGTCTTGCCTGCGAGGGAGCAGTGGTAGCCGCGGCGCCCCAAGTTGACGCGTAGACTGCCCCCCATCTGGAGCCCCATCTTGTAGTCGAGGACGGGCAGGGAGCAGACTGTGGGCGCCTAGCCTTCGCACAGCCGGCGTGGAGGGAGCATTGCTCCGCCCCCCGCCGCTGGAGCCCTTGGAGGGGGTGTTACAGGACCCCCCCCACCTCAATCCGGTCCCCTGGCTCTGCCCGCCGCTGCCATGCTTGCGGGAAGGAGCCGGCTCCAGGCTATTAATAGGCGCCTATAACCCGCACCTGTCTCCGCCGGGGAAGCCGTGAAGCTAGGCTTGGCTGCGGGGTGTGGCGGGACCCCAGGCCCGGAGCTGCCCCCCGACCCTCATGGTCCTCATCCTGTCGCTCTTCCCTCCACGCCCCCCCGCCTCTCCCCTCATTCTTTACTCTCCGGTCTCGGGGTGTCGCCCCCCCCAACTTTTTCTCTTCCCAAACTGCATGGTGTGGCCTGTGACCGCCCAGACCGGCGCGATCCTAGCACAGCCCTCACCCGAGCCCTCCGGCGCTGGGTGGGTGTGGGATCCCTGGGGCCGGACTGCCGGCGGTGAGCGGGAATTCCTGCCGAGCTCACACTGGTGCGCGGCCCATTCACCCGCCCCATCTGAGCGGCGGGGGTAGTGCGGTGGTCGCCGCGAGCAGCCGACGGGGTTCTGGAGAGTGAAGGGGACCCGCGAAGCTCCTGAGAGGGTTTTGGGGTGTAGCTACAGCCTCACGTGCAGGGAGGAGGCGATGTCCTGGTGGCCGCCACTCCAGCGTCGCCTGCGCGCACCCCGAAGGCCCAGGAGGACTCCATTTCCTCCCCCGCCCCCGGTCCACCCACCCCCAACACTCAGACCGGAGCTTGAGTGGATTTGAGGATTTGGGGGACGGGGGACACGGGGTACTGGTTCCCGTCTCCCCGTCTGCAACACCCAGCCCCCAGGCAGCGGGGGGGGTGTCTTTGTCCCCAGGGCTGGCCGCGGGCCCCGCCCCCTCCTTCAACTCCGGGACCCCGACGCTCTCCAGCGCTCATTTGCTGTGCTCCAGCGATCTCCGAGCCTCGGTGAGGTAGGATCCGCATCCTTTCCCCCGCTCTGGGTCTGGGGGTGGGCTAGGGGGCGTGGAGCGCCGTATGTGGTCCCTGACAGATGTCCTCGCGGCGGCGCCGGCGTCTCTGTAACAGAATTAATGACTTACACGCAGGCCGCCAATCGGCGCGGCCACGGGGGAGGGGCGACCCAGCTGAGATTCAGCGGACGAGGTCGCAGCCCTAAGGTGCAGCCTCCGCTTGGGGTGGGGGGTTCAGTGGCCAGGACCAGGAGCCCCGCCTTCCGCCCCACCTCCAATCCCCTGTGCCCCCAACTCTGCGATTTGCTCTCTGTGGGGCCGGCTCACGGATCCCCCGGGTGCCTGGACCCTCCCTGCCCCTCCCGTTGGCCTCTGAGCCCCTCCACAGAGCCCTAGCCCTGGGCAGCCAATACTTGCCTGGGGGGTGGGGCAGTGCTGGTGAGGGCGCTCTGAGGCCTCCGGCCTTGGCTTCTATGCCTTAGAGATGGGCTCGTAGCCCCTGGGCCTGGGGAGCAAGCAGCAGGAGGTCGGGATGTAACTCTAGGCAGGCCCTAGCTTGGTCCCTGGCATACCCCAGCGGCCCATCCCAAGCCAACCGGATCCTTCCTGAGCCCGAGCTGCTTGGCCAGCGTAGCCCTGGGGGAACCAGCCAGAAATGGGAGTCCGTCACCTCTGGCAGAGGCTTGCCTGGGAAAGAATGCACGGGAGCCTCGGCTCCCATGCATTCCCTGCACAGGGCTGGTGAGGCCAGAGGCTTGAAGGTTGATTTCTTGGACCTTCCAGGAGTGACCAGTGTCACTCTGGGGGAGGACCAGTTTCTCCCCAGTCCCAACTGTAGCTGTGGAGGGCCTCTTAGACAACAGGGAGGGGTAGGGGGTCCTCTCACCAACCCCTCCGTTCCCTGGTCCCCAGGCCTGGCACATCTGAGGCTTGCAGTATATCTATGTGGTGATAGCCAGGGCCTGCCCTTGGCCTGAGGCCTGCTGGGACAAGGGTCCAGGTAGGAGGCAGCCCAGGGAGAAAGGCTGCAGCTCAGATGCCCCACACGGCCCCGCTGCCTCCTTCCCTGTGCCTCACCCTGACCCCCGGAGCTGTGATACGTTTCTGGACATACCGCCCCCCCAGTACATAACCACGGGGCACCCTTGCTTTTGTCCTAGCACCCCCTTTATGGCTCTGAGGCACCCCCTCACAAGGGAGCCCCACCTGGCAGGCAGGAGGGGGCCACAAAGCACTAAAGTCCTAAATTCCCACCTGGCAGGGGGAGGGCAGCGTAGAGCCCACTCCCCACTTCCTGGCTGACCTTCCGTGCCCAGGTGGTGCGGGGCGAGGGGGATCTGCCGGTCCCTACAGGAGTCGCTGGTGCTGTGGGCGTTCATTCACATTCTCTCTACGGTCCCCACACACGATAGGATTTATCTTGATTTGCTGTCTTTGAATTGAGTCAACTCTTTTGTATGCTCGGTGAATTGCCCAGCTGCTGGCGGGGAGCGGAGAGCGTGCCGGGGGTACTGAGGCCGGGAATCAGAGGCGGGCGGGGGACAGGAAGCGGGGAGGGGGCTGCGGGCGCCGGCGGGGACGAGCCAGGCTGCGCCGGGACACGAGCGGCCCGAGGTACGGGCCGGGCAGCCCACCCGGGCGGCCGGGGGCACCGCCGAGGCCTGCCCGGCCCCAGGGAGGAGCCCCGAGGGGCCAGGAGGCTCAGACCTGGGGGCAAAGCTGCCCTTCGGGCTCTGCTCCGGACCTGCTGTGTGACGTGGGGCAAGCCTCTGGGCCTCTCTGTAACTTGCGGAAAGGGGGCTTCCGCACACGCAGGTTGTGAGGGTCAAACTAAGAGGGAAGAGTGCGCCGAGCCTCTCGGAGTTTTCCCAGAGGTTGGGGTGAGTGAGGGAAGGAAGGGGGGCCAGGACTGGGGAGAGGGTGCCAGCCCTACCTGTCCGCCCCCCGCCCCCCCCCCCCAGCTCTCTGCCCCCGGATCCCTACCTTCTCCTAGGTGGGCCGGACAGCCGGGCCGAGTCGGGTCCTGAGGACGCCTGGTCTTTGCTTAAAGGGGAGGGGTCGTGGGTGGCTCTTCCCGGCCACAGCTGTTGCGCGCTCCCCTACGCGGAGGGCGGCCCCGCCCCCACTCGGACGTGGGTGGAAGGGCTGGAGAGGGGCCGAGAAGGAACCCTCCTGCGCTTTCTAGTACCTCCCCTCCCGCTGCCCTCCCCTCCCCCTCCCCCTCCGCTCGGCGGCCGGAGGGCAGGAGCGCGGCCGTGAGGAGGCCGGGCGAGCGCAGGGGGTTCTGGAGGGAGGGGGGAAAGGGGAGGCGCGAGACTCCGAGCCGGACTCGAGCAGGGAGGAAGAGGGGGTGGGAGGGAGCGCGCAGGGGAGGGGGAGCGCAGGGGAGGTGCGCGAACACCAGCCACGCTGCCCGCGAGGCGAGGGGCGGGGCGGCGCGCGCGGATCGATGGGCGAAGCTGGGGAGGAATTTCAATCCCCGGAGCGAAGTTAGAGCTTGAAGGACGGCGGCGGTGGCGGCGGCGGCGGGCGCAGCCCCGGAGCGGCGGCCGGGCGAGCAGGTAAGTGCGGAGCCCGCGGAGCCCGAGTCCACGCGGGACTGGGGCCGAGCCTGGGCGCGCGGGAGTCCAGCCACTCCCGGGAGCGGCGCGGCGGGCCCCGCACCTCGCGTCGCCCGCGCGCTCTCCCTACGCCCCCCGGCCCTAGTGCGCCCAGGCCCAGCGCGCCCTCCGAGCGCAGCGGGCAAAGTTGGAGGAACTTGGCGGCGGCGGCGGCGGCGGGGAGAGCGGGGTCCTGGATAGGGGTACCGCTGGCGCCCCCGGATCGCCCCTGCCCCTCGCACAACTACTCCTCGCTAGGACCTGCCCCTTCCCCAGCACCTCTGCCCCCTCGTCGCTCCGCATCCCACCCTCGCCCAGAGCTGCTGCTCCCTGCGGTCGACCCGGCGCGGCCCTTGCCCTTCCCCAAACCTCCTCGGCCGAGAGTCCCTGAGCTCCGTCGGTGCCGGTGTCACCATTCCTGCCCTGTCTGCCCGCTCTCCGACGTTGCGCGCCTCCCCACTAGGCACCCCGGGACGGTCCAGCTTTACTCGCGGGAGGGGCCGCATTCTGCGATCGGGGAGCCAAAGCCCTGGCGTAGGGGTGGGGGCGGGGGCGGGGGCCTTTGCTAAGAACCTGGTGGATGTTCTCCACCCCTCCCCCACCTCGGACCCGTTTTCACTGTCATCCCTTGGGGGAGGGGTGCTGAGCCTCCTTGCCCCAACCTGCCTCTAAGGACGCAGGTCCCCCCTTCCATCCTGTGAAATCCGCAGGTCACCTGCTCGCTGCTCAGGGTGGGGCCCCTTGCAGGTGTTCCCCCTCCAAAACAGACCGACAAGCCTCTGCCATCAAAACCAGACTCTTGCCGGCATCAGCTGTGTGACCTTGGGGCAGGTAAACCTCCCAGAGCCTCAGTTTCCAAGGCTGTAAAATGGGGGTACATTGAAAACGTGTGCCTTGTGGAGGGAGCATCACAGGGGAGGCTCAGCACAGGCAGGGCTCCTGGAGGCCTCTCCTCTAGGCGTGGGGGGACCAGGCCAGGTGAAAATGTGCGCCTTATGGAAGGAACACCACAGGGGAGGCTCAGCACAGGCAGGGCCCCTGGAGGCCTCTCCTCCAAGCGTGGGGAGACCAGGCCAGGTGAAAATGTGCGCCTTATGGAAGGAGCACCACAGGGGAGGCTCAGCACAGGCGGGGCCCTTGGAGGCCTCTCCTCCAGGCGTGGGGAGATCAGGCCAGGTTTGCAGCCCCAGCAGAGCCTCAGGTGTGAGCCATCTTCCCTGAGCCCTTGCTTGGATGCAGCTGGGTCTGCCTCTCTCTCTCTCTGTTGGGCTGGGGGCTGGGAAGAAAGCATTAACAAGATCTAAGATCTCAGGAGCCTTGGGGGCAGGAGCTTTGGAAGGCTGCAGGGCGAGGGGGGGATACAAAGGTGGACTTCCCCAGTCTCCTCTCTCTCTGGGGGGGGCTGTCTCCGGTGAGGCCCCAGCCCCAGAGGAAAGGAGCAAACGGGGCTTATGTTGGTTTGAAGCCACAAATAGTCTCATGTTTCCTGCCCAGCCAGCCCCCTGGCCTGCACCCTGGGTCGTTGCAGCTTTCAACTTTTAATTGAACGAGCAATGGGGGACACACTCCCAACCTCATCTCAGGTCTGCATCCTGCTTCATCAGAAGAGGCAACTCAGAGGCAGAGGGACAAATTGCAGGTGGCCCGTGCGTCAGAGGGAGTGCCCACCTGCTCTCTACATTCGGGGGTTGGAGCCGGGCCGGGACCCCAGCACTTGGGTGCCTCACTTTCCTGGGCTCTTGTTAAGGGACGGCTGAACACGCCCTGGTCTCTGGGTCAGGAAGGTTGGCAGTCATACAGTCGGATCCTCTTGGACCCTCTCCTGCCAGCAGCTGTTCAGTCCCCCTGGCCACGGCAGCAGGCCGGCTGCCCGTGTATCATTTAGGATGACATAGCAGCCACAAGCCTGGAGTCCTGACTAGGGAAAGCAGGGATGGGCATCTTATCCTGAGACCTGGCAGATGTGGGCGGTGGGCAAGGGATGTGGTGGGCGCGTGTACCTGGGCCAGGGGATGAGAAAGCCTGATGTCCCTTCCCCAGAGCCCCACAGGAGTCCCTCTGGAAAGCTTAGCAGTTCTTCACAGAGCCTTTAGAAGCTGACGCCCGCCACCTGAGCTGGGGAGAGGCTGCTGCTCCCCCAACTCCCTACCCCCCAAAAAAAACCCAGGTGGCCGGGGCCCCCAGGAGAAACTTGGACCCAGCAGCCCCTCTCTTAGACCCTGGGAATTTGAATCTACATGTCTGCTTGTCAACATCGCCTGCTCCAAGAGAGAAATTAGTGGGGCCAGAATCCTGACGGTGGCTTGGATGTCAGCAGGGTAACACGCGAGTGCCTGCCTGGTCCCACGTCTGTGTGTGTCTCTAAGACACACACACACACCAGCTCTAGATTTCAGTGGGATTTCCTAAACACTCAGGAAACTCCTCAGATCCCTCGGGTCAGGGCCCCTACCCCTACCTTGCAGTCCCCATCCCCTTAGAGGCCCAGAGCCCATTAGCAGAGGACCCTGTTTCTGAGGGCGCGTAGCAGCGGGAGAAATTTACGAGCAGAGGTGCTTGGACTGGGGTGTTCATATATCTCCGCAGGAAACAAACAGGCAGACCCCGTGGTTGCCTGGGCTGGTGGTGGATAATACACATTGGGGGAGGGTGCAGGATGAAAGATGCTGGTGACTGACAGGCAGGAGATAGATCTCCAGGGCCGGGTGATGGGGCCATAAATTTCCAGGCGTGCACCTGGAGCAGATGGTGGCATTGCTGCGCCGTGGACATTGGATACATTTGTCATCTCTCCAGCAACCCCCCCCTCATGCCCCCTGCATCACCCTTCCCTTTTTGTCTCCCGTCATGGATTCCGATTTCTTCCAACAGAAGCTTGGGTGTCACCTGGCCTTGGGCAGGGCTCTGTTGGGGTGGCTGATGGTGGAGCTCATGCAGGGGACTGCAGCCCTGCTGTGGAAGGGACTTTGGTATCGTCCTTCCCAGGACCCACTGTACAGATGGGGGGACTGAGAGGCTGAGGCCGGAGTGGGGTGGGGTACTGTCTGGGGATGCACAGTGAGTGGGAGCAGAGGGTGGCGGAGGGGCTCCTGTGCCCCTGCTGTGTTGGTTCAGTTCTGGTATTTGAGCAGGGCAGGCTGGCCTCGGACACTGCCAGGTACCCTGTGTCAGTGGGCGACTACGTAGGTGAGCAGGAAGTGGGGCGGCGGGTGTGGACACTCACCTCCTCTTTCTGGCCTGCCTGTCACCCTCCACCTGCCCTGCCTGTGTGTGGCCGGCTGAGACCTGGCTTTGCCGAGCTCTCCCGGGGAGGGGAGGGGAGGGGAGGGGGAGGAGTGGGGTTGGAGAGACCACCTGGGACCCAGCAGCCACATGGGGGCAGCAACCGAGGCTCTTGGCCCTCTGAGCTGGAGGGTCCCGAAGGTTATCCAGCAGACGTGTTGAGGGTCCACTGCGTGCTCTGCTGGGGTCTGGGGATGAGACTGTGTGAGGCCCCGGCAGTGGGGTGCTTGTGTCTGGGCTGGGAGACAGCCGATAGGCATGAACACACAAGTACATGTACACCATCCTTCCCAGTGGAGGTCAGCCTGTCCGGCCCCATCTTTCAGAAGGGTCCAGCATCACCCAGGGTCACACGGCAAGCACGTCACGAGGCTGAGGCTGGAATCCTCCTGGGAGCCAGGCCTAGGCTGGCCTCGGGCTTAGAACAGAGGCTGGGGGCAGCGGGGGGCCCCAGAAGGGCCTGATAGCCTCCTTAGGGGGTCAAGAGGGGGCTGCGTGCTCTGGGCCGTTGGGACTGAGGAAGAGCTGTGGGGAAACTGAGTCATCAAGGCTGGCCTGGTGTCTGAGCACTGGGCCCCGCCTGCCCCCAGGCCTCTCCTAATGGCGCCCGCCACCCACCCTGCAGCCGAGACTCCTGGGCTGTTCCGTGCTGGGAGACCCCGAGTCTCTGTCTCATCCCTGCTGGGGCACCTCCCTTCCTGTCCCAACAGTGAGCCTTAGTTGCTAAGAATTTGTGGCCAGTCTGGCCCTCGGGGTTCCCCACCCCGTGAGTGGGCCCCAGCTCCTCCTTGGGGGACTGCTCTGTCCCAAGCATGGGGGCTCCCAGAAGACGGGGTCTGGTGGGCCCTTAAGCATTTAGATGATCTGGGAGGAACCGGCCCCCCAGATCAGCAGCAGGGACCGGGAGCAGCAGAGCTGAGGTGCTGACCAGTAGCAGGGGATGAGAAGAGAGGGGCGTGGCCTGGGAGCACCCAGCAGCCCCTCCCAGCCGTCAATGTGGGGCCATTGAACTTGGTGGAGCCTCTGACTCAATCCCTCCATTAAACAGATTGGGAAACTGAGGACCAGACAGGACAGTGACAGCAAGCCCGGCTCAGCTCTGCTCCCGCGCTCTGCCGCCCCGCCTTGGAGAGGGCAGGGGGTCTTTTTAGACCCCCCCCTTGCCTGGCAGGTGGGGCCCCAGCGGCCCCGCCCTCAGCTCTCCAGCCTCGGGGGAGGGTGTGCATGCAGTGGACCAGCCACGCTCCACCCCTGCTGCCTCTGGGCCCACATTGGTCCGTGCCCCTCTTTAACACTGTCCCCCTACCCCCAAGCACAACTCTGCAGCCCCCCCACCCCAGCTCCAGCGGCTACTTCCGTAGAAGAGCCGGTTGGATAACAAGCATCTACGAAGCCCCCGCCGTGTTGAGAGCTGTCCACCAGTGCTGGAGAGGTGGACGGCATGACAGAGGGCCCAGGGTCTGACCCTGAGAGTGAGCCACTGCGCCCCTGCCTTGGAATGCGGTCGGGTCCAGTCAGAGTCTCCCTCGGGCAGGGAACCCGGGGAGATGATTGATGGCCGAGGCTCCCTCGTGTTTGCTGATAGATCCTGGTTTATTTTCGGCAGGACCGAACCGGGCACCTCTTCCTCCTTGGCTCCCGGTAGCTGAATAAACGTAGACACAGATCCAGGGGCTGGCCTCTTTGCACGTGGGGATGGCGGCGGGCTGGACTGGCCTCAGGGGTGGGGGACCAAGAGCCCTGTCTAGAAGGGGGCTTTCTAGATCCTTTTCACACACAGTGGGCGCTGCAGGGAGAAGGCTTACAGAGCGTGCAGCGAGGAAGTGCCACTGGTCCTGTGTTGTCAGGACAGAGCCTGGAGGACTTCCTGGGAGGGGCAGCGTGGATACCAGAGCTGCCCTCTGCACCCCCCCCCCAGGCTTCCATGCTGCCCTGGAAACCCGAGGGCCAAGGGATGTGCTTCTGAGCCTGTGTTTCCTGTTCCTGGCCTCTGCCATCCCCACTGAGGTGTCTCCCCTACCTCTGATAGCCCTACAGAAGTTTCTGGAAGGGCCCAGCTGCAGTTCAGGGGTAGCTCAGTGTCTGCTCTGCGTCTGGCTGGCCATGCGAGCTGGTGGCTAGCTGCCTTTCTGCTTGTGCCTCAGTGCTTTCGTCTGTCAAATGGGTCTAGAGCAAACGCCCTCCCAGGGTGTTGGGGCTGGAAGTAGAGTCTGGGGCCAGATGCATGGTCCCCGGTCAGGAGGCCCAGGCTGTGGGGTGGGTCCCTTCTCCTCAATGAGCCTGTTTTCTTCTCTGTAAGGTGAGGACTGGGGTGCATGGCCAGCTGTGGTGAGTCTGAAATGGTGATACAAGTTCTGTGAAAGGCAGAGTTGCCACTGATGCTCATGGAATCCTTGGGCCTTTGGTTTTGTCCTGTGGGACCCTCACTCAGGCCTGTGGACCCACTTCCTCTGGCTGCACAAGCCTTGGCCCTCCTGTCCCTTTGCACTCTGCTGTGCAAAGAGGCACGGAAAGAGGAAGCTGGGAGGAGGACAGCAAGTGCAAAGGCCCTGAGGTAGCGAGCACCAGGCTTGGCGTGTTGGAGGAGGGATAAGGCCCACCTCCAGAGGTGCGAGGTCAGAGGGAGACAGAGCCCATCGTGCCTGGGCTGCGAGGGCATCGGAGTTCTTGGGAAGAGGTGGATCTCATTCTGTTTGCCTTGGGAAGCTTTTGGGGAGTTTGAGCAGGTAAGGGACGCAGTTGGCTTCCATGTTTGAAAGGTCCCTCTGGCTGGAGGGGAGGGGAGGAGTCTTAGGGGCATGTGTGGGAAGGAGCCTCCCGGTTAGGAGTGTATGCCAACATCTGGGTGAGATGGGGCAGCCCGTAGCAGGCTGACGGCGCTGGCGAGGAACAGACAGGGAGGCCTGCGCCATCTGTTTTGACATCGCTTTAAAAATTGGAGCTGTGTTCCTGTAGAGAAAAACATTCTGTAAAGCAAAACCCGTATTCCCGTTTATATCGAAATGAGGGATGCATTTGAATAGAGACTGGGATTGCGTTAAGTAAATCCTGTTTTCCGCTGACATCCCTTAACATTTCAGAGATGCCTTTCCAAAGGGAGAGGAAACCCCCCCCCGCAAAAAACAATGGGTGGGTGTGAAACCAGGGGGTGACTTGGCGCCGACCCTGGGGGTGCCGGGTGCAAGTGGCGCTCGGGTTGTTTCCCCAGGCGGCTGGCAGGCGCCTCCTTTCAGAGACGCACTTGTCAGGTCTTAGTGTGCGCGCCCGTGTGTGTGTCTGTGTGCCCAAGTGTGTGCATGTGCATGCCTCCCAGGGACGCTGCTCCTTTGTCCTCTCGGGGACCAGAACAAACAGCAGGTGTAGTCTCACGAGTTACGTTGCCCGATGAAGGGCAAGTTCCAATCTCAGATTCCTGTCTGAGGGCTGAAGTTCTGTAAAATGAATTTCTCGCCTGCTTTTTTTTTTTTTTTTTTTTTTTTTTTTTAGCAAATTCAGTAGAACGGACTGAGGTTTTAAAAGCAAGGGGCATGGAGAGTTCCCAGGGGCCCCCAGTGGCCCCCACGTGGGCCTGGAGCTGGCCGGCTCTGCATCCTGGGGGAGAGGCCAGGGCAGGGACGAGACTCCGTTGGGTTCATTTTGGCTTCCCCACAGAGCAGGAACAGGCTAGATCTGAAGGACATGATTCACCAGAGACAGCTTTTTAGAAAAACATCTCTCCAGAAATCCAGAGGTGCACCCCCCGTCCCCGGCCTCACCCACACGTCAGGGCTGAGACGCCCCAGCCTGGGCAGCTGTACCCAAGCCCTGAGGACACGTGGCTGACACACCCTCGACCTTACCAGCCCACACACACAGCCACAGGGTCTTATGCCCACACAGCCCACTCTGGATGCACAGGTGCAGCCTCTGACACGCACGTGTGCCCGCAGAGCACGCGTCATATACGTGCACTGACACGCAGGCTCCCATCTTCCAGTGCGCGTCCAGACACGCCCGGGGCTTGCACTGGGCCAGGTGCGCCACCGCCTCTGCAGTGCCCTGGACCCCGCACACCTGCACGGCTGCTACAGCCCGCACTCCGTTCGGTGTGTCCTGTGTGTGCTGACACACAGGGCAGCTGTGACGCTGTTTGTCTCCGGGGTCTGCGGTTGGGAGGAGTAGTCCTGGGGGCAGTGTGTGTGTGTGGGCTCCCCTCCCAGAGCCCCACCCACCTCCGGCCAGGGGACCTGCTGCATCGTGGACTCACCTTTGCTGTGCCAGGTGCCGCTGCTGTGCCCTTCCTTGTGGGGTCCTTGGGAAGCCAAAGGCCTGGGAGGGTGGATAAGGTGGACGGTGCTGACCATTGGGGAGGGCACGTCTCCAGGCCGTGCGGGGGTGTCTCATGAGTGTAGACTGTGGAGCCGCAGCCGCCCTGGGCAGGGCTGGGGCCACATCGCTGAGGCGCCCCCAGGTCATCTGGTATGGGCTCTGCAGAAGGTAATGGGCCGTGGGGAAGCCTGGATCCTCAGTGACACCTGCACCTCCCAGAGTTGTATGGCCACGAGGTCGTAGGAGCCAAATTCCGGTCCTTTCAGGTCAGAAGCCCTTCCATCTCCCACTTTCCTCTTGGGAAATGTCTGGAAGTTCTAAATTCAAGGAGAAAACTCCCATTTCTGGGGCCAGGAGGTGGCAGATGTGGGTACTTGGCAGAAAGGACAAAGGCGGCGACGCTTCACACCCAGAGCGTTAGGGCTGTTCCAGCTCCCTCCTTCCGAAAGGGGACACTGAGGCTGGAGGGGCAGGGCCTGACCCCTGGGTGCTCGGCCCCCACCCTCTGGCCTCAGCCTCGCAGGGAAGGCACCTGAGCCTCGTGGGGCACAGCCCCTCCGCCACACGGGACCCCTGGCTCCTTTTCAGCCACCTGCCGCGAGCCTGGCCTCGGGAGGTTCCTAGAACCACAGAGCTCAGCGCCTGTTTGGGCGTGATGATCCCGACCCTGCCTGGCCCCATGCCCAGTGTGGCGGCCCCAGCACCACTGGGAATCTCCCACAGCCGGGGAGGGAGGTGATTGGGCCCAGGCTCGCAGCTCACAAGTGCCAGAACCCAGATCCTTCCGTCTCTGACACCCCCTCGCTCCACCCCGTCCCAGCAGCCCCTCTGCCCATTTTACAGATGGGAGAACTGAGCCTCAGAGTGGAAGGCATCACGGGGGAACTGACTATTGACGGCTCTGGGCCCTTGACTGCGGAGGAACTGGGGCCTGCCCGGAGTTGGGGGTCTGGGGGAACCCACCTGGCTGAGGAGCTTATGGGGTCCAAGCTGCCCGGGTACAACCCCCTGCTCCCTTTCGCTTCCTGCCCAGGGTTCTGTGTGTGCAGAAAGGTACCCCGAGGTCATGGGAGGGGGTCCTCCTGTTTGAGTGAGATCTCAGGACAGCAAAGAGCCTGATGGCCTTGGGGGCTGGTAAGCTGTCCTGAAGGCAGTTCTTGCCTTTGGGATAAGGCTGGTCGCCTAGGTGAGGGCGTCCAGTGGAGGTCCTGGGTAGCGCGTTCAGAGCGCGCCGGCCTGCTTGTTATTTCCCGTTCCCCGCTTTCTGGACGTACCGTGACCGCCTAACCACGTTTCCAAGCCACTGGGAAGGGACTGCTCAGTGGCTTGTGCATGTTTACAGATGTGCACAGCCATGGCCACAGGCGAGTTTCAGACCCTTCCCATGGCCCTGGAAGGTTCCCCACGTCCTGTCCAGCGGTGGGTGGTCCCCGCTCCCCCCGGGCACTGGTCTGCGCTCTGTCTCTCTAGGTTTTCTTTTCTAGGCATTTGGAGAGGGTCAGCCCCACGTTCCCGCAAGGCTTGGTGATGTTGGTCTTTTTTATTACAGACGGGAAGGCTGGTGAGCTGTGCTAGCTCACTGGGGTTTTGCTTTCATTTTCCTAACGAGCAGTGAAGTTGGACATTTTTCTCATGTGTCCATCAGCATTCATATTTTGTTTTTGACAAAATGTCTAAACCTTTTGCCCATTTTAGTGTGTTTATTTGTCTTGCTGAGTTTCAAAGTCACTCAGAATCGTCGTGAGAGTTCTTTCTACTTTCTGG
The DNA here is from genome assembly GCF_059928025.1 of Delphinapterus leucas. Taxonomy (NCBI): domain Eukaryota; kingdom Metazoa; phylum Chordata; class Mammalia; order Artiodactyla; family Monodontidae; genus Delphinapterus; species Delphinapterus leucas. The sequence goes on from NC_143143.1 coordinate 1,082,882, forward strand.
ATATAAGTCCTTTATCAGAAGTATGATTTGCAAATATCTTCTCCTGTCTGTATCTTGTCTTTAATTTTCTTCATGGTGTCTTTTGGAGCACAGAAGTTTTTACTTATAATGAAGTGTGATGTACCAGTTTTTTTTCTTTTATGAATCGTATTATTAGTGCTATATGCCTAATCCAAGGTCACAAAGATTTCCTCTGTGTTTTCTTCTAGGAGTTTATTGTTTTAGCTCTTCCTAGGTTTATTGCCCATTTTAAGTTAATGTTTGTAAATGCCGTGTATGGGTCTAAGTTCATTTTTTTGGTATGTGGGTATCCGATCGCCCCAGCACCATTTTTTGAAGAGACTGTATTTTCTGCGTTAAGTTCTCTTGGGACCACACATATAAGGGTTTGCTTCTGGACTCTCAATTTCGCGGATGGATGTGCCTCTTCTTTTGCCAGTACCACATTGTCTTGATTACTGTAGGTTTGTGGCACGTTTGGAAAGTAGGTAGTGTAAGTCCTCTAAATTTGTTTTCCTTTTAAAAATATTTTTGGCTATTCCGAGTCCTTTACATTTCTGTGTAAATTTTAGAATCAGCTTTTGTCAATATAAAAAAGCTTGCTGGAATTGTGATGGGTTTGTTTAATTTATAGACCAATTTGGAAATATTAAGTCTTCCTATCCATGAACATGGACTGTCTCTCCATTAAGTTAGACCTTTATTTTCTCTAAGCAATTTTTTGTTGTTTTCAGTGTGCAAGTCTTGCTAATTAAATTTCTTTTGTTAAATTTCTTTCTAAGTTTTTTTGATGCTATTGTGAATGGAATTATTTTCTTAATTTCATTTTCAGGTTGTTTGTTGGTAGTACTCAGGAATAAAGTTGAGTTTCGTATATTGATCTTTTATTCTGCGACCTTGCTGAATTTAGTTATTAGCTGGTTCCAGCAGACTTTTGTGGATTCCTTAGGGTTTTCTACATACAGGATCATGTCATCTACAAATAAGGGGAGTTTTCCATCTTCCTTTTCAAACTGGATACCTTTTTTTATTTTTCTTGCCTATTGCACTGACCAGAACCTCCGGAATAATGTTGAATGGCAGAGGTGCTGACCTTAGAGGAAAAGCATTCAGTCTGTCACCATTAAGTATGATGTTAGCCGTGGCTTTCCTAGATGGTCTTCATCAGCTTGAGAAGTTCCTTTGTATTCTCGGTTTGTTGAGCATGTTTTCTAAAAAATTTATTTATTGTATTTATTTATTTTTGGCTTCGTTGCTGCACACGGGCTTCCTCTAGTTGCAGCGAGCGGGGGCTACTCTTTGTCGCGGTGCGCGGGCTTCTCATTGCGGTGGCTTCTCTTGTTGCGGAGCACGGGCTCTAGGCGCGTGGGCTTCAGTAGTTGTGGCTTGTGGGCTCTAGAGCGCAGGCTCAGCAGTTGTGGTGCACGGGCTCAGTTGCTCCACAGCATGCGGGATCCTCCCGGACCAGGGCTCGAACCCATGTCCCCTGTGTTGGCAGGCAGACTCTCCACCGCGCACCACCAGGGGAGAGCTCTTATTGAGCATTTTTATGAATGAGTGTTGGATTTGGTCAGATGCTTTTTCTGCATCTACTAAAATGATCGTGTGGCTTTTGTCCTTTTATCTTACTAGTATGACTTTAGTCGATTTTCAGATGCTAAACTAGGCTTGCATTCCTGGGATGAATGCCACCTGTACAATCCTTTTCCTTTGTCACTGGATTTGGTTTGCTAATGTTTTGTGAAGGATTTTTGCAGCAGTGTTCATGAGATATATGGGTCTGTTATTTTCTTATGATGTCTTTGTCTGGTTTTGGTATCAGGGAAAAAATTACTGGTCTCATAGAATAAGCGGGGAAGTTTTTCTCCTCTTTTTTTCTGAAAGAATTTGTGAAGGTTCAATATGATTTTTTAAAAAATAATTGACAGACTTTACCACTAATGCTACCTGGGCTTGGGCTCTTCTTTGTGGGAATATTTTAAATTAATCATTCATGTTTAAGAAATGGCTATAAGTTTGTTCAGATTTTCTATTGCTTCTTGAATCGGTTTTGTTAATTTGTGTCTTTCTCCGAATTTGCCCACTTCACCTAAGCTGTGTAGTTTGTGGACATAAAATTGTTCATAATATTCCCATATACTCCCGTGGATTTCTGTAGGATTGGTAGTGATGCTTTCTCTTTAATAATAACATCTTCTTCTGGTAAGAAGAATTTTGGTAATTTGTGTCTTCTCATTTTTTCCTTAGTCTAGCTAAAGGTTTTGTCAATTTTGTTAATCTTTTCAGATAACTGACTTTTGATTTTTTTCTGTTTTTTCATCAGTGTTAGATCTTTTTTTTCCTTGTGCCAATGTTTTTCAGATTCCACATATGTGCGTTAATATACGGTATTTGTTTTTCTCTTCCATGAGTCTAGTTCTAATTTGTATTATTTCCTTTATTCTACTTGCTTTGGCTCTTTCTAGTTTCTTAAGGTAGATGTTTAGGTTTTGAGATTTTTATTCTTTTCTGATGTGCACTGAAAGCTGTACGTTTCGGTCTAAGCCCTGCTTTAACTGCAGCTCATAGATTTTGATATGTTCTGTTTTATTTTCATTTAATTAAAGACATTTTCTAATTCCCTTTGTGATTTCTTTGACTCATGGGCTATTTAAAACTCTGTTGTTTACTTTCCAGATATTTGGGGCTTTCTCAGATTTATTTCTTCTGTTGATTTTTATTTCAATTCCACTGTGGTTGGAGAATATACTTTCTGTGGTTTCATTCATTTAAAATGTATGGAGGTTTGTCTTGTAGCCTAGAATATGGTCTTTCCTGAAGAATGTACCTTGTGTGTTTGAAAAGAATGTGTATCTTTGCTGGATAGGATTTCTACCGTCAGTTAGGTTAAGTGGGTGATGGTGTAGTTCAAGTCGTGTGTATCTTTGCTGGTTTTTTCTGTCTAGTTCTCTCAGTTATTGAAAGTGGAGTATTGACATCTCCAACTATCACTGGTGAATTGTCTGTTTCAATTCTTTCAATTTTCTTAGTTTTTGCTTACTATATTTCAGAGCTCTTTTGTTACAGGCATATTCATTTACAATTGGCATCTCTTTCGAGATATTGACCTGTTTATAATTATGAAATATCCCTCTTTGCCTTTGGTACATTTCTTAAAGTCTCTTTTGCCTGAAGTTAACTTACCCATTCTGGCTCTGATATGGTTACTGTTTGCATGCATTTTTCCATCCTTTTACTTTCAGCATAGTTGTCCATTTGGACCTAAAGTGTATCACTTTTGGACAACATATATTTGGAGGTTCTTTTATTCCAGCCTGACAACCTCTGCCTTTTGATTGGAACATTTACTTCATTCACTTCTAATGCAATCTTTGATTTGATATGGTTGCTATTTTCTGAGTTGTTTTCTACGTGTGCCATCTTTTTTCCCCTCTGTTTCTCCTGTGCTGTTAAGTAGATACTTTCAGTATAGTATTTTTTTTTTGCGGTACGCTGGCCTCTCACTGTTGTGGCCTCTCCCGTTGCGTAGCACAGGCTCCGGACGCGCAGGCTCAGTGGCCACGGCTCACGGGCCCAGCCGCTCCGCGGCATGTGGGGTCTTCCCGGACCGGGGCACAAACCCGTGTCCCCCGCATCGGCAGGCGGACTCTCAACAACTGCACCACCAGGGAAGCCCCCAGTGTACTATTTTAAGTCCTCTGTTAATTTTTTAAACTTTTATTCCTTTGCATTGTTTTCTTAGTGGTTGCTCTGGGGATTACAATATGCATCTTAATTTAATACAAATGATTTCAGATTAGCACTGACTTAATTATGGTAAAATATGGAGACTTTATTCCAGTATAGCTCCATTTTCCTCCTCCGTCCTTTGTGCTATTATTGTCATGTGTAGTACACCAATATATGCTAACTAGTTATAACAGCTATACAGTGTTATCATTATTGCTTTATATAATCTTATGTTTTTAAAAGAAGCTAAGGGAAGGAAAGAGAAAATAATACATTTACAGAGTCCTTTATATCCATCCACGCATTTATCATTTCTGGTGCCCTTCATTTCTTTCTGTGGATTTAAATTACCACTGGACATGACCTCTTTCAGCCTGAAGGACTTCCTTTCGTACTTCTTGTAAATCAGGTCTGCTAGCACCAGATTCTCTCAGTCTTTGTTTGTCTATGAATGTCCTTAGTTTCCCTTCATTTCTGAAGGATAGCTTCATGGGATATGGCATGCTTGACATTTCTTCTTTCAGCACTTTGAATATGCCATCCCACTGCCTTCTCACCTCCATAGTTTGGGATGAGAAGTCAGCCATTGATCATATTGTCTCTGTCCCGCATGTGATGGATCACTTTTGTCTTTCTATTTTCTCAGTCTCTCAACAGTTTGATTATGACGTGTCTAGGTGGGTTCTTTTGTTTTCATCTTGCTTGCGGTTTGTTGATCTTGCATATTTTAGATTAATGTTTTTCATCAAATTTGGGGACTTTTTAGCTTTTATTTCTTGAAGTATTTTCTTACCACTTTCTTTTCTCTTCTCCTGGGACTTCCATCACATACATATTGGTGTCCTTGATGCTGTCGCACAGATATCTGAGGCTCGCTTTATTTTCCTTCCCTATTTTTTCTCTCTGTTCTTTAGATTGGATACTTCATTCTGATCTATCTTTGGGATCACTCATTCTTTCTTCTGCCGTCTCAGATTGACTGTTGAGCCCGTCATGAGTTTTTCACTTCAGTCATTACACTTTTGAATTCCAAAACTTTGTTAAATAATTCTTCTCTCTTCATTGAGATTCTCTGTTTTTGAGTCATTGTCATCATACTTTCCTTTGATCTGTAAACATGATTGTCTTTTGTGTTTTTTTAAAAACAGATTTATGATTGCTGCTTTGAAGCCTTTGCTATACACAGCGTCTTGTGACATTCAGTGACGGTTTTTACGGACTGCTTTTTATTTTGAGTATGAGTTCCCTTCTCCTCCTCCTTTGCATATCTTGTAATTTTGTGTTGAAAATGAGCAGTTTACACAACATATGTAGCACCTCTGGATTCTGAATTTTTTTCCCCCCGAGAGTCGTTATTGTTGCTGTTTTTTGCTCATCGAGTAACTTGCCTGGACTAACAGTTTGAAAGCCATTGTCCCCCGGTGTGTGATGACTGATGTCTCTGCTTAGTCTGCCTTTTAAAAAAATTCCTGCTTTTATTTTAAATTTTGGCTTCCTGTGGGTCACGTCTGTGTCGGCTTAGCTTAGTGGCCAGGCATTTATTGGTCAGAGGTTGTGTCAGGCTCTCGCTGTCTGTCGATGGCTCTGCATGTGGGTTTAGGAGCACATTCAAGGACCAGGCGGTTTTTGAGTCTGCTCTGGCTTTTACTCTCTGTCAGACTCTTGCATCTCCCCTGCATATGTGCACAGGCTCTCGGTGGGCCAGGGATGTGTGAATTTCTTGGGCTCTGCCTGCTTTCCCTGTCGCATGCTACCCATCAGCTGGGTGTTCGTGGAGAGCTTATCCAGCACCTCTATGACTGTCACATTTCATGTCTTTCTCTGTCAAGTTTCCAGTTAGTCCCTTGGTCTGTTGCTGCCCCAGCCAGGATCACAGTCTCAGCCTTGCAGCATCGCTGGCTTTTCCTCGTTCACTCACCACTGAGATTGCTACTCATTATTGACATCACTGCTGCTGAGCGCGAGTTCGGTGCCTACTGCTTTCAATCAAATCAGCCTCTGGCAGTGAAGCTTCTGGTTTTCACAGCCTGCCCTGTGCTGTCCTGTTAGGATGATGTGCCAGCCGAGCTGGGAGTGGGGAGATGGAAGCAGTTCCAGGTAAGAATGTCACAGATTCTCCCTGCCTTATTCAAAGTTTAGTACTTTTTCTTGGATCAATGTCTTTTGGTCAATTTCTAAGATATTGAAATGGTCATTTTTATCATGTTGACAATTTTTATAGTTTTGGAGAAAGGCTTTGGCAACCCTCTTCCTCCAGCGTGCTGGAAGTCCCATCTCACAGTGCCGTCTTCTAAAAACAAAACTTCAAAAAACAGGCAGCTCCATGAATTATCACAAAGTGGAATTCGTCTAAGAACCAGCTAGTTCAAGAAATAAGACATTACGTGCGTCCCAGGACGTCTTCGTGTTCCCATATGATTGTTACCCCTCTTTTCTCCCTAAACGGAAACACCTTTCTGATTTTTAATCCTATGGTTTTTCCTATTCTTATGCTTTATATGAATGGAAGCACACGATGTGTATTCTTTTGAGGCCAGCTTCTTTTGCTTTTGCTTTCGTTTTTGTGAGCTCCGTCCGTGTTGGTGGTGTACATGTAGTTTATGTTTTTAGACAGTATCCCTTTCGTCTTTACTGTTGATGCACATTTGGGTTGTTTCCAGTCTGCAGCAGTTGTGGCTAGTACTGCTATGAACACTCTTGCGCTCGCCTTTTGGTGGGCATGTGTACGCGTTCCTGCTGGACACATACTTGGCAGTGGGGCTATAGGTGGCACCTGTGTTCAAGTTGAGTAGATATTGCCAAACACTTCTCAAAATGGTCGTACGAATTTATACTCCCATGAGTCCGCCCCACCTGTCAGCACGCGTTCTGTGCTGGTTTTTCTGCATCCTTGTCAACACTTGATATTGTCCGTCCTTTTCATTTTAGTCCTACTGGTGAACACCTTTTCATAAGTTTAGTGACCATTTGGATATTCTCTTTGGTGAAATAATCTGTTCAAAACTTTTACCCATTTTTTCTATTGAGATTTCTGCCTTTATCTTATATATCTGTAAGAATTCTTTACATATCTATAAACTCTTCCAATCTTGATTATATAGGTTGCAAGTGTCTCCTCCCACTCTACTGCTTGACATTTCCCTCTTCCATTCATGTCTTTTAATGAGAAGTTCTTCATTTTAATGCAGTCCAAGTTATCCTTCTGAGTTAGTGCTTTTTGTTAGCTCATCACAAAATCTTTTCTCACCTCAAATTTTTGAAGAGCCTCTTCCATGTCGTCTTTTAGAATCTTTTTGTTTTACATTTGACGTTGACTTTCAGTCCACTTGGAATTAATTTTTTATCTGTGGTGTGAGGTAGGGATTCAGCTTCATTTCTTTTCATATATATTAATCCAGTTGATCTTACACCTTTTATTAAAAATACCACCCATTTTCAGTGGCATTATTTCATTTATTTTAAATCAGAAATTTTATTTTGAGATCCATTGTAGAGTCCCGTGCAATCATGAGAAATAATTTGGAGAGATCCTAGGTACCTTTTATCCATTTCTCCCCAGGGGTGCCATCTTGCAAAACTATATGACAGCTAGGATATTGACAGTGATACAGTCCAGATACAGAACATTTCCATCAATACCAAGATCCCTCATGTCACTCTTTTGTAGCCACACTCAGCTTCCTCCCCCCAACCTCATCTCTAATCCCTGGCAAACACTGATCTCTTCTCCATTTCTATAATTTTGTCTTTTCAAGTATACTGTATAAATGGAGTCATACAGTAACTTGTGGGGACCACATTTGTTTTCACTCAGCAAAACTTCCTGGAGGTTCATCCAAGTTGTGTTTATCAAAAGCCCGTTCTTTTGGTAACCGAGCAGTGACATTAGTTTTTAACCTGGTCTCTCTACACGGCTCTCTCTGGGTGTGTTAATTATGCATGTGAACATGCTTGCCCGCATATAAGCACAAGTTCAGGGTTGTACAGGATCTTGGTCTCTGTTCCATTCATGTAACGTGTCTGAGGTCTGACAGTACAGATGGACAGCGAAGGAACCAAAGGATGAGGGGACACACGGGGAAGAAGACACAGGCACGGGTCGCTAAGGAATTGTGCATATGTCTCTGGGTGTTTGGTATAATTTTGGGGTTTCAGATTGTCCTTGTTGCCTGAGATCTGCAGAGGGCTCGTCTGGGCAGGCTGAGTCCACCTTAGCTGGTGGCTGGAACCTGGTGCACCACAGACCCTTGGGAAGCTGTGGAATTGGTGGCAAGGGCAAAATGTGTCCTGTCCCTTTATTTTTCATTGTTCTGTTGCATTCCCTAACCACGTTGTCCATTTACAGCCAGTTTCCCTGGTGTGGCCCAATGTGAAGCCTCTGCAGTCATGTGTCTGTCGCAGGTCGGGGGGTTGACCAGGTTCACGTAGTCCTGAAGTAGGGCCCGTGGTGGGGGCTTCTCTGGTCCCTTAGCTTTCCGTTATCTGCAGGAGCCCTCCAGTGGGGCTGGGAGCCCTTCCTCAAGCCGGCAGCGATCACAGCCAATGCCAGTGACAGAATGGGTACTCCTTGAGCTGTTTGAGTACCCAGCAACCTGGAAAGGGCCCTGGGTCAGGATTTGGGGACCTGGGCTCTAGCCCTGGCCCCGGACTGCTTGATATATCCTTCATAATTAAATGGATGGGTAGATGGGTGAGGTGGTGGGTGTGTAGATGGATATGGATGGATGATGGATGAATAAAGTGGATGGATGATGAAATGGATGGATGGATGGAAGGGCGGATAGATGTGTTAGGGATAGAGGGATGGATTGATGATAGATGAATATAGGTAAATGGATGGCTGAAAGATGGATGAATGGCGGATGGGTTAGGTGATGGATGAGGTGCTGATGGTAGATGAATGGATGACGGATAGATATACCTACAGGGACTGCAAAAAGACAGTGTCAGTATGGACAGAGGCTTGGAAGAAATGGGAGTAGAGAAGACCCCTGGCTCCAAGACAAATGGCACCAGATGGCAGGTGGAGACCCTGAGGCCCAGGAAGTGTCTGGGTCAGCAGGCTCATGGAGGCAGGTAGTAGCAGAACTGAGACTGAACCCACATTCAGGCCTCTTTCCAACACGTCCCCCCCCAACCCACAGAGGCAGGGTCTACTTGAGGGGTCAGGCCACCTCACACGGAAGCCGACAGAGGTCAGTTGGAGGCTTCCAAGGCCAACGCAGTGGACCTGGGGGTCTGGGGTCTCCATCCGTGGTTGCCGCTAACTGCTTTGCAGCCTCGGGTGAGTTCCTCCTGGCAGCACACCTGCTGGGTGCCCGGCCCTGTGCTGGACCCCATGGGACCCAGAGTTGGGTAAGACCCCGTGGTCGCTGACGTTAGGGGATTCGCAGCCCCTCCCTCAGTTTCTGCTCCGTGAAGTGGGGCGGGAGGTTAGGATGGACGATCTGAAGGCTGCACTGGGGTGAGGTTCCTGCTGCCCAGTTGTGTCCTCCCCGACTCGGTGCCCCACAGGTTGGCTGCGGGGGTCGGTTTTCTGTGGACACCCGCTGGGCAGCGAGAGCTGGGGGTGGTGTGGCGTCCGCGTGGGCCACCACGTGGTGGCCAGGGAGCCCGGAAAATGTTTAACTTTGAAAAATGGACCTTCACAGCTCAGTAGGCGTTAACCGCGCGGCCTGGCGCCTCAGGTGACTTGGGAAGAGGAGGGCGCCACGGCGTGAAATCACCGGGGTATTTAAAGACCAGCTTGGCTGCCCAGCGCAGCAGTGCCGGGCTGCCCGTGCATCCAGCAGGGTAGCTCCTGTGCTGCGTGCAGCGATCTGATCCCCCGCCAGACCCTCCTGGTGGCCGCCATGCCCTGGCTCCGTGAAGTGGACAAGCCACTTGTGACTCTGGGCCTGGTTCCCCTGCCTGCGCCGTGCCTGGTGTGCCGAGTGGAAGGCATGGTGGTGGGGAGGCTGGTTATGCGCTGCTGTGAGGTGTGGGGAGAGGCTGCTGGCACCCATCCCCCGCCCCCATCCCGCCCCCCCTGTGCTGCAGCCACACCCCAACCCACCGAGCTGGTCACTGGGGCCCGGACAGCTCCGTCCAGCCTCCTGGCTGAGTCTGGGCACTCAGAGGACCCCAGTGGCTCTAGGGCCGGGCCGGGCTGCTCTGTTGACCCTGGCAGAGGCCTGCCGCCTCCCCACCCCGGCCTGGTGCGTGGTGCTGAGGCCACTCAGGCCACTCACCATCCTGCCTGCTGGCGGTGCTTCTCTCTCCTCGGCCTGGCGAGGAGGGCGACGGGGAGCTGGCGGGGGCGGGGAGGGACCCGGCGCAGGTGGCGTGTCTGAGTGGAGCCGGGAAAGAGGCAGCCAGAAGTCGGCACTTGTCAGCAGAGGCTGCGCAAGGCTCTCAACGTGGAGAATTGCCTGTGCACCGTCGTATGTATGAGACGCAGAGTCTGAAGCCTTCTGCACCGTTGTATGTATGAGACGCAGAGTCTGAAGCCTTTTGCATCATTGTATGTATGAGACGCAGAGTCTGAAGCCTTCTGCACCGTCGTATGTATGAGACGCAGAGTCTGAAGCCTTCTGCATCATTGTATGTATGAGACGTGGAGTCTGAAGCCTTCTGCACCGTCGTATGTATGAGACGCAGAGTCTGAAGCCTTCTGCTCCAGTGTATGTATGAGACGCAGAGTCTGAAGCCTTCTGCACCGTCGTATGTATGAGATGCAGAGTCTGAAGCCTTCTGCTCCAGTGTATGTATGAGACACAGAGTCTGAAGCCTTCTGCACCAGTGTATGTATGAGACGCAGAGTCTGAAGCAGGAGGCACTTAGGCTGGTAACCTGCTCGCCCACTGAGGCCAGGGCTGCGGCTGCCTCTGGGCCGGGGGCGCAGGGCTGGACCAGGCAAGTCTGGATTCTTGAGGCCCTCCTGGGGACCTCCCCGCACAACCCTCCGGAACTTTCTGAGGGCTCAGTGACCTTGGGCAAGCTACCTCCTTTCTCTGAGCCTCTGTTTCTTTAATTGGAAGTTGGGGGAGGCTTCCTGAATCCCTACCTTGCAGAGTTGAGGAATGAAAGGAGAGAAAGTAAAGGAAGGCGTTAGCTTCCTCCTGACAATGTGCTCCACGCTGCGTAGGGAACAGCGGTCAAGGTCCAAGTGAGGCCTGGCTGGGACACACGCATCCCTGCACGAGCGTGTGCCGTGCACAGCTTGTATCTACCCCGAGTAAGGGGCCACTTCTGGTGTGGAACACACAGCTATGTGTGGACACGTGTGGACACGGTGCGGGCACATCTGCAGACCTGTGTGCACGGCTGCTGTGGACACCTCGGCGGTGCCCACGGCCCTGCGTGAACACGCTTACCCCGCCAGCTCGTCCCCATGGCAACCCCAGTCGCAGAGCAGGTGTCTGGGAGACCTGAATTGGTGCTGACAGGTGGGGTACACGTGGTGGGCTCCCCGGGGGCGGCCGGACCGATCAGGGTCCCGGGGTGAGGGCTCCGGGAGGATGGGGAAGTGCTATCCTCTCCCCAGCAAACGCTGCCACCCCCTGCGAGCAGGATTAGGTAGGAAGCTTCCGGAAGCCCCCATCTGGCTGTGATTCACGCAAGATGTGCCGGGGCATTTACAGCTGAACGGCCCCCCAGGCGCCCCCCCCTCCCCCGCCAGACGCGGCAGGGAGCCCTGGGTTTGTGGTCTGGCTCCCACCTTCTGGAGAGGGAAACTGAGGCTGGAGACAGCTTCAGCCGTGGCCGCTCCCACTCCCCGGCCAGCCCAGGCAGATGTGGGTCCTGCCAGCCTCCGTCTAGAAGGCGCGGGACTCAGCCTCCACCCACCTCCCGCTCCCAGACTCGGAAAGCAGCCCTCGCCTTAAACCCAAGCTCGGCCTCTGCCCAAGTGGCTTCCCTGCCTCCTTTGCCATTTGGCTGATTATCCGGGACCTTTGCTGCAGGACCAGGCGGGCCCAGCCCAGCTCCTCCCCTTCTGCCCGCGGCTCAGCTGGCAGCGTTCCCATGGCAACAGCAGTGACGGCACAAAGGGCCCGGGAGGATGGAGGGAGGGGTGGGTGAGGCCGGAGGAGGGGATTTCTGGCTTCTCAGTCATCCACAGGCATATGTGTGAGGCTGGAAGTGGGGCCTAGGTGTCCCCCACTGCTTGGAGACAGTCAACCCCTCCCTCCAAGGGAGTGAGCCTCCCCCTCCCCCGGCACACAGACCCCCAGCTGCCCAGGTGCAGGTGGAGATTCTGGCAGAAGTGAGGGCATAAGACCCAAGGCTCAAGAGGCATCACGGTCACCACACCTGGCCAGCTTCACTTTGTCCGACTGGCTCTGAGAGCTGCCGGCCGCACACCTCGCTGGGGCCTGTTTGGGTCCCGTGAGACCACCGGGCAGCTGGCCCTGCAGGGTGGGGGCATGGGAACCGCACTTGAGTTTCTCGGTCTCGTTGGAACAAGCTTGCGGTTCATTGCAGAAGAAAACAGACGCTTCCTGTTAGAGGGAGTTGGGGATCCTGAGAGGCCCTGTGTCCTGACCCCGGCCGCCTGTCAGCTAGGGGTGCCGCCGCTGCCCACTGCGCGGCCACCGGCGTGGGCGCCTCCTGCACGGAGGGACGTCCAGAGCCCTTCACCTGACCTCCTGCCTCTGTGCCCCTCCCTCCGCGAGTGGCGTCATGGGTCAGTGTGGATGGGGCACGTCCCGCATCCATGTCACAGCCGCGTGGTCCTGCGCGTACTCGATGTGGGGGGAGGGATCGGCCCCTCGACCTGGAACCCGCCCCCCGCCAGGCCAGGGCGGTGATGACTCTGCCTCCGATCGTGACGTCCACTCGCTCATGGTGTCCGCTTAGATGTTCCTGCTGCCCCGGGTGCTGGCAACCTTTGCTCCCTCCAGGCTCGAGGACCAGCCTCAGTCCAGAGTGACTGGGACCCCACCGACTCCGTTCAGCCCCTTCCCAATGCCAGCCTGCGTCCTCTCCCTTGGGCTGCGCCCTCGGGTCAGGTGCCAGGTAGAGGCCGGAGCAAGCCTGCGTGGGGACCAGGCCTGGGCCACGTCCCACCTGGAGGCAGAGGAGGGGACACAGCCCCGCCCCGATCCCCACCCTTAAAACCTGCCTGGTTTTAGGCTTAATTGCTTCCCATTCATTCGTTCACAGCGTTCACTCAGCAAATCTTGTGGGGCCTACCCTGTGCCAGGCCTGGAGGTACGAGACCAAGTCCTTGCCCGTGTCAAGTTTGTATCTATTGAGCTCCTACTGTGTGCTCAGCCCTGTGCTGGTGTAGATGCCGGGGCACAGCAGCAAAGGAGACAGACACGGTTCCTGCCCGTATGGAGTTGACAGTCAGTGGGAGTGACGTGGAGAAGCAGAGAAGTAAGAACAGTGCCAGAGGACAGGGTTCTGCAGACATGGCCTGGGGCGATCCGCTGGCTCCTTCATGCGGGGCAGGCTGGGGAGGCTTCTTGGAGGAGGTGGCATCGAGCTCTTGTCCAGCCTGGGGTCCAAGGCCCACCGCCATTTGCTTTGAGATCTTGGAGAATCCCCTGCTCTCTCTGATCTGGGCTTCCCGGCAGTGGTGTGAACGACCAGAGAAATGGGGTGGGGGAGAGTTTGCTGTAAGCCAGGGCAGGGGGAGAGGACAGGGTGATGGTCCTTCTGGGCACCGCAGAGAGGAGCCCCCACTCCTCTTGGCGGGAGAGGTGCTGCGTCGGGGCGGCAGGGAGGGTCTCCTGCCTATGTTTATACCCACGGATGCACAGATGAGCCTGAGGCCTCTGCCTGTCGAGGACAGCTGCCCCTTCTGCCCCCTCCTCCCCTGCTAGGGGGTGTCTGGGTGGTGGGGGAGCGGTGCACAGGCGGGAGACCAATCCCTGGCCTCGCTGAGCCCCTGCTGCCCCGTCTGTGCGATGGAGCTGAGCCTCTGGGGTCCACCCGCCCACGCGAAGGCGGGTCGGGGTGGGAGTGTTTGGGTTCTGTCCCATCTGCCCTCCCAGTGGCCCAGGGGCCCCGAGGCTGTTGTTTCATTTGTCAAAAGGGTTCTCAGCGGGAGCAGCACAGTTCGCCCCGGGCACGTTCATTTCCGGTCCTTTCAAGGATGTCCCCCTTCCCTCCCACCGCATTCTCCTGGGAATGTGTCTTTTTTTTGCCTTTTATCAGCGTTGCCGTTGCAAACGCGGCAAGGTGTTTGTCACCATTCAGCAGATTCGCCTGAACAGATGGTTGCCGAGCGCCAGTCCCGCAGGGAGGCCGCCTGAGCCTGGGGCTGCCCGGCGCGGTGGTGAACGGGGTCGTGGCAGGTTGCTCTGCTTCTCAGTGCTCACCTGTAGCCTGGCTGCAAAACGGGGGCCACCTGCCAGGGCAGGCGTGAAGATGAGTGAGTAAGGCCTGGAACGGAGTCAGTGCCCCGTGGGCGGTCACTGGGCCCTTGTCCTCGGTGCTAGAGTAGAGCTCAGCTGGCCGGACACTGGGGCTGGGGTCCTGGACCGCCATGAGGGAGGAACCAGAGTCACCGGACAGATGGCAGGAGGGCGCGAGGGATCTGGCCGACCTTCCGGCCCGTTTCCAAGGAGTGTTTACCGGTGTGCCCCGGACACTGCCACGGGCTCTTCTAGGGAGCTCACGTCTGTCTAGATGGATTTTTTTATCTTGCGCCTGGAGTGGAACAGCTCACCACATTTTTAGCCAAGCTAGAGTCTGAGGGAACCTCAGCCTTCGTTTCAGACAAACAAGCAAATTTCAAGCCTCATTTTCATATTTCTAATAAGCACTTATCAAATTTATGGCTCTTACGTACAGCTCGTCAGGCTGATGCCTCCCGAATATTCCCGCCTCCCCTTCGCTGCAATTTTCCGTACTGCGTCGCACCCTCCGAGGTCTCTCTGCCTTTGCCCAGCAAATTAGCACGTCAGCCTCCTGCTGAGGAATGACGGGGCTGCAGCTGCGAGAACATGGGGTGAGGGTCCTGGTCACGCTAGCGTCAGCCCTGAGTTTTCCCACAACGTGGAAAGCATGAGGCCATCCTGGATTGCAAAATGCTAATTAGCACAGGCACTTTTTTTTTTTTTTGCCTGGCATTTAAATATGTGCAATAATGTATTATTTCCCAATTGTTTTTTATTTTCAAAAGATATCTATTGGGCTTCCCTGGTGGCGCAGCGGTCGAGAGTCCACCTGCCGATGCAGGGGACACGGGATCGTGCCCCGGTCCGGGAAGATCCCACATGCCGCGGAGCAACTAAGCCCGTGAGCCACGGCCGCTGAGCCTGCGCATCCGGAGCTTGTGCTCCGCAACGGGAGAGGCAGCAACAGTGAGAGGCCCGCGTACCGCACACACACACAAAAGATATCTATTTTTTCACAAAAGCAAATTAGGAAAATGCTCAAAGGAGAAATGAACGGTGGTTCCACCGTCCAGAGATGAGCAGCTCAGCGCTCTGGAGAATGGCTTTCTGGTCTTTTCTTCTGAGGATGAGGGTTTGCCACAGTGTGTTGGTATCAATCACCCTTAAAAAACACTTGTGACAAGTCGAAATGTAACTTACCTGCAGAAAAGCTCACAGATCCCAAGCTACTATTCAGTGAATTTTTCGTAACGTATAACTAGCACCTACGTCCAGAGGCAGAACTAACGAACACCCCCCCCCGGAAGTCACCTCCTGGCCTTTTGGGGTCATGCCCCGCCCAAGGGTGACCACGATTTTGGCTTCTAGCAGCATAGTTTTGTCTGTTTTTGCACATTGTGTAAACAGACTCATAGATTATAGACTCTCTATGTCTAGCTTCTTTTACAGAACGTTTCACTTGTGAGATTCATGTAACTTTGTTGTTGGATGTGATGGTTCCTTCATCTTCGTTGCTGTATAATATTCCCAGGTGTGGAGACACCCCAATTCATCTGTCCCTTCTGACACTGACGGACATTGTTTCCAGTTTGGGCTGCTCTGAATACTGTTGCTAAGAACACCCTTGAACATATGTTTTGCAGGTATATGTTCATATTTCTGTCGTCTTGGAATGAACTTGTTGTCTCTGATCATTCACGGACCTTGAGCACTTTCCAAGCTGCAGAATTTCATCAGCGTTATTAAAACGCTGGTGCAGTGTTCAGTGAGGGGGTGCTGTAATTGATTTACAGTCCTTCTCCTCGTATGGAACACTTAGGTGGTTTCCAGTTTTTTTTCTCTTCAATATTAAGTGGCAGTGGAAATCTTTGGCCATACATTTTTTTCCTCTTTGGGATTATTTCTTTATGATAGGTTCTTGGGAGGAAGACAGCTGGCCCCAGGGATGGACTTTCCTCTCACACCCCTCTGACTCTTTCATATTGTCAGATGTAATGAACAGTATGTACAGAAGAGTGCAAAAAACATGTATGAACAATGGAAAGAATAATCACTATGTGGACATCTGCACAACCACAGTCAAGGTTAAGAGAGTGTGAGACAACATCACCAGCCCCCGGGGGGGCCCTTCCAAGCGCTTCTCCCTGATACAGCCCTCTCTTTTCATTCCCGAATGTAGCAACCAGCATCCCCCAACAATGTATTCTGGGGTGGCCGGTTTTTGTACTTAAAGATAATCATTGCATACATAGTCTTTCTGACCCCGTTCTTTTGGTCATCATCATTTGGGGGCTGTTTATCTGTTCATCAAGGGTGGATTTTCATTGCTGGAGAGTATCCCATTCTAGGACTGGATCGGACTCATTTCCAGTTTGGGGCTGTGATGAACCTGTTTGTGTGTCTTTAGTTGTGTGAGTACCATAGTCCGAGGTTTACACCTGGGGAGGAACGGCTGACCTCGGAATGTGCAGCTTCACGTCATGCTGTTTCCCAAAGTGATGGTGAAACGGCCTCCAGAGCAGAAGATGAGGGTCCTCCTGCTTCATCGCTTCCCCAACACGACTCATGAGACTTCTGAAGCTTTTCTGTCTTCATGAATAATGAAGTTGAGAATCTCTTATGGTTTGGTTTTTTGGAGCCTTATTGGATGTCCTCATTTATGAAATGCCTTTTCGAGACCTCTCTCCATTTTATTATTGAGGTGCCTGTATTTTCCTCGTTAATTTGTAGGAGTTGTCCATAGATTCAGAATGGAATAGCATTTCCTCAGAATAGATAGAAGATGGCTGTCTTCTAACATTTGTGGCTTGTGTTTTTATTCTTTTTGTGTTATATTTTAAGAACAGGGATTCTTCATTTTCATGGAATAAAGTTTTATCAGTATATTCTTGTATGGGTGCATAGGAAGAAAACCTTCCCTTCCTCCAGGTCATCAACGTATTTTTCTGTTATCTCCTTAAATATGTAGTTTTTCTTTTCCCACTGAGGTCTGTAATCAACCTGGAATTGATTTTTTGTGTGGTGTGAGGTAGGGGTTTGATTTCTTTTTCCTCCCAGATAAATGTCTAATTTATTGACAACTCTTTCCTTTCCCCGTTGATTTCCTGTGTCTTCTTTGTCATATCAAGGGCTGGTTCCTAGTTCAGTGTCTGAGCTTTTTTCTGTTTTGATCCATGGGTTCTTTTGTCTGATCTTGTATCACGAGCACACTATTTCACTTTCTGTGGTTGTATAATAAATTATCTGATTGAGTAAACCCCCCACTCAACCTTGTTCTTCTTATTTAGGGCCATTCTTGGCCCTTTGCTCTTCCATCTAAATTTTAGAATCACCTTGTCAAGTTCCACAAAAAGAAAAAAATCTGCCAGGGTTTTGACTGTGATTGCACTGAATCTGTGGATCAATTTGCAGTGCTGAATTTTAATAAATATTCATTTGCTACTTACTACAGATGTATAGAAGTCCAGTTTACATTTGTATATGGATTTTATATCCAACACTCTAAGCTCTGTCATCCATTGCTGTATTTATACATTCTTTGGGATTTTTTATGTAATGCCTATGAATAACTCGAGTTGTTTCCTCCTTTCTGAGTCATATCATTTTTATTTCTTTTTCTTGCCTTATTGCAACGGTGGAGCCCACTAATGCAGTTTTGAACGGAAGCGGTAGTAGCAGGCATCCATGTGCTGTCCTTGATCTTAAAGGGAAAGTTTTAGCTTCACCATTAAGCATCTTGTCTGCTGTAAGCTATGCACACTTCAAGAGCTTTTTTATCTGTATTACCAAATGACTTTCCAAAAGAACTGTGCCAGTTTCACCATTACCTTAGCAGCACTAGCTATTATCTTTAGGTGTTTTCTCGTTTGTTTTGTTTTGTTTTTGTGGTAGTGGTTGTTTTTAGATCATTGTTTATTTGATGAGCCTATATGGTGTCTCAATGTAATTTAAAAATTTTGCATTCCCCTCATTATGCAAGAAGTTGAACATTGTCTCATATATTTGTTAACCAACTGTGTTTCTTCCTTTGTGTCTGTTTCTCTACCCATTTTTTTATACATTGTTAGTGTTTCCCTAATCAATTTGAATTCTTTACATAATGAAGTTATCATTTCTCTGTCACATGTGCTATGAATAGTTTTCCCTGTATGTTGTGCATGTTTTAAAATGTTATTTTTTATGTTCTTTTCCCTTATTTTTATTTTTAAAAATTATTTTATTTATTTATTTTTGGCTGCGTTGGGTCTTTGTTGCTGCGTGCAGGCTTTCTCTAGTTGCGGGGAGCAGGGGCTAATCTTCATTGAAGTATGCGGGCTCTCGTTGCGGTGGCTTCCCTTGTTGCAGAACACAGGCTCTAGGTGCGTGGGCTTCAGCAGTTGTGGCACATGGGCTTAGTTGCTCCGCGGCATGTGGGATCTTCCCGGACCTGGGCTCGAACCCGTGTCCCCTGCATTGGCAGACGGATTCTTAACCACTGCACCACTAGGGAAGTCCTCCTTTATTTTTATATGGTCAGATCTGTCTCTCTTTTCTTGTACAATTTATTCTGTTTCTCCAGAGCTTGGAAAGCCTTCTCCCTCCTAAGGACTGCTAAGTATTGAATTCTGTTTTCATCTAGCTTTTTTTCTATAGTGTAATATTTCATATTTAACTGTTTACTCCATCCGGAATTTGTGGGGCTGTGGGATGTGAAGCGAGGAGTTAATTCTGCGCGCAGTTTAAGGGGGAAGGGGCCTCATTTGCACTTCCAAGCCTGGATTCCCTTCGTCTGGGCGGAGTGGGAAGAGATTAACGGGAGGAGGGGAGGTGGCACTGTCTACAGCCGGCCTGGGAGCTGTAATTAACCCGTCCCTCGCTGCCTCTGCCTGACTTTAAGTCAAAAGCAAAGAGTTGTCAGGCCAGCTGAGGAGTATCCTGGGTGATCCTGGGCCAGTCTCTTCATGCATCTGGGACTCAGTTTCCTTGTCTGCAGAATGGTGGCACGAGTGACACCTGTCCTGTTGGTGCTGTCACTGGGAGCATGTCCTGCAGAAAGCAAGGGGTCAGGCAGACCCGGCACAGGTCCTGGCTCATCTGTGGGATGTCACTTCTCTGAGCCTCAGTTTCTCTATCTGGAAACCGGGGATGATACGACTGCAGTTCCCACCTCGTGGGGCCAGGGAACACTGCATGGCTGTCTCTCTGCTGTCATGATTGCTCTTCAGGGGAAGGGGCAGTGGCTCTGGGGTTGATTTTTGTGGTCTTTGGGAAGGGCCCTGGCCCAGCTGTGGGGGGCAGGGAGGCGGGAGGGAAGAGCAGTGGGACGGCCTGTGGGACCACCTTCCTCCCAAGCCCTGATGGGTGGGGGGACATGCCCCTTCCCCTCCTCAGCTCCCCAGACTGAGCTGCAGGGGCCAGGCATGCAGAGCGCATTGCCTTGCTTCCTGACCCAGACAGAAGGACCAGCATTGGCCCCGGGGACTCTGCCGGACACACGCGCGTTTGCACGCGCGCGCACACACACACACACGTACGCGGTGCTGGCTGGCAGGGTTCAGCTCTCCCTCCCGGCCTGTCTGAGCTGTTCCCACACCTGTCTCCTCTTGTGCCCCTTGTCCTCCCTGCAGGCCTGCCAGGGGCTGGGCTTCCTACAGTCTCCCGAGGTGCTGCCAGGGCCCCCAGCCTCCCGTTCTCGCTCCCGGGCTTTTTGTCCCTTGGAAAGAGGCACAGGAGAGGCGGGGCAGGAACGGAGGGGCAGCAGGGCCCACTCTGCGCTGCGTAAACCCGAACCCTAACCCTAGCCCACCTGCTCCCTCCATGTGTGGCCCCCAGCCTGGAACGACCCCCACCCCCCAGAAGGGCCCTGTCTGGAGCCTTGAGGTAGGGGCAGGAGGGGTCTGCCATTCTCTGTCCAGCCACCCTGCGCAGAGGAGGGAGGCGGGGTCCAGAGGGATGGAGCCCTGCCGAGGTCCCCCGCGGGCAGGAGGGAGCTGAGAACCCGGCTCGGGGCACCCCGGGAAGGCACCACCTCCTGCAGCGGCTGGGGAGGGGCCTGGGCAGGCCGGCTCAGCTCCCTTTCCCTCCGGCCCCGTTCCCCTTGGCCTACGATGCCCCCTGAGTTGGGGGCTCCCCCCACCGTGACCCCTCCGTAGGGTCAGCGCCAGGATGGCAGCCCTCCCCAGCCCCCGGTGCACACCAGGAGCCCGGCAGGCGCCGTGGAGCGCAGGGGCCTGGGGGGCGGCATCCCCACTGCTGAGGCCCATGGGGCTCCGGGGCAGGAGCGGGTGGTCGTTGGTGCTGGGGCTGAAGGAAGAGGGGGAGGGCCTGAGGGGCCACGTGTGGCGGGGCGTGAGGAGCCGCCCGGGGGCTGGACGAGGAGCCCGGCCGGCCTGAGGTTGGCAGGTCGGGGGGCTGGCTGCGCCCCTACAGGTCCCCAAAGCGGCCAGCGGCACCCCGCGTCCCAGGTGAGGGGCCTGGCTCCTGACAGGTGGGGCGGGCCCGGGGACAGGGCGGGCGCCTCCCGCCCCCCGGAGCCCCCTCGCCCCGGTCTCGTCGGGGGGATGTGGCGTGGAGAAGGGGGGGCACGGGAGCAGCTGCGGGGAGGCCGGGCTGCTGGCATCAGCAGGAGCCCCCCCCCCTCGCTAAACAATCATTGCGCAAAGTATGCAAATGGTATAATTACTGTTATTTGTTTTGCTGATAGAAGTGTTTGAAATGCAAATGCCAAGTTGGGGCCTTTCCTTTGTCCCACCCCCTCACCCAGACTGACGTCCGCCGGGGATGAGTCGCTCCTCCTGGAAGCGGGGGACTTGGGCCCCTCCACCCCCCGCCCCCCCACCAGCTGCCACCTCTGCCGCCCGAGGGGCACCCGGACGCGGCAGGGGTCCTGGGCCGCCACCCGATTGTGCGCACCGTGCACCTTAGAAGGGGGGCCTCGGCCGCCCCATCCCCCGCCGTGTGATCTGGGGCCTGTCCCTTGGCCTCCAGGAGCCCCGGTTTTCCTGTCTCTGTGATGGGACCACAGCCAAGGGGCCCGTGCTCTCTGCCCCCTTGACATCCCCATGGAGGGTTTGGGCCTCGCTTTCCCACCTGCAGAAGCCCTGCACAGGTGTCTTCTCAATAGAAGGGAGACTCGGAGTCCCTGGGCGGTCTTTGGGGGCCGTGGTGAGCCCCCAGCATCACTGTGTGTACACTTTGCTAGCGGGGGTCGTCACTTTCGAGCCCTCCAACCCAGGTGGTCTCTTGGGCTTTCGGAGCCCTCAGGCCTGTGGGTTCAGACCAACCTGGGCAGTGGCCGGTGAGAGGTGGTCACCGTCATCCCTGTTCTTCGGAGAGGTAGCCGAGGCTTGTCGAGGTCCCACCGGTCAGCGTGTCTCCATCGGGTGCCTGGTTCCCACCTGGCCCCCTCCCCCACCCCGTGTCTTCCGCTCGAGCCGCTCCACCCGAACCGCAGACCTCCTCGTCAGATCTGCCGCACAGGGCAGCTCCCGGGCCGAGGCTCGGATCTGTGACCGGCTTCACCTGAGCTCCTCCCACCACAGGTGCCGCGATTCCAGTATCTATGGGCTGTTCAGGCCCACAGACTTCCAGCAGCAGCGCAGGCGCCGTCGGAAATCTGTGCAATCAGCCTGACCCCGGGAGGGGCGCAGCCCTGGAGAGGCCTCCCGCCGGGCCCCAGGTCCGTGGGAGCTAGTGGGGCTGCACGAGGGGTGACACCTGGGTGATGCTCTAGGCCGTTTGCGGAAAGACAAGGTATTATCAGAGGCAGGTGGGTGGGAGCGGGCCCTGGGCTCCTGTGGCCTCTCTGGTCGGCCTGCACGGCGGCTGCAAGGCGAGATGCCGGGGCTGGGTTAAAGCCAAGTGCGGTGAGTGTGTGTGCGCGTGTGTGCACACACGAGTGGTTTTGGGGTCTGCAAGCGATGCTGACGGAGAGTGAAAGAAAGCTCAGGTAGTGTGAGACCGCAGGACCCACGCGCAGACCAGGGACCGCGGATCTCCCCGTGCGGTGGCCTGGCTTCTGCTCACACGCGTGGGAGCATGGGGGCCACTGGTCCGCCTCGGACAGCTTTGCTAGGATGTCTGAGGGTAGCCGGAAACCCGGGCCCTGGCCCGGTGCTGGCCGAGACGGCAGGGTGCCTGGGGTTCCCGAGCTGTTTCCTCGTCTGTAATGCGGGACTCTTTTCGAAGCTGGGCTGGGAATACAGTGGGCACTCAGTAAGCGTAGGTTCCTGCTTCTCCTCTGGAGCTTCGTGGGGCGAGGCAGCCCCTCTGCTGGCTCTGGGCAGCTGGGAGGCCGAGCTGGGGCTGTCGGGGTCACCGGGACCCAGGAAGAGGAGAGCAGAGGGCACTCTGGGCCGGCAGTCAGGGTGGGCAAAGGCGTTGGGGGTGGGAAGGGATGTGGCCCTCTGGGTCCCTGGGCTGCAGTCTCAGCCTGGAATCCTCCGGGGGGGGGGGCAGGCTTCAGGGAGCGTCTGAGCCCGGCGTCCTCTCTATTTTTATTCCAATTACCTTTTCCAAGGCAGGTTCAGCCTCATTAGCATATTCAAATACATTCATTATTATTTCAATTAGCTGTTAAGTAATTAACTCTAATTGATGAGCATTCCCCCCACTTCCTCACATATTTTTTTGGTTATTTACATCCGCTTCTAACCAACAATTTTAGGTAATTATGCGCCACTCTCTCATCTATTTGCACTCACAGGACAGGCTCCCTCTCCCTTTCAGCTCCCACCCCCAGCCCAGGAGCCTGGGGGGCTTCCGAGGTGGGGGATGGGAGGCGCAGGCAGACTGCGTGGGGATCCGGCTCCTGCCCAGGCCCTTGAGGGTCACTGCCGGGCCTCCAGGGGCTGAAGGTGTGCCGGAGCACCCCCGTCCTACTCCCGGGATCCCCCTTGTCCCAAAGATGCCGCTTCCTCTGGGCACCCCCTCGCCCCAAACCAGGTGGTGCCACCCTCGAGTTGGCTGGAAACAGGCAGAGAGCGGTGGCATGGTGGCACCGGGCTTTGTCCAAACACGGCTCCTTACCGCATCTCCCCTGTGTGCCCCCGCAAGAGGACGCCCCCTCGTCCTCAGTTTCCCTACCTGCAAAGTGGGGATCGAGTGATTGAAGAGTGAGGGTGAAATGAGGCACGTGGAAGGTCCTCAGCACTGAGGACGCTCAGCGCAGGTTGGGGCTGAGCCAGGATGGATGATGATCGGTCACACCTGGTGGGCAGGTGAGGGGGCTCGGGCTGTAAACTGAATTGCTGAGGTCGCAAGCTCATTATGTCAGCCAGAGCCGGGCCGGGGGTCTAAGGTTTCTGTTCCTGGGGCTCCCTGCCCGACACCTGGGCCACCGCAGAGTGGAGTGGGCTGGAACCGCAGCAGTGATCACGGGCCCAGCCGGTCCGTACCGCGAAGTTCTGTTGATCTCTTGCCTCTGTGTCAGCTCCTCACTTGCCCTCCGTTTTGTTATCCACACAGTGAGCACACACAGGGCAGAGACTCCCCCTGTGCTCGGGTAGATGGGATCTTCCGAAAGGCCCGTTCCCTTCTCAACTCCTCTCCCCTCTGTCTCCACACAGTGGAAGCTGCCTTGGTGACACTGTGTCCTGCACTTTGTCTGGACCCGTGCTCTCCCTCTGTGTCCTGAAACGAGGATGTGATGCCTACGACCCCCTTGGGGAGGAACACACCAGCCTGGTCTTCTCAGACAGGTCAGGTCATCGGCGGGCCCTGACCCGAAGGTAAGGGATGCCCTTGCTCATTGGCTGTCCTGGCAAAGGGGGGCAGGGCCAGTTCATAACGACCTGGGAAGCAGGTGTGCTGGGTCATGGGTGCGGCCTGGAAGGGGTGGGGTGAAATTCGGCTGTCCTGCAGAAAACAATCCGCCTTTAGGGTCTGGCTCCCATTCAGAGGTGCTGCCCATCCCACAGAGGAAACGGGCAAAGGCTGCAGGGGCTCCCTAAGACTCAACAAGAGGAACTGGGGGTTTTAGGGGACCCGAGAATGGTCTGAGTAGGTAGTGGCCGTGCTCAGGCCTGTCCAGTATCCTCCCCTGATGAGTCAGGGGATGCTCTGTGGGGTAAAAGAGATTTCGTCTTCCACCACTTTATGGGAATAGATGCAGCGCCATGTGTCGGAGCGTAAAGCGCCGTACCTGCAGTGCAGTATATGTTAATATTGACTCAGTGTATGTTTGAAGACAGGCTTATATGGAAAAAGTTATCTGAGATGCTGAATTGAATACCTAAGTGAATGATGGGGGTTGAAGCTGCCATCCCAGTGGCCAGGTGTGTGTTCAGTGACCAGCTGTGCTGTGTCTGCTGGGAGTCTCACCTCCAGTTGGAAAGTAGCTGGACAAGCTGTTTTCCTTCGGTGCGTTCAGAAATCACAGATATGCCCTCTTCTGTCGACTGTATCTTGGGTTTCTCCAGGCCACAAGTACTTCATGTGGTCCTGGGACTCTGATTCAGCAATTTTCAAACTTGGCTCATAGGCAGGTGCTGTGAATGGGAGTTTCCTTGTCTGATAGAGCTGGGTTGTAATGTTTCAATGAACCAGCAGGAGGTGCTGTTGGTAAATGACACGGTACCTTGAAAAGTGGATTTTAGGTTTTGCGTGTTTGCAGTAGACTGTTGCCTGCTGTATTCAGCTGTTAAAGAATCCTGTAAACTGAGTTTATTTAAAGTGATGGTGATCTTACGCTCTGCCCACTCTAACGGACTGTGACAGGAGGCGTCTGGGGATTTGTGAAGCTTAGCACGTGGCTCCTCAGCGTGGCTTTAGAGTGAGGCTTTGGGGAGGTGGTTCTGAAGAGGAATCGAGGACGGAGAAGGCCCACCGGCAGGAGCAGAGGCCGCAGGGGTCCTGGGCAGAGGGAGCGGCCGAGCAAAGCCCTGAGGGCGGGCAGGCTTGGCGTGGGGTGAGGGTCAGAGCGCAGGTGTGGGCGGCTGGAACTCGTGGGCCGGGCGGGGTGGAGCACTGGGCTGGGACCGGGTCACGGGGTTAAGCCGCCTGGTCACTGCTCCTTCTGTCATTCTCCAGACGGCCATCGAGTGCCTGCCATTTGCCAGACCCTGGGCATGGTGGGTGGAGACCCCTGTCCCTCCAGGAGCTTCCAGGTTTAGCAGGAGGGAAGGGTGTGAGGATGCACAGTTCATGCTGCACCATGGCCCCCCGTCTCTTTAGCTGATATCATCCAGGAAGCCGGGGTTGGGGGTGGGCTGGGCTCTGACCCCAACACTACCACCAACTCCGTGTGACAGAGACCGGCACCTGCCCCTCAGTGGGCCTTAGTTTCCCATATGAAATATGGTGGGATCCCCAAGAACCTTCTCCATGGATTTGTTGAGAAGTTGAGAAGATAGGACAGTCTGGGGTGGGGGTCAGCTCTGACCACACAGTAGCCTAAGACCCCCATGGGCGTCCAGACTGAACCACACAGCAGTGGAGCGTGACGCAGGGGTGGACAGGACACCCCGGAGGCCCAGGGCTGTGGTAGAAAGTGTACACTTAGGGCCCGGCTGGGTGGATTCGGGGGTGCTGACCTCAGGCCATTGGCATGGCCGTGAAGGTGCAGGACAGCCAGGGTTTGGCTGAGGCCCTGGCATCAGCTCAGTCCTTTCCTACCCTGTGCCTTTGCTCATGGTGGTACCTTTGCCTGGAATATCCTCTCTCCAAGGTCCGTCTGTCTTTGGAGTGAATTTGGTGTCGGACAGACCCTACTCTGCTGAATTTTGGATGTACAATGCTGGAAAGGTCACTCACTACCTCTGACCTCCCATGTTTTAAAAAATTTATTGAACTATAGCTGATTTACAATGGTGTGTTAGTTTCTGCTGTATAGCAAAGTGACTCAGTTATACATATATATTCTTTTTCATGTTCTTTTCCATTATGGTTTATCACAGGATTTTGAATATAGTTCTCTGTGTTCTACAGTAGGACCTTGTTGTTTATCCATCCTATATGTAATAGTTTGCATCTGCTAATCCCAAACTTGCAATCCATCCCTCCCCCACCACCCTCCCCCTTGGCAACCTCGAGTTTGTCCTCTATGTCTGTGAGTCTGTTTCTGTTTCGTAGATAAGTTCATGTCGTACTTTATTTCATTTTATTTACTTATTAATTTTTGGCTGCACTGCGTGGCATGTGGGACCTTAGTTCCCCGACCAGGGATCGAACCCCTGCCCCCTCCATTGGAAGCATGGAGTCTTAACCCTTGGACCGCCAGGGAAGTCCCTGTGTCGTATTTTAGATTCCACATGTGAGTGATATCATAAGGTATTTGTCATTCTCTTTCTGGCTGACTTCGCTTATGACCTCACATTTTTTAAATCGGTAAAGTAGAGATAATAATCTCTCCCTTAAGGAGAGTGTTCAGTGGGATGTGTGAATCGCCTGGTGTACAGTAGGCGCTCAGGAAACAGTAAGGGGTATCACCCCGTGCCCCCCCCAGCATGAAATGGGAGTGTCTCTGGCCCATCACGTTAGATAAATGTTAGTTCTTCCCTTCCTTCCGAGGTGCCCGCTCTCCCCAGCCCACGTCAAGTTCGGGCTCACCCGAGCTAGTCCGGGACCCCCACGGCCGGGGGGCACCCCCCTCCTGCCCTGGCCCTGGAGCCCTCGTACTGGCCCCAGGCTGCGTGTTCCGCGGGCAGCCTCCTGAGCCTGGCGGGTGGCAGACGCTGAATGAATGTTTGTGGGATGAATGGATGGGACGTTTCCCAGCCCCGCCCCACCTGAGAAGGCAGGTGGCAAAGCAGATGGTGGCGCTCCTGCGGGGTCTGGCGGGGGAGCCCACGCCTTGCACTAGGTCTTCTCCAGGCACCTGGGGGTTGGGCTGTTGTTCCTGAGATCCCTTCCAGATAGAACATTTTGTCATTCAGCGACTTGAACTTTCTTGGTCTATTCTTGCCTCCTTCCTCCTCCGTTTCCTGGTCCTAAGACCTCGTCCTTAGAAGTGTCTTTTATTGAAGCAATGACTAAAGAGTCCAGAAGGAACCTTCTGAGTGTTCTGGTGGCCCCAGGTGACCTGTCAGGGCCAGCTCTGTGCCGGCACTGTGCTCAGCGCCAGGGACAGAGCCCAGCGAGCGGCCCTGGGCTGTGGGTGGTGGGTGAGAGGGAGATCTGGGAGCTGGCAGAGCTGGAACCCCAGCCCCCTCTCTGTAAGACCCCTCCCCTCCCTAGGCCTCGGTTTTCTTCTTTGAGAAACGGGGGTGATGCTTTCCCCAGCACAGCTGGCATGACCTAAGGGTGACTTGCCACCCAGCACCGTCGGGACCCGCCCCCTCCCCTCTTGCACATCCCTGCCCCTCCCCCAGCCCTCCAGCTGTCATGGTTCCCCACCCCCTTCTCTCCAAGGAGCGGAGTTATTTATCTGCCGGATGGTGACAGGCAGCAGTGGCTAGAGTTAGAGCTGCTGTCCAGAGATCAGCTGGCGGCCGCAGAGCAAACAGCCCGAGCTAATTAGCAAAAGGTCACGCCTGCTCCTGGAGGCCCCGCTTTTGAAGTCGGGGCCTCACACAGACAGGCTGGAAGGAGCTGAGACTTTGAGTTAGTGGCTTGGTTACCAGGACGGCTTCAAACCCCTGCTCACAGCTCATCACCTGATCGCCCAGCGCACAACTCTGAGCTCCACCTTTTAGAGATTCCCGACGCCAGGGGTCCGGCTGTCCACTCCCTGCCCCAGGCCGGACAAACAACGGAGATCAGCCCCCAGCCTTCGGCCTACCCGGAGCTCAGGAGCAGACAGTCCCCAGCAGCCGAAGTGCAGGGCTGGGCAGTAGCCACCCATGTTACCCTCTCCTCCACGCGCCCCCCCCCCCCCCGCCCCCACACACACACACTCCCTCTGACTGTGTTCTGTTTTTCTCTAAGTAAATTTACTTTTTAAAAACTTAAATACATTTATTTAAAAGGGAACTTTTATGGCACTACTACAAATAGAAAACAAGCCTCCTTTTCCATAAATAGAATTCATAATCATAAAAATAAATTCAGTGGAAACAAAGCAATGTTATTAAATTCTAGTTGGATGCCGCGGCCCAGAGGAAGCTCAGAGCCCAAGGCCTGCTATCGCTTTATTAAAAAGGGAAAACAGCAAGTGTGCACAGGTGTTCAAGACTTTACTAGCCCTGATCTGAGACTTTCTTTTGATGTAGTCAGCAGCACTGAAAAGAATTAAATTAAGAGTAACTGTCTGATGAAATTATTCAGCATTATTTTATGCTGTGTCAGCTAGGGATTGAATTTGGCCGAACAAGACAGAAGAAACCTGACACTTGCGTGGTTGAACCCCATGTAGCAATTCATTTTTCTCGCGTAAAGAGTGCAGCAGTGGGGGTGGTACACAGTCTAAGGAAGTTATCAGCAATTCAGTTTCCTTGTAGCTGCCCCCTTGGCCAGTCTTAGCATTTGTCCTCATGGCCTCCAGATGGCTGCTGTGCCTCCAGCCATCGTATCTGCATCTCAGGTGGGAAAAGCAGAGGAGGTGAAGGGAAGGGAGTATACTGGCCGAGTCTGTAACTTGTTATCAGGATAACAACCTGAGCCTGTTCTCTTGCCCACTGTGGTCCACTACTGCCTCATGGTTGGTTCTCACTAAATGGTCCCTCTAGCTGTCGCATACTTACTTGGTGCCTACTGTTTTCCAGGCAGTAGACCCCTGCCCTGTGTTCACGAGGCCACATGCTGGCCTTTGTGAGATGAGTCGTGGCCCCGCCTCGGGGCATTCTTCCCCACTCCACCCCACACCTGGCTCCTGCTGTCTGTCCACAGTGGGCTCAGCTCAAGGGTGGCTCTGCCTCAGTCGCATTTCTCCTCCCCGCGGACCCACGCTGCCCTAGCCACCTGTGGGGGTGTCCAGTCAGCCTGTACAGAGCTGCCCTGGATGGGGGAGCGTCTCTCCCCTCTCCCGCAGCCCTCTTGGGCCCTGGGTCCCTGTGCTCCCCCTTGGGCCTCCGGCAAAGCCCCTCCTTGGCCTTTGTGTCCCTCCAGCCAGCTGGTGGGCCAGGCACGTGGGGCCACGTTTCTGCTCCTAGACCTTAATTTGCCTTTTCATTTCCTCATAGAACCTGCATCCTGTGGTTCCTGAAGTGAATTAGCAGGAGGGGGGTCGAGCCTCGGGGCACCTCCTGTTCTGGGCTGTCTCTGGCTGGGCAGGCCCTGGAGACCCCTTCTCCTTCGGGCCAGGGCTCCTGGGTTGGGCCTGCGGCCCCGTGCACCCATCTCTGCTACGGGTTTTTCCTTCAGCCTGAGCTTCTCACCCCCTCCCTCATAGACCTGACTTCTGACCTGTCTCCTTGGCACCACTGCCAGGGACCCAGTCTAGGTCCCAGATTTCAATATGGGTCCCAGTGCTGGCCAGCTGTGCAATCAGGGGCAAGTCACGTAACCTCTCTGTTCTTCGTCCATACGATGGGGGTGTGGCAGCGGCTGGTGGGGCCCTTTGATGAAGTGAATGAGAGGCACCGAGGAGTAGCCCACCTCTGCCTCCTTCCCTGCCTTCCCCCCTTCCCACCTCCTGCTTCGTGGATGTCCACAGCCTGCACACGTGTGCATATGCCCCTCTGTGCATATGTGTCCCCATGATCCCAGGGCGGCCCCAGGCTCCGCCCTGCCCTCCCCCTCCTCAGCATGCTCAGCCCCAGTGACTCACAGCCAGGGCTGCAGCCAGAGTGGGTCGGGGCGTGCGGGGAGCGGGAGGGACCAGCGAGGGGAGGCCGCTGCCCAGGCCGGGGTGATGACGGCTGTGGGGGTGATGGGAGGGGGGAATGGGGTGAAGAGCAGGGTTTGGAGCAGGCCAGAGAGGGCGGCAGGCACGGGGCATGGGAGCCGGAAGGGGAACCAGCAGACAGTTGTTTCTTCGTCGTGGTGATTTGATATGGACGTGACCCAGAGCTCTAGAGAAGCTTCTCTGCCAGGATGTTCAGGAGGGAGGGAAGGGTGGAGGGAGCGAGGATGCATTTACTGAGTGCCGCTGTGTGCAGGCCCTCTCCATGCCAGAGCTCACTCCCCACAGTGGCCCCGAGTGACAGGCGTCACTGCTGTGACCGCCCCCAGGAAATGGAGGTGGAGAAGGGTTGAGGGTCCTGCCCCCCGCCGCACCCAGGGCTCCCACCCTCGCTGCTCTCTGCGTGGACAGCAAGGGTGCCTGGAGCCCGCAGGGGCTCCCTGCCTGTCCTGGCCCCGGACCCATGAATGCCTCTGGCCTGGTCGCTTGCAGTTCGGCCCTGAGATGCTGAGCGCATATGGCCGGCTGCAGTTCCAGGCTGACCCGCCAACACTGAGGCTCCTGGGGAGGGTGGGCAGAGGTGGGCGCTGTGCTTGGTCTGTGCAGCTGGAGGGCCAGGCCTGGCTGGGGATGGGGCTCCCGTGGGCCTTGAGCCCTCCAGACAGGGTGTGTGAGTGCGCAGAGCTCAGAGAAGCAGACCGGACAGAGCCAGCTTCCTGGAGGGAAGGATGGGCAGGACTTGGGGTGGGTGGCGAAGAGGAGGCCTTTCCAGATGTGAGAAAGGGTGTTTGCATAGCACTTGGCATGCACACAGCGTAGGAAGTGGCCCGGGCCTGGGCTGTGGTGGGAGGGTGGAGAGAGGTAAGATGGAGAGTAGGGGGGACAAGCTTGCAGGGTGTGCGGTGGGGCTGCCAACTCTGCCTCTCCTTTGTTCCCGGCCCCCGGAGCATCTCCAGATCCCATTGAGCTCTCTCCCTAGTAATCTGTCCCCTGAGTGAGAAGGCCCTCATCTCTATTAGTGAGCCGTTAAAGTTCTCCAAAATTACGATACTTCAAATGAGATAGAACTTTATTTCTTGTTCACAAAGCAGCCCAGAAGTCTGTGGCCCAGGGCTGGTAGGGCAGCTCTGTCACTATAACCTGTGGCTTCTGTGTCTGGGACCAAAGTGGCTGCTGCATTTCCCGCCATCACATCTGCATCCTAACTGGGCAGGGTGCATGCATGCCCATTCCTTTCAAGGGAGTGATTCAGCAGTGGTGCCCTTCAACCTCCACTCACATCCCGTTGGCTGAAACTGGGTCATAGGCCCTGCCTATCTGCAAGGGATGCTGGGAACCACAGTCTTTATGTGGGTCCAGTAGTAAAGGAAGAGGAGGATAGAAACTGGTGACCAACAAGAGAGCTTGGTCACGCATTCTTCTTGGACGTCCTGTGGCCTCAGGACTTGTGGGGAGAAGAAGCAGGTGCAGGGCATCCTTGGCCGGCCTGGCTGGTGAATGGGGGATGGGGCTGGCGTGTGACTTGTCCACTCCCAGAGCCTCACTGGTCTGGGCAGGAAGCTTGCCGTTACTGAAAGTTATGGAGCAAGAGGAAATCATTAGTACATTTTGAATGGAAAGGTCCTCCAGCAAGAGGGTGACTCTGTAATTTAGCATCCAAACCAGAAACACTTTTGAGAGTAAAAAGAGGCAGTATTAATAATTACACTGACGGCAAACTGTGGTCACCCTACCTAGGGACAGATCATCTTGTCCGTTTCCTCTTTATGGACAGTGAAGCCCCCAGACCCCGTGTTAGTGACACATGGTCTCAGCCATGCCCTCATTCCTCCTTCTTAGCACGTCTGTCAGCCTCTCTGAGCCTGGGCTTCTGCGGTGCTGAGGGTGGGATGTCCCAGAGGCAGGAGCTTGGGTTCCCCGTTTAGGCCTCTACGGAGCATCTAGGGCCAGCCCGGAGCTGTCCGTGGTCCTGAGCACCTGCACAGAGTCAGGGCGCTGAATGCTGCCCCGCCCCTGCCGCTTCTCCACACCCCAGGGCCACCCTCCCCACCAACAGGGCCAGGTCTGGGTCAGGCAGCCCCGACCCCCCCAGACCCCTCCCCCTCCTTCATCCTTGAGAGTCTGGTCTGCACACACCCATCCGTGAACATACACATCGCTCAGAGATGGCTCCCTTCCCCGCACCCCGTCAGCCCCTCTGTCCATCCTCAGCTCACGGCGTGGGCGCCTGGTCTCCCTGCACGTGCCAGCCTTGTCCCCCACCTGCCCCTGCCCCTCTTTAGTGTGTTCTGAGCCCTTGCAGCCTGGGCTGGTTCTAGCACAGGTGATACTCCCCTGATACACATGGAGGAGACCTCTGGGACATGCCCTGATCCCAGCTCATCTGTGAAATCGGGACCCCGACAATTACAGCGCCCTGTGACTTCAGAGGTTCCCATGTGCCCGGGACTCAGTGCCCCGGATCACACCTTCTGTCCTGAAACATCCTCTTCTCTGCTCTTGGCATCTGAGCCCTCCTGCCTCTGGACACACTTCCCTCTCAGGTGTCCCTAAGTGCGGGTCCTCCTGAAGTCCCTGCCCACGCTTTCTTCTCCTGCTGTGCC
This sequence comes from Delphinapterus leucas, assembly GCF_059928025.1. NCBI lineage: Eukaryota > Metazoa > Chordata > Mammalia > Artiodactyla > Monodontidae > Delphinapterus > Delphinapterus leucas. The sequence continues at coordinate 1,115,239 of NC_143143.1, forward strand.
CTTTCCCTGCCCGGCCTCAGCCACACCGTGCGGGCAGCGCCTGGACCATCTCCCCTCACTGCCTGGTCTTCTCTGCCCAGCCCAGGCCTTGGGCATCCTGGCATCTCCCCTTATCCTCCGTCACAGCACCCCAAGCTCGGCATGGCTCTGACTGTACCGACTCATAGTCGCTCACTGCCCCTGGCCTCCCGCCACCCAGTAAATCTCCAGGTGACACTGGTCTGACCTCCTAAGTACCCCGTTTCTCTCTCTCTCTTGAGTCTTTTATTGGAGCGTAACAGACAGAAAAGTGCAGGAGTCACAAGTACGTTTAGCTCAATAAACTTTTATGAACCGGACACACTCGTGTCCCTGGGACCCAGATCAAGGGCATCACCAGCCCCCCGAGGCCCTCCTCATGTCCCCTTCCGTTCACCACCCCTAGCCTTCCTGTAACCACTCTGCCCATTTTGGAACTCTGTAAATGGTTCATTCAACCTTGTGTTTGTGACATGGATCACATTGTTGCGTCCTTAGGGCTCGCCCGTCCTGTCGCTGTGTCGTGACTGTCCTACGGTGTGGATGTGCCACGGTGTGCTGTCTGGGCTCCTGTTGATGGGCAGCGGGCAGTGTCCAGCTGCGGCTATTACAAATAGTGCTGCTGGGAGCACCTGAGTCTCCCTGCGCACGCGTGTGTGCGTTTCCGCCGGGTACTGTCTGTGCCTCGTGGCTGCCTCCCCTCATCTCTCCGTTTCCTTCCGCGAGCCAGCCCAGAACCCCGTCCTCCCTCCTTCAGTGACTGTTGCAGCTTCCTCTCTATTACCCTGCACACCCACTGTTTCCTGCAGTAGTTCATTCTCCGTCAACAGCCAGGGTAATCATTTCTCCTCTCTACTGAAACTTCAGTGGCTCCCCAGTGCCCCCGGGCTGAGATCAGAGCTCCCAGCAGGTCTGCCCCAGCGGGTTCCTTTCACCCCACCAACCCCACCTTCCAAGTTCCAGCTCTTCTGGCCTCTGTACTTCCTCATAGGCCCCGCCCGTCTTTTCACCTATGGCCTTTGCATAGCCAAGCTCTCTCTCAGGTCTCTGGGAACACGGGCCGAGACCTGGACCCCTGGATGGATCCCCATGCGCCAGCTCCCCGCAGCGCTGTCTCACGATTACATGTCATTCGTACCAGCTGGAGCTCTGTCTCCCCCACCAGACCGGCAATTCCAAGGCATTGGCCTTGCTGGCCTCTGCATCCCTGTTGGCCCAGCATCTGACACGTGGGGGGGACTTGCTCGCCATTTGTCTGTGTGAGGTGGGCGGGCAGCGTGGGAGCCACGGTCCCCGTTTTGCAGGGGAGAATCAGGGGCTCAGAGCCCCCCGGGCCTCTGGAACAGGAGCCGTGTTGGACGGCTGTTCACACTGAGTCCGTGGGGAGCTGCTTCCTGGGGCCCCTGGCAGATCTGTGCTGTCATCATGAAAACCAGAGACACAGCAGGGCCCGGAGGACTCGTTTCAAATGGGGGTGACGGGGGTGGTGACGAGCACTGAGACCAGGAAGGAACAGGTCCCTGGGGGGCGGGTGGCACCTGCCCGGACTCCTCTCTTTCAGCCCCGAGACAGCATCCCGGCACGTCTCCCCCCGTGAGCTCCGTGTGGCCTGGAGCTGTCCCAGGAGACGCCTCTCCTCTCCAGCCCCACTCCCACCCCATTTCCCTCATCACGAGGAAGCCCAGGTTCTCGCTGGGATGCAGCCTGGGACCACCACCCACCCCCTCTGCTGGGGAGAGGAGGGTGGAACCAGCCAGGGGTCGTCCCAAGCCTCCAGCCGGGGCCCCGGGCATCCTCGCCCACCTTTGATTTCTTAAGGCCCGTCCAGCCTCCAGAAAGGGGCAGCGGGCCCCCCCCCAGCCAGCGTCGGCCCCCAGCAGCAGAGAGTGCCCCGAGGCCGTGCGCTGGGGAAGGACCGGGCAGCCACCTTCACCGACCCAGCGGACCCGGTGGGGCAAATGAGGCCCAGACTGCCCCCTGCCTGGCGTCATGAGCCAGGAATGTGGCCAGTGCAGCCCGAGGTCCTGGAAGGCCCTTCCTGCTTCGGGCTTCATGGGCCCTGAGACCACCTCTCCCTTCCTGGACTGGACCCCCTCCTCCCCTGAGCGCCCCCATCTTTGTACTTGGGCCCCCCTTTCCACAGACCCGGCTGTTACGATGACTTTTTATTTTATGACGTAAGACATCCTTACGTTATTGTTGGAAGTACTGATGACGCTGAGACTTCGCTCAGACCTCTCGTACTGAGACGGTCCAGCGGGCAGCCCACGCCGTCCGCCTGGTCCAGGTCCCAGCCTGGCCACCCACTGACGTGCTCCTTGCCCTTGTGGTGTCTCAGTTTCCTCGTCTGTCAAATAAGACCCATCATCGTGTTGCTTTGTGTTGAATAGCATTTAAATACGTGCCTCAGTGCTTGTAAAATCAAACGTTTGATGACAGTTATCTGGCGTGATTATAACTAATTCTCTCAGCCCTGTGGGGCTTTCTGATGAGGAAGCAGTGACACGGACATTTAGCGGCGTGCCCAAGGCCCTCATCCGGCGAGTGGCAGCTCGTCTGCAGAGCCAGCGCTCAGCCCCTCCGCTCTGGCACCCTGTTTGTGGGGGAAGCGCAGGCAGAGGGGAACCAGCTACAGTGTTAATTACTTGCACGACCTCCTCCTGGACTCCCAGCCCTGGGGCCGCTGCACGGCCCTGATGTCCTGGCGCGGCGTTGGGGTGGAGGTACAGAGGAGCCCCCTGGAGAAGGGCTCAGGACAGCCAGGCCCTCGTCCTGGGTCTGCTGTGACCTTGCTGTGTGACCCGGGGAAAATTCCTTGCCCTCTCTGGGCTTGTGAGTACAGGCCCTTAGAGGGCAGAGGCCAGAGCTGGAAGATTCTCTTGATGTGATTCCTCAAGCTCGCTGGATCGGCACAGCGAGGGCGGGCGCCTTGCTGGACGGTTCACCCTGTTTGCCCTGCCTCCCTGGCGGGGTTCCTGGCACGTAGGAACCATTAAATTCTTTGTTGACTGGGTGGGAGAGGCAGGCGCGTCAGAGCTGTCGGCTCGTGAGACAGGGATTCGGCCTCTCCCGGGAACCGTTGCAGAGAGCATTATGCACCTGCCCAGCCTGCCAAGTTCAACCGTCACACGGTTCCTCAGCACCTGGTGGAGGCCGGGCCTGGCCGGAGGGACCCAGGGTGGACGAGGACCTCTGCAGGGGGTCACTAGCGTGGCTCTGTCCACCAGGGGTCGTGAAGCCTGTGATACAGAGAGGCCCCGGAAAGAAGGCAGGAAGGCTCGGGCTCCAGCCCGCCCTCCGTCTTCGCCGAACCCCCTCCCGTGGTCCTGACACCCCTCTCCTCTCTGTTCTCAGTGTTTCCATCTGTGCAGTGGGAGCCTTGCATCACACGTCCTTGAAGGCCCTTGGCCAGCAACTCTAGGGATCAAGTTCGGGGCTGGTACATGTCATCCTCTGCTCAACGGCTGTGAAACTGACAGCCTTCTGCCCCAGCCCTGGGACTGGCCGAGCTGGTCAACAGCCCGAGTGGCCTGGGCTTGGTCCTCGGGGCCTGGAAACAAAGCACAGACCAAACAGTGCCCCAGCTAGGCCAGTGGGGCCTCGAGACAGAAACCAGAGTCGGGTCCTGGGGGGGCTGTGTTTTTAAAGCTCACAAGTGTTCTGGTGGTTTTCCTGGTTTGGGAATCACTGCTCTAGTCCACCCCCCTCCAGCGTGAGTGCCTGCTCTGATGCCTACCTCTCTTTGCACACCTCTGGCGACGGGGAGCTCAGTCTCACACAGCAGCCCATTCCTTTTCAAAACATTTTAAAATCTCTTATAAAATATTAAGACGTCTCAAATATTGAAGAAATCTCTAATAAATATTTCACTAATTATAAAATATTTAATGCAGCCCGAGGTATGAAGAAGATACCACGAAAGCTCTCCCTAACCCCAGTCACTGCCTGGGTCGTAGGGAAGCCCTGGAGGGGACAGAGGGCCGCGTTCAAGTGCCCCCACCACCCCCTGCCCCGCCCGAAGCCTCTGTGTGCCCCCCTCAGACCCTATCCCCCCTTTTCGTTATAAATTTTTAATGGTGGTAAGATACACACAACATATAAGTTACCATCTAAGTGTGCAGGTCAGGAGCGCTAAGCGCATTGGCGTGCAGCCATCCCCACCAGCACCCCCAGGGCTCATCCTGTTCCCCTCCCCCTTAAAGTAAGTCCTTCACTGAGTTCTGTGATGATGATTCTGCCTTCTTCGCTTGCCCTCTGTACGAGCCCCATGTCCTGCACCGAGGCCCGGGTGGTGGGCGGCTGCGCGTGCGCGGCTCGGAGGCTCCCGTCCCTGCCGTGTAGCGCTCACCGGGCGCGTGCCGCGTGCTTTAGTCAGGTCTCTCGGAGGACCCCTCGGTTCGGTCGCGCACGTCCTCGGACCCGTCGCAGCTTCTCAGGAATTTGGGCTCACGGGCTACGTGCATCTTTGCCTTCACGGTGCCGCCCCGGTTGCTTTTCAGCGAGGCCGGCTGGCCCAGGCTCGCATCAGCTGGCCCTGGGAGTCCTCCAGGGGGGGACAGCGGTCACACGCGGTGTCCACACACAGGCTCCGCCCCTCTGCCCTACGCACGCCCTGTGGGGACGGAGCCAAACACCCCCGTTGCCTCCTGCCTCTCCTCGGACCCCCGGGTTTTGTGTGTGCGCTTCACCAAGGGTTCCAAGGGTCACTCGCCTTGGAACACTGATCTGTTGGCCCCATGACACGTGGTCACACACACAGGCTCTGGGGCCAGACTGCCTGGGTTTGAACCCGGCCCCACCACTGAGTAGCCGTGGAAACTCAGGCAAGTTAATAGACATCTCCGTGCCTCTTCTGTAAAATGGATGATAACAGTACTGACTTCACCAGATTGGTTTAAATACGTAACGTGAACAAGACGTAAAGCTGTCAGAAGAGTGACGCGTAGTAGGTGCTTTACGAGCGTGAGCTTTTATTATCTCCTGTGAGGTCTGGAACCCGACGCTCTGGAGCAGTGCCGATCACCACCTCCTCTGTGCTACCTGAAATACCTCTGTTAAGTCGGCCTGAGTTACCTTCTCAGGCCGCTGCATTTACCTGTTAGCCTCCTCTTGCCTCTGTCTCTTCGCTTCTCTGTGACCTCCTTCCTGGCATGTTTTCGCCCCGCGTACTGCACTGAGGTGGATTTGACCCGTTACTCCAGCTGGAGGGAACGCTTGGGTCCTGGTCCCGGCCTCCGGCGTCTGTCCCCTTCCTGCAGGCTCTCAGACTTCGTCCAAACTGCTGCTCACCTTGAGAACCAGGTGAGGACAGAGCCGCGGACCACCCAGACACCACTGGGGGCGTCCCTGGTCCTTTGAGTGGCGTGGTCTGTATCACTCTCAGTGCCCACCCACGGATGTCAGACTCTCCTCCGGGAGCCCTCCGGGATTAGGACCTGGGGGCAGCTGCCCCTGGCACCCCAACACCCGGCGGGCAGCAGAGGCCGGGCACCACGCTCAGGGGAGATTGAGCCAGGGAATGGGGTGGTGACCTCGTGGTAGCCTGGGGTGGTGACACCACGTGCCAGAGGGAGGCCGCCTTGCCTGAAATCCCGCCCACAGCCGCCCCCCAGATCCCGGCACTGGCCGGGGGGACAGGCGGTGACCAGCGCGTGTGGCCTGCAAACCAGGAGCAGAGTCACAGACGCCCGGCAGACGGTGGCGGGGTGCGGCAGGACTCAGCTCGGCGAGGAAGGGCTGTCAGGAGGGAGGCCGCCCTCACACCCGCCTTGGGCCGATTCCTGCCTCGTCAGTTACACGGAGCACTGACTGTCCTCCAGCTGCTCTGCCGCTGCCCCTCTGCCCGCTGTGGGGCGGGGCTTACACTCTTGTGCGACACGGTGTGCCTGTGCGTGTGCAGCACGGCGGGGGGGGGGCAGGTGGTAGACCTATACCCGAGGGGTCAGAGCCTGGGGACAGACACACACACACACACACGGTCGCACTCAGTGACACACATAAGACCATGGCCACAGCCACACACACACACCGGGTCTCAGGTTGTAACATGCTGGCCTCCAGGCCCCCACCTGCCAGGGGCTGACCCCTCCCAGCCCTGTGCCCCCCACCCCAGCAGCAGCCACCCCGCCTGCGGCCCTGGGATGGGGACCCGGGGATGCCTCTGTCTCACAGGGGGTGGGGTGCCACCCCCGCCCCTCCCCCTTCACTCCCCGTGCCCTTTGGGTGGCAGCACATGCCCCGCTCGGCCTCTTGCTGCAGGACTACCCCACCCCACACGGCGGCCTCCGGGACCCCTGGGTCTCAGGGACCTGGGGTGGGGAGCTGCTGCAGAGGGGGCCCGCTGTCCAGGGGGATCTGCCAGTCACGTGTGTCCCCAGGAGGGTCCCCCAGCCCCCTCTTCTCCCGTCTCCTCCTGAGTACAGACCAGCGGGGGATGGGGGCTGAGGTCGTGTGTCCCACACCTAGAGAGGAGGCTGTCTGTCAGTGCAGGCTGGCTGGGGGGCGGGGATGTGAGCCCGTCACGCGGAGCAGCGAGGGGTCCTCAGGGTCGGCTGGGATGCCCCCACCTCAGCGGAGTCTCTGCTCTGCGGCGCATGTTCTGTGCAGTCTTACGAGGCCTCTGCTCCTCTGGGGTGACTCACGCTTGTTGAACCAGGAGCTGTTGTCAGTGCTTTCCATGAGTCATTTTACAGATGAGGAGACTAAAGCCCAGAGTGGGTGAGCCACTTGCCCCGGGGCACACAGCACCAAGTGATATGACTGAAGTCCAGGGTCAGGTTAGGGCTGTGCGATCCCATCGTGTATTCTTCACACACATTCTGTGACCCATGGGGACAGCGACCTTGTCCTGTCCCTGGAAGTAGACACTCAGTAAACACTGAGTGAATGAATGAGTGAGTGAAAGAATGACTGTGGGAAGAGGGTCGTTGGTCGTTGCCACAAGGTTCAGGGCTGAGATGGGGGGGGGGTGCGAGTCTCCAGGGCTGCCAGCCAAGGTCTCCCCACCACTTGCGCGGCTGAATTGCGCAGCCTTGGTCTTCCTGCGGTAGCCGGAGATGACGGAGACAAGGCCTTTTATTCTAGTGGGGGGATCTCCTTAGGCCCAGGGCCAAGTAACTGGGGCTGAATCTTCCCTTTGCCTCCTTGGGACCTTCCAGCAGTGACCCAGTGACCTTCCAGCAGTCACCTCCCGTGCCACCCAGGCTGGCTGACCAGCCCCTGAGGGGGGCTTCTGCTCACCTGCTCTTTCAGCTTGCTGCCCCCAGCCCCTTCCCGGGCTCTGCCTGGCTGGAGGCTCCGGCCACATTCGCTAATCATTACTGTCACCCCCTTGGACTTGAGAGGGCCGTGGGTGGGCCTCTGTCCTGTTTGCAGGGGACGGAGATGGGGGGCTGAGAGCCCTGGGTCTGGCCTCACCCAGATCCCAGGCGCCCTGGCCTCCACTTTCCGCCTCCCCAGCACCGTGTCGTGGGGAGAGGCTCACCTCGGAGCCCCAAGCAGGAGCCCCTACCCGCCGGCCCCACCCCCGCCCCCAGAGCGTCTCGGTGACTAGCATGACAGCAGCCTCTTCCAGACCAATCCCCTTCCTGGCGCTTTGGCTATAATTAATGTTTGGTGTGTTATGAGGTGGATTTTCTATGGACTGAGAGGCGGGGATTTACAGAGCTGGCCGGGCGAGCAGAGGGGCCAGCTGCAGGCAGCCCCCCCGTCTGGGTCCAGCCCCATGTCCCCCGGGGAAAGATGCCGCCCCAACTCTCAGGCTCCCAGGCCTGGCCGCACCTTCTGACTTTGCTCAGACCCTCCCTGGTCCCTCTGCCCCTGGACCACAGCCCTCCCCGAGCTCGGGTGCCGGGAGGACCTGACACATGCGTTCTTTGTGCAAACCGGTGAGCACGTGGGGTACAGTGACTGTTCCCAGTTTCCAGAAGAGAGAGAAACGCTGGGTGATGTGCTGGCTCAGAAGCCGAGATCGAGGATCTGTTGGCACCACGGGGTCCCGCCTCCTGTGAAGGGAGGGGATGGAGGACACACAGGCCCCCTCCCCCCAGCCCAGCCCAGCGTGTTCACAAACACCATTGCACTTCACTCTCCTGATGGCCCCGGGAGTGGCTGGGATGGAGGACACACAGGCCCCCTCCCCCCAGCCCAGCCCAGCGTGTTCACAAACACCATTGCACTTCACTCTCCTAATGGCCCCGGGAGTGGCTGTCAATGGCTCCATTTGTCAGGAAAGTAAAACTGAGTCTCAGAGAAGGTAAGAAAGTTCCACAAAACGGCCCAGCAGGTGAGTAGCAGGCCAGGTCCCATGCCACTGCCCTGTGACTCAGACACTGACCGGCCTTCCCTGACCCCCCCAAAACCAGACCCCCTTTCTGAACTCCCCGCCTCACTGCCGGCAGCACGGACGGGTCCTGCCGTGGGTTCTTGAAGATGAAAAGCTGGGCCCTCTTGACAGATGGGGACGGCAAGGCTTGGGGGGCGGGGCCCAGCACTCCTTGTTCACTGGAGCTCAGCCCTGTGCCAGTTACTCCTGTTGCGTAACGAACGACCCCAACCTCGGGGGCACAAGGGAGCCTGAGTTTGGCCCATGGCTTTGGGAGCAGGAGTTTGGGAAGGGCCCAGCTGCGTGGTTCACGTCAGCTCCGCACGGCTTCACACGCCCTGGGGGGGGGCTTCTTCCGTGGCTCGCCCTCCACACCCCAACCTCCACCCCCGAGCCTGCAGCTTCTCCAGCACGTCGTGTTGGAAGCCGCTGGTTTTAGGTGGCAGCTCTTCCAAGAGATGGGAGATGGCTGCCAGGCTGGTTGAGGGCTGTGCCCTGGACGGACGCAGCTTCACGTCTGCCAGCGCTGCTGGCCAGAGCGGCGTCGGGGCCCCCAGCTTCCAGGGGGTGCAGAGGGAGACCCCCCTCGTGGTGGAAGGGGGAGTCAGGTCCCATCACAGGCGAGATGGGAGGGGAAGTTCTGGGAAAGCCATCTGCTGTAGCAGCCGTGGCCTCACCTCCCGTGTGAAGCGTGGTTTCCCCTCATTTACAGAGGGCGTTCTGAGAAGGTCTGTGTCTTTTACTCGTCTGGGCCTAATGTGATGTCCATCTGTCCATACACAGATGACGCGGAACGTAAACCAGCAGGCCCTGTGAGGGTGGTGGTGATGCAATCCTAACGTCACCCGAGGGGGCTGGGGTCTCCCTCCGAGGCCCTGGGCAGCCCTTCCCGCATTTCCCTGTCCTCCTGGAGGCCAGTGCTGGAGTCACCAGACGAGATGCCTGTCATAAGCTTTCCCAGCGGAGCTTTCTCTGCTGTTTACCCTGCTCTGAGCCGACCCTGACTCGTGTAAACCCGGAATGAGCAAAAGACAAGTCAGGGGTGACGTTTCACTTTACATGCACTTTACAAAGTGGTACATGGGATTTGTTGACACGGCTGTCCAGGGCACATCTGCCGTGGAGGCCCTGAGCTCGTAGAACCGGGAGGCCTCCATCAGAAGCAATCTGTCTGGAGGAAATCATCCCAGGTAGATGTGAGAAGGGCCCCAAGCCCCACCCAAACTGTGAAGATGGTCCAGGAAATGAAACCCCAGAGGGATCTCGCCCATGAATAGTGGATCCAAAATCTTCAATAAGACGCAGACAAATTCAATCCCACAAAATATTAGAGAATCTGCCATGATTATGTAGGACTTATTGAAAGAATTCAGGGATGGCTTAACAGTAGAGAAACCTATTAATACCGTAACACACAGTATGAGCAGCTCAGCCATAATGCCGTGTGCGTAAATGACAAAAGGCATGTGATAAAATCCAACACCACTTTCTGATTTTAAAGTAACTGCTAAAAATAGAACTAGAAAGACACCTATCACAGTAAAGAATCTGTGTCTCAATTCAACAGCCAGTGTCATTCCAAATGATGAGATTTTTAATGATTCCAATTCAAAAACTTCTATGCAAAAAACCCCAACAGTGCCCTTTATCTTTGTCCAGATATTCTGGACGTAGCAATAAGACATGAAACAGAATTAAACGGGAAACAAGAAAGAATTGTAATTATTTGCAGACAATGTGATCTGAGACCTCAGAAACCCAAAAGAACCGAGTGAAAAAATAATTTAATGTGAGAACTTGGTGAAGGCACTGGGCTGCACCGAACACAGACATGCGCAAACCAATAGTTTTATCTGTACCGGCAGCAGGTAGTCGGAGAACATCATGAAATAAACAGCCCTAGTCACAATGGCAACGGAAAAACCCCCATGGGAATCCTAGGAGTGCATTTACAGGAAAAAATTAGGATCATTGTGAGGCAGCCTGTAAAGTTTTCCTGAGAGATACCAGAGAAAACAAGAATAGTGAGATAAGCCGTGTTGGAATATTATGAAACCTGAAGGCTCTTCCGAAATTAACTTCTAGGTTCAGTGCACTCCCGTCCGCACCTTGGTGGCATGTTTTGAAGAGCGAGATAAAATCGTTCTAAAAGTTGACCTAGGAGAATGTGCAAAGGATGCCTTGCCTCCTAGATACGGAAGCTTCTTATAGAGACAGTGGTTTATTTATTTATCTTTTTATTGAAGTCTAGTTGATCTAGTGTTGTGCTAGTTTCTGCTGTACAGCAAAGTGATTCAGTTATACGTATACTCTTTTTCATATTCTTTTCCGTTATGGTTTATCACAGGACATTGAATATAGTTCCCTGTGCTCTACTGTAGGACCTTGTTGTTTACCCATCATATATGTACTAGTTTGCATCTGCTCATCCCAAACTCCCAATCCCCCCCTTTCCCTTGGCAACCACAAGTCTGTTCTCTATGTCTGCGAGGCTGTTTCTGTTTCATAAAAGTTCATTTGTGTCCTATTTTAGATTCCACATAGAAGTGATATCATATTTGTCTTTCTCTGATTTACTTCACTTAGTATGACGATCTCTAGGTCCATCCGTGTTGCTGCAAATGGCGTTATTTCATTCTTTTTTATGGCCGAGTAATATTCCATTGTATATATGCACCACATCTTCTTTATCCATTCATCTGTCGATAGACATTTAGGTTGCTTCCGTGTCTTGGCTATTGTCAGCGGTGCTGCTGTGAACATAGGGGTGCATGGATCTTTTCGAATTAAAGTTTTCGTCTTTTCTGGATATACGCCCAGGAGTGGGACTGCTGGATCATATGGTAGATTCATTTTTAGTTTTTTTTAAGGGACCTCCATACTGTTCTCCATAGTGGCTGCACCAACTTACATTCCCACCCGCAGTGTAGGAGGGCTCCCTGTTGTCCACTCTCTCCAGCGTTGGTTATCTGTAGACCTTTTAACGACGGGCAGTCTGGCCGGTGCTGCTTTGGTGTGTCCGGGATAGGGCGTGGTCAGTGGAACAGAATAGTCCCCAGACAGAGGCCTCCTCAGAGGGTGACCATGGAACGAGTTATCACCCAAATGGGAATAATTTGCAAGTGAAAGGGGATCTATTAATAATTACTCTGGGACAAGAGGCATAAATAGAGAGCATCCCAGGAAAATCATGGCACACGGTTGTCCTCCTTTACGGGTGATTGCCTGGGATCTGACCCTGGTGGGGAGAGACAGGGGAGTCTGGTCTTTGCAGTATGGGGTCACGGTGGGGCCAGCACGGGCAGCTTTGGGATTACCGAGGGGAGTCCCCAGCCCCAACCTGGAGTCTGAACAGAGAACGCTTGGCAGGGGGTGGTTGGGGTGATGGGCGGGGTTAGGGTTCCAGGCGGAGGAAACAGCGTCTCAGAGAAAATGTAAGAAGTGCAAGTTAATCTTTGCCGTGTAGGACAAGGGGAGTAATGGTGAGGGCCAGGCAGGCACCATCGCCGGGCCTGGGTGGCCCGCTGGAGACGTGGGCTCATGGGGGGAACTGGGGAGCCGTGCGGGGTGGCAGGGGGGAGGAGGGGGACAGGCTTGACCAGCTGTGCCCTGTGGAAAGCACACTCCCGCCGGGGTGCGGGCCGGAGCATCACAGGTCAAGTGCAGGGAGTGCATTCTTCAGCAGAAGATGTGAGGACGATTGGGTGCCTGTTCCGGGGGTCTGGGGGGGCATCAATTTTTATCTTTCTTTACACCCGAGAAATACTTTCCAGGTGGATTGCAAGTTAAATGTAAAGATGCAGATAGAGGCAGACGTGTGGTCTCAGGACAGCTCGGCATCCCGAAGCTGTGTGTGTGTGATTTGTATGTGATGACACACAAATTAACAGGAGTCTGTGGCCCAGGCCTGGCCGTGGTGCTGGCCTCGCCTCCGGAAGCTGCAGGACAGGGTGTGAGCTGAGGCCACGCAGTGCACAGCTTTGTTCGTACAGCCTAGCCGGACCCGGCAAGGCTTGTTGATCCTGGGAACGTGGGGGCCTGGAGGCAGCGGCCTCTGACAGGTTTCGTGGGGCGAATGCTTGGCATGTGAGGGATGGGTGGTGGAGGGGAGCCTCCTGGAAGGACACGGCCTCTTGGGACCTGACGGTACCAGCCGTGGACTCGGGGACAACGTACACTCTGAATGCCTGGCTGCGCGAGAGGGCCCTAGGCGTGGGAAGGCGTCGCTGGGTGGTCAGAATCCCCGGTGTGATGACAGCTCTCCTGTTTCCCACGTGGAAACACCCCGTTGCTGAGGGCACCGTGCCGAGCTGCCCCCTGACCACAGGGCACCGTAAGCCGTGCGTGGTGCACCGAGGCGCAGCCTGCAGCACGGCCGGCCTGGGCACCGCCGACGTGTCCTGAGTACTACGTTGCGGAGACTTCTCCGACTGACTTTGCTTGGTGTTTTATTTCCCTTATTAATTTAGCGTTTGAGGGCTAATTGCTCATTTATAACCTCCACTCCAAAACCGTGCCCCAAATCTTTAATACAATTAATCGTGGCCAGGAAGTATGCGTTGATTAAATAACCATGGCAACGGGACGTGATGCAGGGCGCACGTGTGCAGAGGCCTGACCCCGTGAAGGGGGTGGGAAATGGTCACCGGGCCCTGTGAGTGTCTGGGGAGGTGGAGGACAGAGACGGACCCGTGCCTCGGTCTCCCCTAAGGTCCCTTCCAGAGCCCTGTGCTGCCGCCCTGCCCTCCTGCCAGGCTGGGATCAGAGCTCAGGGTGGGGACGGACCCGAGCTTGGGGTTGCTCAGAAAGGGCTCTTGGTTGTCAGCGTTCTACCGGGAGGAGCAGATCCAGCAAGTCTCTGCTTTCAGTCTCAGACCAGCCCTCCCTCAAAACAAGTGGAGGTTCGGGTCAGACTAAAGATAGAACTTCCTAGCTGCAGGGGCTCTGAGGGTGTGATGGGGAACAGTGCCAGGCGTCCACAGCGTGGGGTGGACCCATGTTCCTCGAGAGGGTCTCTCGTCATCCCTCCTCCCCGGAGGCCGGCCAGCCAGCCACCCTCACCCTCGTGTCCCTGCGAGCGACCGAGCAGGAAGCCACTGCAAAGTGATTTTTCTCGCCAACGATGCTGTACATCATGTTTTTTAATTTAAAAAGATGCCCAGTGGAAGCACAGCAGACCGTTAAATGTTTGGGTCCCTAATTAACTCCAGAGCAGCCTGGAGCCTCGGGCCTGGGGGGAGGAGGGATGCAGCGGATGGCATCTTCCCAGGAGACAGACCCCAGCCCCAGGGCCCTTCCTGAGCCTCCGCTGGATCAGGCGCCCCCGCCCCCTCCCGGGGCCTTTTTAACAAGCAGATGCCGTGGTCCTCTGGCCTCACTTTGGGAAAATCGTGTTTCTGGCCGTGCAAATAAATGCCTTTCCCTCTCTGGGCCTCTGTTTCCGCAGCCGGCTTGTTGGGTAACGCCGATACCTGCCTCCCCAGACATGGGAGAAGCGGGTCGGTATACAGTAGGCGCTCAATACATGGGGAATCCTGGAGGACGTGCTCGTCACAGCCTCTGGAGGGGCAGGGTGAGGGCCCTGAGGCCCAGTGGGGTCCCATGGACCCACCCAAGGTCAACTGGCAGGAGTGTCGGGCACTCAGCCCCTTTCTGGGCCCCGTCCTTCGACCTTTGCCGACACCGTCCGCATCCTTGCGGGGTGGGGGGCCGGGGTGCAGGGGTTGGTCCCTCCACCTCATGTCCTCCCAGAGGACAAGGCCGGGGCCAGCTGAGGTCAGGGGTTTGCCAGACCCGACCCCGTGGCCAAGTCCTGAGGGTCCAGCCCCGCTGAGTCAGCACTGCTGGACCACCTGCCATGCGAGCCCGTGCCAGCCTCCTTGGACACACAGGGAAGGGAGCGGGCAGCGGGGCAGGTTCTAGGTGGGTGCTGAGCCCGGGACGGCTCCCATGGGGTCCCCGTATACCCCCCGGAGTGGGCGGCTTGCTGCCCCCCCCCCCCCGCCCAACTGCCTAGAATTCCTCCCCCATCCACGAGGCCAGGGGCACAGGTGCAGCAGGATACAAGGGTCTACAGAGCACCCCTGTACCAGGCAACACACTGGAGGCCTCCATAATCTGGCCATGTCAGCCTCACTGTAACCCTTGGGGGACCTACCATTTGACAGGGGAGGAAACGGGCTCAGAGAGGGTGAGTGACTGGCCCAAGGCCACAGAGCCAGAGTACGGCTGAGCCAGCATTCTCGTCCTGGCCCAGGAACCTGAAGCCCGAGATGGTTCTGTGCCTCTTTCAGGTGGGCAGCCCGCTCCCACACTTGGTCTGGCTGGTTGGGGTCATCCGCCTGCCTCGTGGCCTGGCCTGCCTGAGGTGCCTGTCATGACCCGTGGGCTCTGCAGTAGAGCCAGGCTATAGAGTCAGACAAACGTTAGCAGTGAACACGATCTGTTGGCAAAACGCTGGAAGTTATCCATCTATAACTTTCCACCAATCTCCTTGCCTCCCCCGAGCCCCTGGCCCTCGGCCTGAGCGTCCGTCTGGAGGTGGAAAGTCCTGTCCCTTAGCAAAATCCTCAGAGCAGCCCCGGCCTCTTGTCTGCTCTTGGCGATCGGGGAGAGGAACAGTCTTTTTAGACGGATGTGCTCCTTTCCCACATGGCCGTGGTGATTATGCAAATCTGGTCGTAAGGAGTTTAAAAGCCTGGAACCACCATATTTCTTCATTTCATTATCGGCGACCTGAGCTCTGGAGTTGATGCGACAGAACGATCTCGGTGCCAGCCTCACACGTGCAGACCCCGTCGTATGTCCTCTCGGTGACAGAGGTGGCTGTTGAGACAGCGGCCGAGTGGCCCCGGTGGGCTTCCCACCTGACTAGTCTTGGGACCTCACAGGTCCCTTCACTCGCGGGGCCTCAGGCTTCTCACCTGGGCCCGGAGGGCAGGGTGGGTGTCCCTGTCCCCTCACCTTGTGGGACTGCCATGAGGGTAGGGATGTGATGGCTCTGAAAGTGACTTCTTGTGCTCGGGGCTCCGTCCACCTGGGTGAGGGGCGCAGGGGGCACAGAGCCCCTGGGCGTGCGTTCAGGGGGGTGTTGGCAGAGGGAGGACGTCGGACACACATTGCTGGTCCTATCGGGCGTGTTGGGATTTGCAGACCAGAGGCAACCTGGGCAGCCCGAGGCCCGAGGCCCTCCAGAGGGTAGTGACAGCTCCCGCTGGCCCGACAAAATGCAAAGGAAGGGTTTGTGAGAAAGCAGCGGCCCTCGGGAAGGAGGCACTTCTACCCTGTTTTTGCAGATGAGAAAACGGAGCAGACGTTCCCTGCTGAGCTGCTCCCATGTGCCAGGCGCTGGTCCGGGCCTGGGATATCACAGCAGCGAACAGGACACGGCTCCTGCTCTGGAGTTCACATCCCAGCGGGGAGAGGATCTAAAAAAATAAACAAGGGAAACATCGGGGAGATGAGTGCTGGGCAGAGATGGGAACTGGGTGACGGGGCCGGGAGCACGAGTTCAGATGGGGAGGCTGCTGGATTCGGGGGAGAGGAAGGGGCCTCTTCTGATCGGACAGCCGGAGGACGAGCTCTCCAGGCGGGAGCAGGGGTGCTGCGGCCCGGTGGCTGGAGGGAAGGGGGTGGGTGCAGGGAGGTGGGGTGAGAACGGGCAGCGGCGGCGGGTGGGGCAGGACCTTGCAGGTCCCTGTGGGGACCCTGGGTTTTGCTCCCCATGTGGGAGGAAAGGATGGCTGTCATCAGGGCTGTGGGCGGGACAGTGGGATCGCGTGAGGGCTCTCCAGGTCCCTCTGGCTGTGCGGGGGATCGTGGGTGCCACAAGGTTGGAGCGATGGCCTTTGTCCCACGAGGGATGGGGAAACTTGGCCCGGGGTGGCCACGGTGGGCGTGGCGGGAGGCGAAGGTCCAGTTTTGGAGGTGGAACGGACACTGTTGCTGCGGGACTGGGTTTGGGGTGGAGGGAGAGGGGACTCGAGGATGACTCGCCGGCTTGTGGTTTGGGGAACATGGTGGAGGAGGCTTGCGCACTTCGAGGGGGAAGCGGCTGCGTCTGTGAGTCTGGGGTCCAGGGCATCAAGGTTGGCGAGGTGGGCGGGCGGGGTGGGGCAGGCGCGTGGAGAGAGCACTGCAGCCAAGGGAGGGGTGACAGCACCGCGGGGAAGGGAGGGCAGAGCCCGGCCACAGGGACAGTGAGAGGTCAGGGCGAGGGAGGTGGGCCGGCAGAGGGGCCAGCAGCTAGCGGAGGAGCCCAGGGCGGGAGAGACCCAGAGCAGGAAGTGCTCCAGGAAGGGGCGGCCGGTTACCTGGGCCAAGGGCCGCCGAGAGGCTGCAAAAGGTACAAAGAGGAGCGTTCCCTTTGGAGCGGGCAGGACAGAGGTCAGTAGTAACCTCGATGGGGGGCGGCTCGGGCTGTGGGGGATGGATGCTGCCCTGGAGGGGCGGGGGTGGGGATGGAACGCCGGCATCATGGGGGAGAGGGGAGAGGGGAGAGGGGCGTGGCCTGAGGGTGCTCAGGTCAAGCTGCTGTCTTTATGGAAGGTTCTAGACCTGTGTGTTCAATACCACTCGCCCCACTGCTTGTGCCCAGTAGCCGCCCTGTTGGACAGCACACACATAGACCGTCTGGACTATCGCGGAGTCCGCGGGTGGGGACGGGAGCCAGGGGGGACGATGCAGGAGCGGGGAGCACACGTCGGCTGTGCCGAGGGCCGCAGGGACACGGGGGCCCCCTGAAGGTGGCCTCCACCCCTGCATCTCTCTGAAGCATGGGGCCCGGGGACCAGCGAGGGCAGGATGAGGGACCAGCGCCCTGCGGCTCCACCTGTACTGGGACCCTGAGTCTGGGGTGCTGGCAGGTTGGGGGACAGGTCTCTGCGCCCTGCCCCCAGCACACGCGCTCTGCAGGTGTCCTGGAAACAGCTGTGCGGCCAGAGGCTTGCTGTGCGCAGGGGGGGGCAGGGGTGTGGGAGTGAACGAGGGGTGGACGGGGCGAGAGCGTGATGGGTGTCCTGAGCACGAGAGGATGAGCGGGCCCCGTGGTCAGTTCAGAACCTTTCTCGGTGACTCGGCCAGTTCCCCGGGCAGCCGCTTCCCGAGGACCGCAGTCCTCACGGGGCTCTTAGACGCCGGGGGCGGCATCCCGGCCCCCCACCGGGGCGTTCCTGCTGACGCAGCACACGGTGGCCTGAGGGGCCTCCTCCACAGGAGGACGGGCTGGCTCACTGTGTGACCTTCGGGGAGGCCCTCTGGGCCTCAGTTTCCCCTGTGTGATGTGAGGTGTGCAACAGAACTCTGGGGTCCTTGCCAGGCTGAGGTGGGAGGGGGGCCTCTAGAAGGGGCGGAGGCTATGCTGGCTGGGGGACAGCCACCAGGGTGGCACCCACACTCCTAGCCGATGCTCCTGCCTGCGGCCGGGCGGGTAGGGAGGGCCGTGTCCCTCCCTACCCGCCCGGCCCAGGCTCCAGGGCCAGGTGTGAGGCACAGAGCTGAAGGCGGGCTGGCCCAATAGGAGCCCCGGGACCTGTCCCTGCCCTCCTCCATCCTTCATTGTGAGGGCCGGCCCGATGGAGGAGGCCCCCTGATGGGGGCGTGGGGAGAGGCAAGGCTGGGCTCCAGAGGCACCTGCCGCTCACAGGTGCCAGCCCCGAGCGCAGTTCCTAGACTGTCACGCCGGGAGGAGGGCCGCGGTGCCAGCACGGCGGGCGGTGGGGAGGGGGCGTGGCAGGCCTGGCTGGACCGCAGGGGCCCACACACCCTCGAGCGCTCGGGCGGAGCCACGTCCATCTGAAGGCACACGGGTCCACGCACACGGGCTGACGTAAGTCCCAGCAAGTGTGGAACATACCTCTGCCCTGTGTGTGCGTGCACACGGCTCTCCAGCCACCTGGTGCCCAGGTGCCCTGGGCGTGGGGCAGCGAGAGGCTGAGCCAGCCCTGGGGCCCGTCTTCCCCAACCCACGCCTGCCTGTGGTAAGGGTTCTTTAGGTCCTGTGATCCTCCTTAACTTGACGTTGAGTTATTTTGAGCAAGAGATTAAAGGTGATTATGATCAGCCTTGTCCAGGCGCTGCCCTGCCCTGATGGGCTCGCTGCTCCGTCCGTGTCCATCCGGAGGCCGGAGCCAGACTCTGATTGGCGCCTTGCCCCGCCAACCATCCCCACCGCCAAACTCCGCCTGGACGCACTTGCAGCCTGCCCGGCTGCCCGCTCTTGGCCTCTGGGGCGCCTGGGGGACCTAAGTCCCAGCACCTGCACAGGCCAACAGGCGCTGGAAGGTGGTGATGGCGATGAATTCCAAGTACGCCCCTTGGGATTGTAGATTTCACATCACAAGATGGACCACGCAGGGACACCAGCATCCCCCTGCATGGCTTCCTCCTGAGGCGAGGGAGACCCAGGCAAACCCCAGGCTGCTCCCTTCCCCAGCCATTTCCCTTTGGGCCCAGAGAGGCCCTGTGCTTTGCTGGGTGTCACACAGCGACTCTGGACCGAGCCCTGGGTGGGCTCCGCTGTGGCCCCACAGGAACTCTCCCAGCCCCTTCTGAGCTCTCCCCTCCCTTATAACTAACTCAGAAAGACTCTGCCGCAGGAGCCAGATCAAAACTTTTCTTCATGAAGTTTCCAAAGGGGGGGAAAAATCCATTTCACATCATTATTTTTTTCTCCTAATTTAAACCACCTCAGTGCAGGCTAGTCGCAAACGTCAATATCAGTGAAATACACTCAGCTGGCTGCCCGCCAGGCCACAGAGCGTTACAGAGGCCGCGGTAACTCCAAAGAGTAACCGGCAAACACACACCCATTTGTCTGTCCTGCGGGAGAAATACGAGGGGCAGAGGGGTGAGTCCCGCACTGGCCGGGGCTGGGGCGGAGAGGGAGGGGGGCGCGTCCAGGAGCAGCAGAAGCCAGCGGCGCATGAGCCACACCGCCCCACAGGCACCGGCTTCATCCCGGAGGGCTGCCCAGGTGCGCTTATCGGAGCCTGGCGAAGAGGGGGAGGCACAGTCCTTCCAGGCCTTTCTGCCAGGGCCCACCGATGTGGGTCCCCGGAGCCAGATGGAAAGCTACAGACAGCGTCCAGCCGGCTCATGCGGGGAAGCGGAGGCCCAGAAGGGGCACGAGGTACCCGGGTCACACTGCCCGAGAACGTGGACCCAGGACCTCGCTGTCCTGGCTCCTCGCTTGAGAGGGGCTCTGGAAGGCTCCTGCGCAGCAGTCAGCCAAGCGCCTTTAGCCTTGTTCCTGGGCCTCGGTTTGCTCGTCTGACAAATGGGGTCACTGGTGAGGTGGCGGAAGTGGGGCTCGGGCTCAGCCCACGCTTCCCGCTTCAGGTCACAGAGGTCAGCCTGCGGTCTGGCCTTGAGCCCCCTTGCGTTTCCTCCCTCACTGCCCGGTGCACCTCTGCGTCACACGGGGCAGCTCGGCGGGGCTGGGCCCAGGGCCACACTTGACCGCCCTCTCCCCTCTTGTCTTGCAGCAGGACCGGCTGGAGCTGGAGGACGCCCGGGCCGATGGGGAAGGAGGCCCCGGTTCCGGCAGGACGCCGGCGGATGGCGAGAGGCGGCTGGCCGTGAGGGAGGCGCTCCCCCCGCCCCCAGCACTCGGGCCGCCCGGCCATGCGGCTCGGCCCGGCGCGCCCCTGAGAGCGCGGGCGCCCTCCCCTCCCGCCACCCCGTGCCCCCGGGCAGGCCGAGCGGGCGCTCCCGCAGGGCTGGTCCCGATGGCCGGGTGCCGGCAGGCTGCGCCGTGGGCCTGGGCGTGCGTGGCGGCGGCCGCCCTGCTGCTCGCGGGCGGGCTGGTGCGTGGCGACTGCTGGCTGATCGAGGGCGACAAGGGCTTCGTGTGGCTGGCCATCTGCAGCCAGAACCAGCCGCCCTACGAGGCCATCCCGCAGCAGATCAACAGCACCGTCGTGGACCTGCGGCTGAACGAGAACCGCATCCGCAGCGTGCAGTACGCCGCGCTGAGCCGCTTCGGCAACCTCACGTACCTCAACCTCACCAAGAACGAAATCGGCTACATCGAGGACGGCGCCTTCTCGGGCCAGTTCAACCTGCAGGTGCTGCAGCTGGGCTACAACCGGCTGCGCAACCTGACGGAGGGCGTGCTGCGCGGCCTGAGCAAGCTGGAGTACCTGTACCTGCAGGCCAACCTCATCGAGGTGGTGGCACCCGGCGCCTTCTGGGAGTGCCCCAACATCGTCAACGTCGACCTGTCCATGAACCGCATCCAGCGGCTGCACAGCGCCACCTTCGCGGGCCTGGCCAAGCTGTCCGTGTGCGAGCTCTACAGCAACCCCTTCTACTGTTCCTGCGAGCTGCTGGGCTTCCTCCGCTGGCTGGCGGCCTTCACCAACGCCACGCAGACCTACGAGCGCGTGCAGTGCGAGTCGCCGCCGCTCTACTCGGGCTACTCCCTCCTGGGCCAGGGCCGCCACGGCCAGCGCGGCGTCCTCAGCAAGCTGCAGTCCGTGTGCACCGACGCCTCCTACGCGGCCGAGACCCGCCCGGCGCCCGGCCGCTCGCCGCCGCCCCCCGCGCCGCCCGCGGAGCCCAGCGAGGGCCCCTGCACCGAGGATGAGTGCTTCTCCGGCGACGGCACCACGCCGCTGGTGGCCCTGCCCACGCTGGCCCCACAGGCCGAGGCCCGCCCGCTCATGAAGGTCACGCAGCTGACGCAGAACTCGGCCACCATCACGGTCCAGCTGCCCAGCCCGTTCAACCGCATGTACACGCTGGAGCACTTCAACAACAGCAGGCCGTCCACCGTGTCCAGGCTGACCCGGGCCCAGGAGGAGATCCGCCTGACCAACCTCTACGCGCTCACCAACTACACCTACTGCGTGGTCTCCACCAGCTCGGGGCTGCATCGCAACCACACCTGCCTCACCATCTGCCTGCCCAAGCCGCCCAGCCCGCCGGGCCCCATGCCCGGCTCCTCCACGGCCACCCGCTACATCATGACCGTCCTGGGCTGCCTCTTCGGCATGGTGCTGGTGCTCGGTGCCGTCTACTACTGCCTGCGGCGGCGCCGGCGCCGGGAGGAGCAGCAGCAGAAGGCCGCCTCGGCGGCCGCAGCCGGCAGCCTCCAGAAGACCGTCATCGAGCTCAAGTACGGGCCCGAGATGGAGGCGCCCGGCCTGGCCCCGCTGTCCCAGGGCCCGCTGCTGGGCCCCGAGGCCGTGACCCGCGTCCCGTACCTGCCGGCGGCCGCCGGCGAGCTGGAGCAGTACAAGCTGGCGGAGGGCGGCGAGACGCCCAAGGCCAGCAAGGGCAGCTACCTGGAGGTGCGTTCAGGGGGGCAGGCGGAGCGCAGGGACGGGGGGCCGGGCCCCGACAGCCGGAGCTCGGTGGCCGAGATCTCCACCATCGCCAAGGAGGTGGACAAGGTCAACCAGATCATCAACAACTGCATCGACGCTCTCAAGTCCGAGTCCACCTCCTTCCAGGGCGGCAAGGCGGGGGCGGGGGCCGCGGCCGAGCCGCAGCTGGTGCTGCTGTCCGAGCCGCTGGCCGGCAAGCACGGCTTCCTGGCGCCCGCCTACAAGGACGCCTTCAGCCTGCAGCGGCATCACAGCGCGGAGGCCGCCCCCGGGGCCCCGCGCGCCAGCACCTCGTCCAGCGGCTCCGCGCGCAGCCCGCGGCCCTACCGCGCCGAGGCCGCCGGGGCGCACAAGGCCGCGGCCGCCGAGGCCAAGTACATCGAGAAGAGCTCACCCGCGGCCGACGCCATCCTCACTGTGACCCCCGCGGCCGCTGTGCTGCGGGCCGAGGCTGAGAAGAGCCGCCAGTACGGCGAGCACCGGCACTCGTACCCTGGCTCCCACTCCGCCGAGACGCCCCTGCCCCACGAGGGCCCCGGCGGCCGCAAGGCGTCCATCCTGGAGCCGCTGACCCGGCCGCGGCCCCGCGACCTGGCCTACTCGCAGCTGTCCCCGCAGTACCATAACCTGAGCTACTCCTCCAGCCCTGAATACACCTGCAGGGCCTCCCAGAGCATCTGGGGGCGCTTCAGACTGAGCCGCTGGCGGCACAAGGACAATGGGGAGTTCGTGGCGGCCGGCCACGCCCTGCGCAAGAAGGTCCAGTTCGCCCAAGATGAGGACCTGCACGACATCCTGGACTACTGGAAGGGCGTGTCCGCACAGCACAAGTCCTGAGCCGCCCGCCCCCACCCCGCCAGGCGCCCGGTGCCTGCGCCCCCCCCGAAACTCGTGATGCCCACTGGACCAAAAAGGACACAAGAGCCACTGCAGCTGTTTGTAACCCAGAGACCCACGGGACACACACACACACATGCTAGCAGCTGTTAAAGCCCTGGGCTTTGCAGAGGAAGTGGGGAGGGGGCACTGACAGTATGAACGGGAGGTGAACCGTGGCCAAGCACGTGTACCTGCCCTGAGTCATTCTCACCGGTGTGAGCGGGCCCGTACACACACGCACACACACATAACACCACACAGACACACACACACCACCACACAGACACACCCCCCACACACAGACACACCCCCCCCACACAGACACACACACAAGGGACTTCGAAAAACTGTGTCTTAGGGATGGGGGGGTGGGGTTTTTTTTCCATTATCTATTCTCTCTTTTGATTCTTCTCTGCTTTCTTTCTTTCCCTCTCTTCTCTCGCTATTTTCTTTTTTAAAAAAATATATTAAAAGTAAAGTTCTCTTAAAACACTAGACCTGGGGGGCGTGGCCGGCGTGGCCACCTGGCTCCTCGCATGATCTCCGTCCGTGGTTTTTTGTGGACTGTCTCTTCATTGCCACCTCCGGAGGCCACCAAAGAGGGGCAGAGCGAAGGCAGGCAGCCGAGTGGCCTCCAGGAAGGTCCCGTAGCCCTGCGGGACTCGAGGAGGGGGGCTGTGCCTGGGGACGGCTCGGGGGTGGCCGGGGGCTGTGTGTGCTCCTGTCGTCCTGTTGTATAGAAAAATATTTCTATATTTGCAATGTTTGCTGTAAAACGAGAAAGAAAAAAAAGACTATGTCCACTAAAAAAAAAATTCTGCAAAGGAAAAAAATCCCAATACTTGTTTGTAGTGGGTTTTTACTGTGGGATTTAGGGAAAGAAAGATTTGGGGGTTTTAGATGTCTGGTTTAGGGGTGGCGCTGGGGTCACAGGCGGGTCCCTGGGAGTGACGGCAGCCAGCCCTGTGTGGGGAACTCCAGCGGTTCTGAGGTTTGGTGTGGAAGGGGCAGGGGAGGGAGGTGGGCACCGGGGGGGTGAGTGAGTGTGTCCGACGGTGTGTGTGACTGGTGTCTGTGCACACACCCGGGAAGCTGACGGGTGTGTATGGATGGTGGGGTTTGCGTGTGAGTGGGGCGAGCTCGAGCGGGTTGGAGGGGCCCCTCCCGTGGCTGGAGCCCCCACTACGGGGAAAGTGCCCTGAGATCCCGACGCCGCAGGTATGAACAGCGCCAGGTTGTTCAGAATCTCCCGAGAAGCCCGGACCCCGACCCCGAGCTCACGGAGGGTCCCCCTCGGTGGCTCCATCCAGAGCAGCGCTGCCACAGGTACCCTCCCTCAGGAGCCAGAGCAAGGCTTTTAGGGTGAGAAGCCATTTCTGGGCCTTGAGGCCACCTGTCAGCACAGTGGAGGACCTGCACCCACCCCAGTCCTGCGTCCTGCAGAAGCACCTTCTCCAAGGCGGGCCCTGCAGGGAACAGGTGACCCGCCACTGACCCTCCCGCTGGACGCGTCAGATCTTCCATCCGAGCTCTCTACCTCGCAGGGGTAGGGGCTCTCCTCTCCTTCCTACCCACCCCCCACCCCAGTCCAGGGCAAACCCACGCCCAGTCTGTCTCTGACAAAGACCTGGTCAGGCACGAGTGGGAGCTGGGACTGAGCCCGGAAGCAATGGGGAGCCGGAGAGCGGCCAGACCCGGAGCAGAGGCTGGAAGCGGGGTTCAGGCATGGGGGGCAGAGAGGGGAGAAGGGGGCAGGGCTGGAAGCGGCGGGTCAGCAGCCCTCCTTGCACGCCCCTGCTGACAGACTGCTCCCCCCTTCCCTCCATGGCGATCTCACTTTAGGCACCTTTAGAGCCTGTGCAGTAGCCGGTGCCGGGCCACGGCGGGTCTGTCTCTTGCGGGCTGGCCGCCGTCCTGGCCTCTGCACCCAGGTGACCCCGTCAAGGTCCTGCATGTGGGGCCTCTGCACGGGCCCCCTCGACTGAGCCCCTCCAGAGTGGGCCACTTCTGAGGACGCTGCCCCCCGACCCGACAGGCCCCAGGCTCCCCCGGCTCCGGCCATGGGGGTGACAGTGCAGGGGCACCGTTACACGTGAGGGGGCTGGAGACCACGAGGCCGTGCCCAGGGCAGCGCGGGCAGGCAGGGGAGGCAGGCCCCGGGGCTGGAGGCTGGGTGGAGGTGCAGAGAGGGGCCTGCCTCGCCCAAGGTCACGCAGTAAGCGGTGACAGTCCTGGCCGTGGGACAAAAGTGGGGTCAGGCCTCAGCTGCTGTTCCCTGTCACTGAGGAGATAGCACTGGCTATAGGGAACCAGAGAACGACGGCCACAGGACGGAGGCGCCAGCTGGCCAGGCATCGGGGAGGGACACGTCACTACCGAGAGCCCTGCCCCGAGCAGGGGTCCCAGGGACACCCCGGGTTGGACAGACGTGGCTCCCACTGCTGGACGCTGGGCCAGTCCCAGGGCACAGACCTGTATGTCACCGTGCCCTTGCTCGAAGGTGGTCACAGTGGAGTTAGCAAGAGTAGACGCACAGGACGTACACGCTTACTGATCCCCTCCTGTGTGCGGGGCTCTGTGCTAAGCCCTACTGAAGCCCAGGGAGGGGTCGACGCTGCCCCAACTCTGGAGAGGCTCACGGGCCAGAAGGGCACTGGAAGCAGAGGCAGGTGACGCAGATCTGGGAGGCGCAGGGCCCAGGAGGCCCGGGGAAGGATGGGAACCCCTGCCTGGGAAGAGCCTGGAAGGCTTCCTAGAAGGGGTGTTTGGTCTGGAAAAAGGAAGCCACGGTGAGGATGGTGGGTGGACACTACAAAGTGGAGAGAGGTCAGCAGCCTTGGGGGCTCAGAAGTGAGCTCAGAGCCCAGAATGAAGGTCTGCCAGAGCGAGTCACGCCCTGTGCTGGGGCCAGGGCCCAGCTTCCCCACGGGCAGCTCTTGTAGGTCTGTGAAATGTGGCATGTGGAAGCCGAAAGCATGGGCCCAAAGCAGGCTCTGCCACCTGTGACCGTGCGACCCCAGAAGACCGCTGACCTCTCTGCATCTCAGTGGGGATGCTGCACCTGCCCCCCCTGTACTGCACTGGGTCCCCGAATGGCACGTGGGGTTGTATCTGTCACCTCTGTCGGTCCGACAGTGCCGTGTAACAAACAACCACCATACACACGTTATTGCTCACGTGACCGGGGCAGTTCTGCTGATCTTGGTCAGCCCATCCATGTATCTGGGGGGTGCTGGGAGGACTGAGGCCCTCGTCCTCCACACACTGGCCCAGGTGATGGCCAAGAGAGCAAGCCCCCCCATGGTCAGAGTAAGTCACATGGCTGAGCTCAAAGTCAAGGTGCAGACAGGCCACTCCATCCACAGGGGCAAAGGGCGGGGACACAGGGTGGGGAGAAGAATCAGGACCGTCTGAGAACAGAGGCCAAATGCGTGGCCGAGCCTCACATGTCCTCGCTCTAGAGGGGACCACAGAGCACAAACAGCAGAAAACCCAAGACGTGGTCCTGAGGTTTCATTCATGCATTCATTCAACACACAGTTACAGAGCACCTGCTGTGTACCAGACATCCTGGAGACATCAACAAACCTGTCCCTGCCTCCGAGAGTCACAGTCCCAACAGGAAAGAGGTGATGCTCCAAATAGAGTTATTCAAGGGGGTTTGCCTAAAAGGACCATTTCCGGAGAGAGGGTGTAGGGGACCCCGGGGGTCAGCAGCAGCCCAGCTGGCAGTGCATCTCGGCCCCCTGGGATGAGGGGAGATGCTGGGAGGAGCAGCTGTGCAGAGAGCCCACCAGGGCCCCGAGGAGGGGCCTCCAGTGGGGGGCCGCCAGCCCGAGGCGACCCCACAGAGGGAGCTGGGGACGCGGGCCCAACCCCTGTCCCCCCTGCCGTCTCCTGCGGGGCTCCCCCTGGGCTGAGCGGCCAGAAAACCAGGATGCAGAGAGGCCAGTGATGAACTCCATACACGTCAGAACAGAGGGAGGGAGGGGGTGAAAAGGGGGCAGGAAAGGCATGGAGGGGCCAATGGGGGAGGCCTGGCCTGAGGGCTGCTGGAAGACGCAGTCACTGACCTGATAATCCACCGCGCACTGACCAAGCGCTGGGGAGCAGAGGCGGGGCTGTGACATCCCTCGTGGAGCAGGAATCTCCTGGGGGAGGCCAGTGCTCAAGACCTTGACGGGCAAGTAGGAGTTGGCACGTTGGGTGAGGGGGGAGCAGGCCAGGGGCTTCCTTCCCAAGGGACCCGCAGGGACCACTCTAGCCCCCGCCCGAGGGGCAGGTAGGCGCCCCTGGCGGTCAGAGCTGGGGCCGTGGCGGGGCTGCAGGCCCAGGGGGTCGGTTGAGTCAGGCTCGGGTGCCCGCCTTGCAAGCGTAAAGGAATTAGAGTTGGGCGGTGGGTCGTGGGGGCACTGATGGAGTTTTATAGAATAGTAACTTTCCCTTAACTCAAAAGCAACACTTTTACAACATACACTTTAGAAAACAGCTAAACATAAAGAAGAAAAGAGAGGTCACTCGATCTCACCACCCCAAGATAATCACGGTATCTGTACTTCCAGCCCTCTCTCTCTATAGTGCAGCAGGCTGGAAATTTACATGCAATAACCAGGTGTGCAAAGAAGCATCTCTCTCCTTTCTGTAACAGCAGATCTTACTGTGGAGCCGCTATGCGATGGAGGGGTGGCGGGTACGGTGCCAAGAGGTGGGAGACGCGACAGTTTGTCTGTGGGTCCAGCGGGGAGGAAAGCACTGATGATGCACTGGAGACACGAAGTGACCAGAACACGTCCGAGTAAGAAGGGGTGGGGTTCACGGGCCAGAATGGCCGTCGTTAAAAGTCCATAAATAACACACGGTGAGGATGGGGTGGAGAACAGGGAAGCCCCTCCTGCACTGTGGGTGGGAGGGTAAATCTGCAGCCACTGTGGGGAACAGTACGGAGGTTCCTCAGAAAACCAAAAATAGAGCTACCGTAGGATCCTGCAATCCCACTCCTGGGCATATATCCAGACAAAACTCTAATTCAGAAAGATACACGCACCCCTGTGTTCATAGCAGCCCTATTCACGACAGCCAAGACACGGAAACAACGTAAATGTCTACTGACAGATGAATGAATGGATAAAGAAGAGGGACATATATACAATGGAATGTTCCTCCGCTATTAAAAAGAACGAAATACTGCCTTTTGCAGCAACATGGATGGACCCAGAGATGATCATACTAAGCAAGTAAGTCGGAAACAGAAAGACAGATACCACATGCCATCACTCCTATGTGCGATCTAAAATACGACACAAACGAACTTATCTACAGAACAGAAACTCACAGACACACAGAACCAATTTGTGGTTGCCAAGGGGGAAGGGAGGTGGGGGAGGGAGGGACTGGGAGTTTGGGATGAGCAGATGCAAACTATTATATATAGGATGAATAAACAAGGTCCTACTGTAGGGCACAGGGAACTATATTCAATTTCCTGGGATAAACCATAATGGAAAAGAATATGAAAAAGAATATATATATGTATAACTGACTCACTTTGCTGTACAGAAGAAATTAACACAACAATGCAAATCAACTCTACTTCAATAAAAATTTTTTTTAAGTATATTTAAAAACTGGGTGAGGCTTACTGCTTAATGGAAGGGATGGTCTTGGCTAGCACCATGGACAGTCCGTCCACTGTGAGGGAGAGAGGACAGTGTATGGAACTGATGCAGGTGCTGGGGGTCATGGGGGACCTTGAGGGGTTTCCTCCTTTGACCACCGCATCCTTGGCATCTTTTCTCAGTCCACCGCATTGCCTTTTGGTTCTACCTTCTGGGAGATTTTTTGGGTTTTGTTTAATTTGAAATAATTATAGAGTCACAGGAAGTCAAAAAACAAAACAAACCAGTGCATAGAGTCACCCACCCTCTTCCAATGGTGACATCTCATACACCTGTAGCACAGCATCAAAACCAGGAAGCTGTTCTGTCTGTTGGTACAAGTATGTTAACTACACTACAGATCTTACTGGGTTTCCACCAGCTTTCACACACACTCATTTATGTACGTGTGAGGTCTTTGCAGATTTACCCCGTGCGTATAGATTTGGGTAACCACCACCACAACCAAGATACAGAGCTGACCCGCCACTACAAAGACCACCCTTGCACTGCCCTGTAAGTCACCCCACACCCAACACCATCCCTGTCCCCTGGCACCACTAATTGTTCTCCAGCCCTGTCCTTTTGAGAATACTGTATAAATGAAATCATACACTATGTAACCGTTTGATATTGGCTTTTTTCGCTCAGAATAATTTCCTTGAGATCCGACCAAGTTGTTACTGTGTCAATTGTTTGTTTCTTTGCATTGCTGGGTGTATTCCATTGTATAGATGATGTGCCAGAGTTTGTTTGCCACTCACTTGTTGAAGGACATTTAGGCTGTTTCTGGTTTGGGGCTATTACAAATAAAGCTACTATGAAAATCCTCATACAGGTTTTGGTGTGAACTTAGGTTCTCATTTCTCTGGGATAAATGCTCAGGAGTAAAATTGCTGGGCTGGGTAAGGAACCGCTCAACTGTTTTTTCAGAGCGACTGCACCTTTTCACATTCCCTCCAGCAATGGATGCAAGATGTAATTTCTCCACACCCTCAGTAACATTTGGTGTTATTGCTAGTTTTTACTTTGGTTGTTGTAATGGTGTGTATTGATGCCTCATTATGGTTTTAATTTATATTTCCCTCATGTCTAATGTTGTTGAACATCTTTTTTGTGTGCTGACTTGCCATCCGTGTCTCTTCTCTGATATGTCCTCATCTTTTACCTATGTTCTGAATGTTTTGTATTTACTGTTGAGTTTTGAGAGCCCTTTACATTTTCTAGATACAAGACCTTTATCAGATATGTGGTTGGCAAACATTTTCTCCCAGTCTGTAGCCAATGCATGGAAATCAACTCAAAGAGTCAAGTAAAATGAAGAAACAGAAAAATATGTTCCAGATGAAAGAACGAGATAAAACCTCAGAAAAAGACCTTAATGAAACAGAGATAAGTGATTTACCTCAAAAGAGTTCAAAATAACGGTCATAAAGTTGCTCATCAAACTCAGGAGAAGAATGGATGAACAAAGTGAGAACTTCAACAGAGAGACAGGAAATGTAAGGAAGTACCAAACAGGAGTCACAGAACTGAATGAAAACTACAGTCCAGGAGTTCAACAGAAGACTAGATGAAGCAGAAGAAAGGATCAGTGAACTTGAAGACAGAGCAGTGAAACTCACCCAATCACAGTGGCAAAAAGAAAAAAAGAATACAGAAGAGTAAAGATAGCTTAAGGGACTAACGGGACAACGTCAAGCAGACCAACATTCAACTGTTGGGGGTCCCAGAAGGAGAAGGGAGAGAAAGAGGTAGAGAACTTATTCAAAGAAATAATGGCTATAAATTTCCTAACCCAGGGAAGGAAACAGACATCCAGACCCAGGAATCCCGAAAAGTTCCAAATAAGATGAGCCCGAAGAGACCCACAGCAAGACACGTTATAATTAAAATGTCAAAAGTTAAAGACAAAGAGAATCTTAAAAACAGCAAGAGAAAAACAACTTGTTACGCTGTCAATAGTCATAAGCCCATAAGCAGATTTCTTGACAGAAACTTTGCAGGCCAGAAGGGCGTGGCGTGATATATTCAAAGTACAGAAAGGAAAAACTCTCCAACTAATAATACTCTACCTGGAAAGCTGTCATTCAAAATTGAAGAAGAGATAAAGAAAAAAGCTAAAAAAGATCACCACCACTAGACCAGTCTTAAGAGAAATGTGAAAAGGATGTCTTTAAGCAGAAACGAAAGGGCAGTAATTAGTAACAGGAAACATATGGAAGCACAAATCTCACTGGTAAAGGTAAATATACAGTAAAATTCAGAATAAGCTAATGTTGTAAATGCAGTGGGTTAATCACTTCTAAAGCTAGTATGAAGGCTAAAATACAAAAGAAGTAAAAACAACCATAACCACAATAATTTGTTAAAGGATACACAAGATTAAAGGATGTAAATTGTGACATCAAAAATATAAAGCATGGGGCTTCCCTGGTGGCGCAGTGGTTGAGAGTCCGCCTGCTGATGCAGGGGACGCGGGTTCGTGCCCGGGTCCGGGAAGATCCCACATGCCGCGGAGTGGCTGGGCCCGTGAGCCATGGCCGCTGAGCCTGCGCGTCCGGAGCCTGTGCTCTGCAACAGGAGAGGCCACAGCAGTGAGAGGCCCGCGTACCGCAAAAAAAAATAAAAAATAAAAAAATAAAGCATGGTGGTGAGGGGAAGTAAAAATGCAGAGCTTTAGAATGCATTCAAACTTAAGTTGTTATCAACTTAAAATAGACCGTTATAAGTTGTTTTATGTAAGCCCCATGGTAACAACAAGCGAAAACCTATGGTAGATACACAAGAGAGCAAGAGAAGAAGGAACAGAGTAACTAGAAAGCAGCCAGAAAACAATTAACAAAAATGATATAAGTATATACCTATCAATAATTACTTTAAATGTAAATAGACCAGTCAAAAAACAGAGTGGCTGAATGGATAGAAAAATAAGACACACCTGTATGCTGCCTACAAGATACTCACTTCAGATGTAAGCATACACACCGACTGAAAGTGAAGGGGTGGAAAATGATATTCTATGCAAATGGAAACCAAAAGAAATCTGGGATAGTTAGGCAAAATAAACTTTAAGACAAAGGTTGTATATGAGAGACAAAAAAAAGATTATTACATGATGATAAAGAGGTCACTTCAACAAGAGAATTTATTTGTAAATATTTATGCACCCAGTATAGGAGCACCTAAATATATAAAGCAAATAGTAACAAATCTAAAGGGAGAAACAGACAACAAGAATAGTACAGAATGTTAACAATTCACTTCCACCCAGGGAGAGATCATCCAGCTAGAAAATCAATAAAGAAACATTGGCCTTAAATAACATGTTAGACCAGATGGACTTGTACGTATATAGAAAATTCCATCCAAAAGCAATAGAATATACAGTCTCCTCAAGTACGCATGGAACATTTTCCTGGATAGATGATATGTTAAGCCACAAAACAAGTCTTAATAAAGTTAGGACAATAAATTGAAATCAGATCGAGTATATTTTCCTACCACAATGATATAAAACTGAGAGATCGGTTACAAGAAGAAAACTATAAAAATCACAAATATGTGGAGATTAAACAACAAATGAGTCAAAGAAGAAATAAAAAGAAAAAATTTAAATACCTTGAGACAAATGAAAATACAACATACCAAAACTTATGGGATATAGGAAAAGCAGTTCTAAGAAGGAAGGTCATAGTGGTAAATGCTTACATCAAGAAACAAGAAAAATCTCAAATATACCACCTAAGTTTACACCTCAAAGAGCTAGAAAAGAATAACAAAGCCCAAAGTTAGTAGTAGTAAGGAAATAACAGAGATCAGAGCAGAAATAAATAAAGCAGAGACAAAAAAGACAATAGAAAAGATCAATGAAACTAAAAGCTGGATTTTTAAAAAGATATACAAAATTGGCCAACCATTCTCTAGACTCACCAAGAAAAAGAGAGGACTCAAATAAATAAAATCAAAAATTAAAAAGAGATGTTAAAAGTGATATCACAGAAATTCAAAGGATCATAAAAGACTACTATGAACAATTATACTCCAACAAGTTGGACAACCTAAATGAAATGGATAAATTCCTAAAAACATATACCCTACCAAGACTGAATCATGAAGGAATAGAAAATCTGAACAAACTAATTACTACTAGAGATTGGATCAGTAATCAAAAATCTCCCAACAAACAAAAATCCAGCACCAGATGACTTCATTGGTGAATTTTACCAAACATTCAAAAAGATTTAATATCTGTCCTTCTCAAACTCTTGCAGAAAATTGAAGAGGAGGAAACATTTCCAAACTCATTTTATAAGACCAGCATTACTCTGATAACAAAACCAGACAGGAATGCCACAAGAAAACCACAGGCCAATATTTCCGATGAAATAGATGCAAAAATCCTCAACAAAATACTAGCAAGCTGAATTCAACAATACATTAAAAGGATCATATACTATGATAAAGTGGGATTTACTCCAGGGATGCAAGGATGGTTCAACATTTGCAAATCAATAACATAATACACCACACTGCCAAAATAAAAAATAAAATTCATATGATCACCTCAATAGATGCAGAAAACACATTTGGCAAAATTCAATATCAATTTATGATCAAAACTCTCAACAAAGTGGGTATAGAGGGAACAGACCCCCACATAGTAAAGGCCATACATGACAAGCCCACAGCTAACATCATACTCAATGTTGAGAAGCTGAAAGATTTCCTCTGAGATCAGGAAGAAGACAAGGATGCCCACTCCTGCTACTTTTATTCAAAATAGCATTAGAAGTCCTAGACAGAGCAATTAGGCAAGAAAAAGAAATAAAAGGCACACCATTTGTAAGGAAGAAGTAAAACTGTCCCTATTTGCAGATGACATATTATATGTACAAAACCCTAAAGACTCCAAGAAAAACTCTTAGATCTAATACACAAATTAGATAAAGTTGCAAGATACAGAAATCTGTTGTGTTTGTATACACTAATAAAGGAAACCAATTCCATTTACAATTGCATCAAAAAGAATAGAATACCCAGGAATAAACTTAACCAAGGGGGTGAAAGACCTGTAAACTGAAAGCTTTAAGACACTGATAAAATAAATTCAAGACAAATAAACAGAAAAATATTCCATGCTCATAGATTGGAAGAATCAATATTGTTAAAATGTCCATACTACCCAAAGTGATCTACAGGTTCAATGCAGTCCCTATCAAAATTTCAATGGTATTTTTCACAGAAATAGAACAAAAAATCCTAAATTTTTATGGAACCATAGTAGAACCCCAAATAGCCAAAGCCATCTTGAATAACAAGAGCAAAGCTGTAGGCATCAGGTTTCCTGATTTCAAACTATATACAAAGCTATATTAATCAAAACATCATGGTATTGACATAAAAACAGATACCTAGATCAATAGAACAGAATAGAGAGCCAGGAAATAAACCCACACATATATGGTCAATTTATGACAAAGGAGCCAAGAATATACAATGGGGAAAGGACAGTGTCCTCAATAAATGGTGCTGGAAAAACTGGGTCACCTCGTACAAAAAGAAAAAGAAAAAGAAACGGAACCACTATCTTACACCATACACAAAAGCCAACTCAAAATGGATTAAAGACTTGTATGTAAGACCTGAAGCCATAAAATTCCTAGAAGAAAATGTGTTAAGTTTCTTGACATAGGTCTTGATGAAGATTTTTTGTATTTGACACCATAAGCAAAGGCAATAAAATCAAAAATAAACAAGTATGACTACATCAAACTAAAAAGCTTCTGCACGGCTAAGGAAATCATCAACAAAATGAGAAGGCAACCTACCAAATGGGAGAAAATAGTGCAAATCATATATCCGATAAGCAGGTAATATCCAAAATAAATAAAGGACTCATACAACTCAGTAGCAAAAAAACCCCCCAAGAAACAAAAAACACACACCTGATTTCCAAATGGGCAGGGGATGCGAATAGATATTTTTTCCCAAATAAGACACAGATGTCCAACAGATACATGAAAAGGTGTTCACATTACTAATTATCAGGGAAATGCAAAACAAAACCACGAGATACCACCTCACACCTGTCAGAATGGCTATTATCCAAAAGACAAGAGAGAAGTTTTGGTGAGGGTGTGGAGAAAATGGAACCCTTGTGCACTGTTGGTGGGAATGTAAATTGGTGCAGCCACCGTGGAAAACAGTATGGAGATTCCTCAAAAAACTGAAAATAAGACTACCGTATGATCCAGCAATCTCACTTCTGGATACATATCCAAATAAAATGAAAACTCAGAAAGATATATCCACCATGTTCATTGCAGCATTATTTACAGTAGTCAAGACATGGAAGCAACCTAAGTGTTCACTGATAGATGAATGGATAAAGCAAGGACTCCATGTATATGTGTGTCGGTATATATATAATGGAATATTATATACATAATGAAATATTATTCAGCCATTAAAAAAGAAGGAAGTCTTGCCATTTGCAGCAAAATGGATGGATCTTGAGGTCATTATGCTAAGTGAAATGAGTCAGACAGAGAAAGACAAATACCTCATGATCTCTTATATGTGGAATCTAAAAAATAACACAAACAAAAATGAGCTCATAGATACAGAGAACAAATTGATGGAGGCTGGGAAGGGATCGGGGAGACGGGTGAAGAGGGTAAAAAATACAAACTTCCAGTTATAAAATAAATAAGTCCTGGGGATGTAATGTACAGCATGGTGACTATAGTTAATAATACTCTATTATATATTTGAAATTGCTTAGAGAGTAATCTTAAAAGTTCTCATCACAAGAAAAAAAGAAGCTTGTAACTATGTGTGGTGATCACTTTGCTATATATATATATAGAATCATGTTGTACACCTGAAACTAATATAATGCCAATTATATTTTAATAAATTTTTTTTTTCTGCCCCACACTCTCTCTCCTCTTTTTCTGGGACTCTGATGACACAAATATTAGATTTTTTGTTATTGTTCCACAGATTCCTAAGAGTATGTTCATTTATTTCCAGCTTATTTCCTCTCTGTTGTTCAGATTGGATAATTTCACGATATGTCTTTAAGTTTACTGATTCTTTTTTCTGTTGTCTCCAAACTGCTCTTCAGCTTGTCCAGTGAATTTTAGTTTTTGTTCTTGTATTTTTCAGTTCTATAATTTCCACTTGATTTTTTTTATATCTTCTATTTCTCAGCTGAGATTTTTTTTTCACTTGCTTCAAGGGTACATATTCATAGCTGCTCGTTGAAGCATGCCTTACGATTGCTGCTTTGCAGTCCATCAGGTGATCCCAGCATCTGAGTCACCTTGGCGTTGGTGTCTGTTGGCTGTCTTTTCTCATCAAGTTATGACTGTTCTGGTTCTTGGGATGACAAATAACTTTTTTATTGTGTGTGTCACTTTTGTTCTTTGAAAGCTTTTGTTTTTGTTTTTTAGCATACAAAAGCAGTGATATTCAGAATCCTCAATGACTAGAGCAGTATGGAATTGGCCAATCAAAAAACTTACAGCCCACTCATAGACGCATAGACGCTGACTCTAAATAAACAGGCTGCCCATAACAGTTGATATAGCCTACCTAGCTGCACTGAAAAAATATCTTTCTGAACTTTCTGAAAATATGAAGTATGATTTTAATTTTAAATGGGTCCCTTTGCTGTTTGCTTTAGTTTTTGCCATTACGTAATTCCTCCTACAGCTGGTGGGTCTTGGCTATTTATGTTTAAGAGTGACACCTCAACAAACTCATTGGGATCTGTTGTGCCTAGGCAGGGTTTGCCAATTTGGGGGCCACAGAGGATAACCTGGCAGGACATTTTTGTTGCAAGACACCAACTGCCTATACATAAATCTTTTATCTTGGGCCAGTTTCTCCAAGACATTTCCCTCTAATCTCCTGAGTGCCCACATCTGGGAGACAGTGAGAGAAGGGCGCCAGGAGTCTGACTGCTTTTTATGGGAACTTTCGCTTAATCTGTTTTGTTTTTAAATCTGTTTTTAATATAATGTCCTTACCTTCAGCTGTGCCTGGTGTCCCTAAACCCAAAGTCTTTGGGGTTCGTCCTCTCCCAGGACTAAACTTTCAAACATGAAGGACAGTCTCCCAGTAGCTTTGCTTTTTTTTTTAAAAAAATAAATTTATTTATTTAATTTATTTGGCTGTGTTGGGTCTTTGTTTCTCCACGCGGGCTTTCTCTAGTTGTGGCGAGCAGGGTCTACTCTTCGTTGAGGTGCGCGGGCTTCTCATTGCGGTGGCTTCTCTTGTTGCAGAACACGGGCTCTAGGTGTGCGGGCTTCAGTAGTTGTGGCGTGTGGGCTCAGTAGTTGTGGCTCACAGGCTCTAGAGCGCAGGCTCAGTAGTTGTGGCACACAGGCTTAGTTACTCCGCGGCATGTGGGATCTTCCCGGACCAGGGCTCGAACCCGTGTCCCCTGCGTTGCCAGGCAGATTCTTAACCACTGCCACCAGGGAAGCCCTAGCTTCGCTTCTTAAACTAACATAATCTGTGAATCTCTCTGGGCTTTAGCCCAAGACATGCACCGTATAATGAATTATCTTCTCCCCCAGGCATCTAGAATGGTACTATCCATTAACCATCCTTGAGAAACTTGAGGAAGAAGCCACTCATTTTTTGTTGGACTTCCTTCTTTCCCAGAATTTTAGTTGAGAATGGCTGCCAAGGAGTTTGTTCTGTCTTGAGGCAAAGGAGTGAGGCTTTTTCACCCACGTCAGTCGGTCACTAGTCACCAGCTGCCCCAGAGGGACGGGCACCCTCCGAAGCGCTCCCGAGCGAGGCGGTGCAGCTCACCGCAGGGCGAGCCTGCAGGGAAGGCTGTGGGTGCGACAGGTGGGCACGAGTGAGCCCGCAGCATCCGGGCGGGACCAGCAGCCTCTGGCACAGGTCGCCCCTTGCACCGTCCACACGCGTTTGCCTCTCGCGTTCGAGTTATTCTATCTCATCACGGCCTCTCCTGGATTTGAGGGGTTCTGACGGCTGGAACACTGACTCAAGGTGAACTTTAGTCCCCACTGGTGCAGGTGTTCCCAAGCCTGTGAGGGGCCCTCATCCTCTTCTCCGTCTACCACCTGTTCTGGCTTCCCCGTGGCCTCATCCAGCACTTACGCGGGTCCAGATGGCTCCCCCGGTGGGTAATGCAGACCCTCACCACCGAGTGGTCTGAGTCTCTGGTCACGATAGGTTATCAGGCCAATGTTGCTTCATCTTCTCATTTACATTAAAGCTGGACTTCGTGATGTGAGCGGTGAAGAGACACCCCAGAGACCCCCTGAGCATCAGTCACCTCCCTGTCTCCGTCACGTAGCAGCAGGCTTACGTTCTCGTGCTGATCGCGCTCGATCCCTCTTCCCAGCGTGCTGCCCGCTCTTCACCTGCTCCCGTCCTCCCGAAAGGCGTCCTTTTGAAGTGGGGCAGCGGCCATAGCTTAAGTTTGGTGGGACTCCTGTCGTGTCCCCCAGTGGAAGCATCTCGCCCCTGGGAACCGGGGTCTGTTGACCCACAGAGCCAAGAGTCGTGGGAGGGAAAGCACACATCACCCACATGGGTCCCGAGATGTGACTGGGGGCCCTCCTACTTGCTCCACTGTGTGTCCAAACCTGCTTCTACTTGCTGGGAAAACAGCACCGCACGGCGGCCGCAATTAGGAAACTGGATGAGGCTGCAGATAGAAGCTCCTCTATTCTTGCACCGAAGCCCACTGCCCGCTCCTTGCCACCGCTGGCCCTCTGGCTTCTGTCCACAGACCAGATAATTATGATGACCCCTGCACTTCCCACACCCAGTGACATCGCCCATCTCCCCATGTGCCCCGTGCTGTGCCCCTGCAGAGAGAGGCCTTGGTAGCTGCGTGGCTGAAGTGTCCTGGAGACCAACCCTCTACCTGCAACCAGGGAGGGAGGCCTCCTTGTCATCTGCCCAGTGGGTGATCCAAGTTCAGCACCTCGTCCTTCAAGCCTGCAGGGCCATGTCTGGGACTAACAGTTTTAGGTCGGTTTCTAGAAGCAGAGCCAGAAGTAGGAATTCTCGGCAAGTCATAAAGGACGTTCCCAGGAGAAGCCTGAGGGCAGCAGGCGGGGCAGTGGAGGCAGTTAGACGGGGACGCGGTTTCACCCCAAATGCAGCCCAGCCTGACCCGTGGGAGCCCGGAAGCATAAATGGTATCGGAGGATCTGTCCCGTCTCGTGACACGGAGCAGGAAGTTTGGGCCCTGAATCCCTTAGGGACTGGCCACAAGCCACTGCAGGGGGTGGGGAGTGTAAGTCCCAGCAGCCCCAGGGTCCCCGGGGCAATCCTCCAGAGAAGGTCACAGGTGTAGGATTTAGCACCACCCCCTGCAGTGGCTGTGACACAGACAGGTAGACAGGAGGGACCAGGGGGATCTGGGTAGGGCACCTACAGCATCGGCCCTACCCACCCACCCAAAAGCTGCACCAATTTACGTGACCATGTGTGTAGGTTTATTTTGACTTAAGTTTTGAAGGCTTACTTAGCAAAATACATCAACCTTTTTCTTTATAGATGCCATTATTTTTACAAGATATTCACAGCAGCCCAAAGTGGAAACACCCCAAACATCCCTCAACAGATGAAGGGACAAACTGTGATGTCACCAGAGACCCAAACGCTGTTGCACAAAGAGGAGCAGGGTGGCGGGGTTGGTCCCAGGACGGCGCGAACGAAGCTGGAGCCACCGCGCTGCACGGAAGGCGGATGCCGTTTCTACGACGCCACGAGTCCTAGCCCACTCCTCGTGTAATACAGTCCCATACTTTCCTTTAGTTTTTAATTTATCTTTAAGACTTTGGAGTTTATTTTGGTCTGGCATATGAAGCAGGATCTCAGAAAATTTCTTCCAAGTGGTTGACCGGTTCAACAATATTTTTGAAGAATCCACCCTGGAGCCGCTGCCTAGAGATGCCGCCCACACTGAGCACTAAATGCTCGCCTGCCCTTGCATCTGTTCCTGGATCCTAAGCTCCCCATAGATCGGTCTGTCTATTCCTCTCCAGGCTCATGCTGTTTCAGTTAGCGGGGGGCGCACGGTCATATCACATAGGGCAGGGCTCCCTCATTATCCTTTCATGTTTTCACGTTTTCCTTGGCTGTTCTCACATATACGCTCTTCCAGATGAACGGCAGAACTGCCACTTCATACTCCAGACGTCGTGCTGGGCTTTTGTATGGATTTGCTTTGAACTTATAGACTAACTCGGAGGAAAATTACGTCTCTACAATATCAGGTCTTCTGATGCAGCAACATCATAACGTTCTCCTTTTATGCAGAGTCTTTTTTATATGCCCCGGTGTCAAAGACGTGTGTGTGTGTGTGTGTGTGTGTGTGTGTGTGTGTGTGTGAGAGAGAGAGAGAGAGAGAGAGAGGAGAGAGAGGAGCGAGGAGAGAGAGAGAGAGAGAATGAGAGGAGAGAGGAGAGACAGAGAGACGGAGAGACAGAGAGACAGAGACAGAGAGAGAGACAGAGAGAGAGAGGGAGGGTGAGAGGGAGGTCTGCCCAGCAATCATTTCCATGCCCTCCCTCTGGTCTGAGAGCCCCCCTTTCCTTGGAGCGAGATCCTGCGGGTATCGTCCCCACCAAAGGCATGGACGATGGGAACTAGTACCAGCCAGTTAGAAGCCTCCAGCTTGCGGCCGCGGTGATGGGTTCACGCGGCACAGGGAAGACCTGTTGGTCCCTCCACGAGAAGTGACATCTGGACGCTGGGAAAAGGGAATCCCCAGCTGTGAGGATGAATTGGGTCTGGGGACAGCTGCCTGCACGAGAAACCCGACAACAAAAGAGCTAACGTTTACTGAGCCCTTTCCACGTGCCAGGCGCTGTTCTCCAAGTGTGACAAGAATTGGCTCAGGTAAACTCCACAAGAACCTGTGCGACGGGCGGAGGAGAAATCCAAGGCATTTAGTAACCTAGGACGCCGGCGCTGACCGGTCAAAACGGGCCTCCCGACTGGCGTGTCCAAGCCGGCCTCAGCTCAGAAGGCCGGAGTCAACACGCCCTTTCCTGCACGCGCGCACGGCGCTGCCACAGCTGGTCGGCGGCGGGACCAGGCTTTCCTCCTACACGTGAAAAGCAGTGAGTCGGGCATCACGAAGGACAGGCCTTAAGGCGGACCGGCCCGAGGGGCGGCAGGGTACACAGGGGTGATGAGCCCGAGCCCCTGCCCGACTGGGAGGACAGCTGTCCTCATTGTGGGGGGAAGGTTGGGGGAACTGTCCCTTGTCACTACTGGGCCACTCTGGGGCGTCCCCTGCCTTTGGGGGAAGGGGATGCTGGCTCTCCTGTGAAGACCCCGCCGAGGTCTGTTCCACACCCACGCCCCTCCCAGCCGCGCTGCTGGCCGTCAAGGTGGAGGCCGGGGCCACCAGCCAAGAACGTGGGCGCCTCTAGAAGCCAGAAAGGCCGGGAAACGGGTTCTCTCCTGCAGCCCCCCGGTGGTGGGAAGCACACCCCGGCCGACCCCTTGATCTCAGCCCAGTGAGACGCAGTCCGGACTTCCCACGGGACCTGTGATAAATTTGTTATTTTGAGCCACTAGTTTTGTGGTAATTGGTTACAGCGGCAATGGAAAAGCAGCCTCTGTGCTTCTAGAGTTTATTTTGAACCTGCTGTTTAAACAGAGAAAAGATAACCCCGCAGGGGAGGACGTGAACTGTGACCCCACGGATCCAAACCGGCACGACCTCACTGTGAATTCGGCCTTTGGGGTGCTGGGGCCAAGGGCGACCAGGGAGCTAGTTTCCGAATCGACTTCGGGCAGAAGACAGCTTCTATTA
The DNA here is from genome assembly GCF_059928025.1 of Delphinapterus leucas. Lineage (NCBI taxonomy): Eukaryota > Metazoa > Chordata > Mammalia > Artiodactyla > Monodontidae > Delphinapterus > Delphinapterus leucas. The sequence goes on from NC_143143.1 coordinate 1,156,273, forward strand.
AAGACTAAGGAAGGAGGCCGTGCCGACTGCGAGTTTGCTGCAACAGGGGACCTCACGCCGGGGGCTGAAGCAGCAGAAACGCATCCCTGCTCTCTTCTGGAGGCGTCATGTCTGAGATGGAGGTGTCGGCAGGGCTGCTTCCCCCCAGGCCGTGAGGGAGGGTCTGCTCTGGGCCTCTCCCCGTGCTGCTGGTGGTTTGCTGGCGACCCCGGGGGCTCCTGGGCTGGTAGGTGCGTCACCCCGTCTCTGCCACCATCTGCCCACGGCTTTCTTCCCCCGTCAGTGTCCCCTTCTTATAAGGACACTGGTGGTACAGGATTAGGGCCGCCCCAATGACCTCAGCCTAACTCGTGGCATCTACAAAGACCCTACTTCTCAATGCGGCACGTTCACAGGCGGTGAGGTAGGACTTCGACATCTTTTGGGGGAAGCAACTCAACCCATAACATACACATAAGTATTGAAATTCAGCCGTGATGGCAGAATTGTTGAGAACTTAGGCCAACGAGAAAACTTCTCCCGGGAAGGAGTGGGTGTCAGGGGTGCTGCTGGAATCGCCAGCGCCTGGTGATAAGGCAGATGGACCCTAATCAGCTTTGTTATTGATTTTAAATCCTCCACAGAGCACGCCTCCCCTCCCCCAACCCATGCTGCACCTGGCGCCCCACTTCCCAGCACAGTGATGGACGCACAGAGCAGCCAGCGTCCGCAGGAGGGCCGACCGCTGCCCAGGGAGGCTGGGGGAGGGCAGGGGAGGCTTCCCCAGGGAGCACGAGGCGCCTGGGATGGGCCCGTGGCGTCGGTGTGTCCTCTCTGGTGCTCAGGACGCTCTCCACTGTGTGGACGTACCCCGGCTCGCTCACCTGTGCACCAGCTGAAAGACAGACACGTGGGTGGTCTTCTGGTTTGGGCAATTAAGAATGAACCCTCTCCACAGAGGAACGGATAAAGAAGATGTGGTGCATATACACGATGGAGTGTCAGCCATAAAAAAGAACGGAATAAGGCCACATGCAGCAACATGGATGCACCTAGAGAAGATCATACCTAAGTGAAGTGAGCCAGACACAGAAAGACAAATACCATGACATCACTTATAAGTGGGCTCTAAACTACGACACAAACGAACTTATCTATGAAACAAAAACGGACTCACAGAGAACAGACTTGTGGCTGCCAAGGGGGAGGGGAGGTGGGGGAGGGATGGAGTGGGAGTTTGGGATGAGCAGATGCAAACCATTATATATAGAATGGATAAACAACAAGGCCCTACTGTAGAGCACAGGAAAACGTATTCAATACTCTGGGATAAACCATAATGGAAAAGCGTATGAAAAAGAATACACATATATGTATGTGTGTGTGTGTGTATAACTGAATTGCTTGGCTATATGGCAGAAATAAGCACAACATTGTAAATCAACTATACTTTGATAAATTAAAATTAAAAATGAAGCCTAACATTTCAGGTACATATTTTTGTGTGACCACCAGTTTTCGGTTTTCTAGGGTAGATATTTCTGATGGGATGACTAGCCTTTTTTTTTTTTTTTTTGGCGGTATGCGGGCCTCTCACTGTTGTGGCCTCTCCCGTTACGGAGCACAGGGTCCAGACGCACAGGCTCAGTGGCCATGGCTCACGGGCCCAGCCGCTCCACGGCATGTGGGATCTTCCCGGACCGGGGCACGAACCCGCGTCCCCTGCGTCGGCAGGCGGACTCTCAACCACTGCGCCACCAGGGAAGCCCTGGGATGACTAGCTTTTAAGGCCATCGTGTGCTTAAGAAACTGTTTAAGAACGGTTGGTGGTGCCATTTTCCATTCCCTCTGGCGACAAAGAGCTGCCCGGCTCTAAGCACCCACTGGCACCTGGTTCTGCCAGCTTTACTGTCACCATTTGATAAGCATGTAGGGCCATCTCACTGTCATTTTAACCTGCATCTCCCTGAGGGCTAACTTGCTCACTGCGCGCGCATTTTATTTGCTGTCCACATATCCTGTTTGGAAACACGTATGTTGTGATAGCTCACCCATTTTAAAATTTGGTTTATTTTCTTATTGTTGAGTTTCGAGAGTTCTTTATATATTCTGGACACAAGCTGTTAAGAGATGTGATTTCCAAATGTTTTCTCCCCGTCTGTGAGTTATCTTTTCATTCTCTGAACAGAGCAAATGTTTTTAACTTTGATTCAGTCCAATTCATCAATTTCTCAAAAAACTCTGCCTAACTCTGAGGTCACAAAGATTCCCTCCTATCTTTTCTTCTAAAGGTTTTATAGTTTTAGGCTTGACATCTGGGTCTATTAGAGAATGGAAGAATAGATCAAGGCTCTTTAAATGTAAGTTTTTCACCAAATTTAGGAAGTTTGGGCCATGATTTCCTCAAGTATTATTTTCTATGCCAATTTCTCTCTCCTCTTGGGACTTCCGTGAGAGGAACATTGGACCCTGTGGTGTTGCCCATTCATCCTCGAGATCATGCTTTCTCCCCAAACTTCTGTTTTCCGTTCTGCACAGCGATGATTTCTGTTGACCCACCTCAGGTTTCCTGAACCCTTCCCCCTTCATCTCCATTCTACTACTGAGCCCGTCCCATGATTTTTTTTTTTAATTTCAGATATGGCATTCTTTCAGTTATAAACGTTCCCTCTGGTTATATTTTCTAGTTTCTACTTCTCTGCAGAGAACTTCTACGTCTCCAGGCATCTCAAGATTATACACCTTATCCTCACGATGGACGGTTAGAAGAGCTGCTTTAAAACCTTTAACTGACCCTTACCTTCTGGGTCGTCTTGGGCTTGGCATCTGTTGGTTGTCTCTTTCCTCGTTCTGCTGCTTCTGTGAGTCGAGGAATTTGGGATTGCGTGCTGGACGCTTGCATACTGTGCTGGGAGACCCTGGGTCCTGGCTAACACTCCGGAGGGTGTTGCCTTGTCACTGCCGCTGTGGCTCCAGCAGACCGACCTGGTTAGGCTCAGACAGCGCGGTCCAGCTCTCCTTCTGCAGGCAGTGGTCCGTTACGGGTTCCACTCCAACGCCTTTCCCACATCGCTGGGCTCCATCCGGCACATGGGCTGGGACTGGGGAGATGGTTTGGGGCTTGAAGTCTTTGATGCGCTTCCGTGGGAGCCTCGGTCACACACGGCGCTGGGCGTGTCCTCCTGAAACCCGCTCGCCTCTGGGATTTCTCCCACCCTCTCCAGCTCTGTGGGGCCCCTTCCCCTTGTCTTCAGGCTCTCTATCTCCCCTGGGGTTTACCGTCAGTGCTGCCACGAAGTGCAGGGACGGGCCCACCCGGGGGTCAAAATGGGAATCAAAGGAGGAAAAGTCAGCCCCCAACTCGCCCTTGTTTCAGGTCGTAGCTCAGGCTTGACTTCAGACCCTAACCGGCCTGCCCTGCTACTCGACACCGACCTCAGACGGCTGCATGTGATGCCCTCTCTGGAATTGTTCATTGTAGTCAATGTGAGAGATAAACCATAGTTGGATAAACAGTTACTGTGACTATTTACTCCACGGTTGGAATTCTGGAACCAGAATTAAGATACACATTTTTTAATCGGCCACCTCATTGGGCTCTGACGAGTTCCAATATCTTTTTCCTTTTTCAATGAAAAGTATTTGATACACACACAATAACATAAAAGTGTGTATGTAAACCATGACGTTTAATAACAGGACGAACACCTGAGAATCTATGATGCTCCTGCAACCACTCCCTCCTCCCATCCGCTGGCCACCAGAGGTGACTAGAGTCTGAATTAATCTTTACTATCATTACAATTGTCTCTCCTTATGGTTGTGCTACTTATGTGTGTATCCATAAATACAGTAGGTATTTTAAAATTATTTTTAGACATAAAAATGATGTCACAGTACATCTATACTTTTACAACTTAAGTTTGTTTTGAAGTTAATTATTTGTTTGCTTTTGGCTGTGTTGGGTCTTTGTTGCGGTGCGCGGGCTTGTCATCGCGGTGCCTTCTCTTGTTGCGGAGCACGGGCTCTAGGTGTGCGGGCTCAGTAGTTGTGGCTCATGGGCTCTAGAGCGCGGGTTCAGTAGTAGTCGCATACGGGCTTAGTTGCTCTGCGGCATGTGGGATCTTCCTGGACCAGGGCTCGAACCCATGTCCCCTGCATTGCAGGCCGATTCTTAACCACTGTGCCCCCAGGGAAGCCCTGCAACTTGATGTTTTAAACCCAATTTTGAGATTCATGTACTGATCCCGCCGCCACACGCCGCGCAGCTTGGACCAGGCGCCCGCCCCTCCCTCTCGTCCCTTTGCCGCCGTCGCGAAGCCCCGAGCCGGCGGAAGCCCGGGGCTCAACACGTCGGTCGCGCTCAGCAACAGGTTCCAAGGAGGGAAAGCGCTCTGTTTGCTCAAAGCCCGGCAGGAGAGGAGGCCGGCCGAGATCAACCGGGAGCTCCTCTGTGACCAGAAGTACAGTGATGAAGAGAACCTGCCGGAAAAACTTGCAGCCTTTAAAGAGAAGTATCTGGAGTTTGACCTGAACAGTGAGGGCGAGATTGATCTGATGTCTCTAAAGAGGGTGATGGAGAAGCGTGGGGTCCCCAAGACCCACCCGGAGATGAAGATGATCTCAGAGGTGGCGGGCGGTGTCAGCGACACCATCTCCTACTGAGACTTTGTGAACATGGCGCTGGGGAAACGGTCGGCGGTCCTCAAGCTAGTCATGATGTTTGAAGGAAAACCCAACGAGAGCAGCCCCAAGCCAGCTGGCCCCCTCCAGAGAGGCGTTGCCAGCCTGCCCGGAGGACCCCCGCCTGGGCCTGCCCCGCTCTCCCCACTCGTCTTCCTCCCTCCTGATCTCACTGCCCTTCTTGACGCGCTGCGATGTGTCTTATTTGGTCATTGCATTTGTTTTTTCATCAGCAGAGTCAGTGATCTCTTTGTATAGCATAAATTACTGCCTTAAAGGGGCTCTGGGTTGGGAAGTCCCGATCGCCTCCTTCTTTTTTTTCCCTGCGTCTCCCCTCCCTGTGCAGAAGGGCTGACATTAAACCAAAAACCAGAGGGGGCAGGGCCAGGACAGGGAAACCAGAAGCCTGTGATTCCTGCACTTGGAGCTGGCACTGTTCGTCCTTCCAGGTCTTTGAGCTAAGTCCTGGGACCCTGGCCTGGCCCTGGCAAGACCCACAGCCCCTTTCAGGAGACCCTGGAGTCGGGATAAGGCTGCAGGGCCTCGCTAGGGTATCCTCGGACAGCTCTGTGGTTCCACTGCTTTGGGTGGGCCAGGATGTGGCCACGCAGCGTCCCACCTCCCCAGCTGGTCCCCTCTCAGTCTACGCTTCCTCTTATCCTCAGTGAGGTGACAGAAGGAGAAAAGGAGAGGGACTTGCAAGTTGAACCCTTCAAGAAGGTTCCAGAGGAATCCTCTAGCCTTGCCCCCTGGCCACACCTTTACAGGCAGCTCAGAGGAAGGGTGCAGCTCCCCCTGACCCTTGCTGGGGCTTCAGAGGCAGAGGGGGGTCCAGGAGCCTTGGAGGAGGGGATTCAGCTCAGTTTAGTCCCACCTTTTAGGGAGGATGTTGAGGGCAACAGGATGGGAGGATGAGGACTTAAATGCTCACGGCAGAGAGGCAGCACCACTGTTAGGCTGCGAGCTGAGAAACAGGTTGCCTTTCTGATCTCAACCTGCCTGGAACCTGACTCTGCTTTCCCATTTGCCTTCACACCTTCCTCACACCATTCATTCATTCATTCATTCACACACTCCGTCATTCAACAGGTATTTATTTACAACCTATTATAAGCTTTAAGTCCCCCTACTTTGTCCTGACATGTGCCATGTCGTGTCTAATTCATCATTCTGTTTCCAAATCATTCAAAACCTTGAGCTTGGGGATTAGATTGGGGTCACCTGTGGTTTTTATTATGGACTAGGGTTTTAGAGCCCTGAGGCACCCTGTAGGTTAGCTGGGCCAGGCCTCTCAGTTCACAGGTGAGAAAACTGTGGTGACCCACAGGGATTAAGTGCCTTGCCCAAGGGCAGGGGTCAATCTGGAGATGGAAGACCCGGACGGACCGGGGCCCAGGTGTTCAGATGCCCCGCCCATGCCTCAGTCAGTGATGAAAACAAGGGAAGCAGCGGAGAGGGGCAGTCTCCTAGGTCAACCCTTGGGCAAGGCCCTTGGCCAGGATTCACCCTTCCCAGTGCCTCCGAGGCAGCGTCAGCAGGGACCCCAGCCTTGATCCCATCTGTATTCTGGACTCCCTTCCGCTGACCACTCAGGACTTAGATGCACTCATCCACTGAACAAGTTTATTAACCACCTGTTATGAGCCAAGAGCTAAGGACCCAGTAGTGAAATGGACAGACTCATGGAATTTAGAGTCTAGTGGAAGTCGGACCCGGGCGATGAATGTTGGGAAAGAGGACGATACGAGGTGACTGCCGGGCAATCCTGGGGGCCTAGCTGGGCCCAACACTGGGCAAGGGTCTTGGAGAAGCCTTCGCAAACCTGAAGGGGAGAGCTGTGGGGGCGCTGGAGCCCCTGGGATCTCCCTGTGGCTCCTCTGACCCGTAATCAAGGCCAAGGAGCTGACTTTACAGCAGCTGCAGGGAGTGGAGCAGGTAGGGGATGGGGAAACGGCCAGAGGGGGGTCAACCCACTGGTCTCGACCAGTTCAGGGACAAGACGATTTGGCCACGACAGGCTGACCTTCGGCCTAAGAAGGTGCTCCAGATGCATAAGCCTAGTTGAAGTTTAAACCCCAGCAAAACATTCCGCCCTGTAAATGTAAAATCTCACCCCCACTCCCTCCCCTGAGTTTTTGCTTTTTCCCCTGAGATCCTGAGATGAGCAGCTGCCTGTCTCCACCCCTTCCCACTGCCTCTCCTTTCTGGGACAGGCTGAGAGCTTTGTGCAAGGTAATGCCTTCCTTGACTACCCACCATAGTCAGTGTATCTGTACCTCACTCAGACAGGAGGACGGAACCAACCAGGCTTATTTCAGCGGGTTACACACTTTATAGGACTGCAGGAAACCTCCTTAAGGGAGGAGAGCAAGTGGGTGTGTCCCAGCTTCTAGAAAGGGCAGGAAAGCGTTCTCTCATTGGATGGGGAGTGTCCTGGGAAACTCCACCAGCTCCTTCATCATTTCTTGGAATTCCACTCCCAGAGGGAGAGGGTCTCAAGAGTGGTCCCTGGAAAGGGGGTGGGGCGTCTGCATGTACTTCAGGTTTTCAGGGCTAGTAGCTCTAGGGCTCTTACTTCTCTGGCTAAGGGCTCGGCTTCTTAGAAGTTCAGCTGTCTTCTTTCTGAAAGACCAAATCTAACTAATGTAACCAGCAGCTTGGGGACTGCCGCGTATGGCTCTGTCCCTGCCATTCAAAAGGAAGCAGTGTGTCGGGCAAGTTCAAGTGGATGCAGTATGTGTGTGCGTGTGCGTATGTGTGGTACTGGACTGGAGATAAAACAGACAAACTTAAGAAAAACAGGTTCATGTATTGACACGTGTGGCCGCACTTCACTTACCCTGACTTCTGTGTTGTGGTCCACCGTGTGAATATACAACAGTGCGCTTATTCACTGCTGTTAATGGAAATTGAGGTATTTCTAGTGCCTTTCCTCTTGTGGACGGTGATGCTGCACCCCTACCCCACCCCAGTCCATGCTTCCTGGAGCAGGTGCAAGAGTTCCTTTCAGGTCTGTACCGAGGAATGGCATTGCTGGCCAAAGGTATCACATCATCAACATGGCTAGAGAATTTGAAATTATTTTTCAGAGCAGCCATACCAATTTATACTCCTTTAAGTGCACACGTTTCTGCAGACCTGCATCCCTGCCAACACTTGGTCGTGTCAGCCTTCATCACTTTTGTCGATCTACTGTGTACAAATGGTACCCACGGAGGTTTTTGCATCTCCTGAATGCTAACGGGATAGAGCATCACCGGGTCACTCGTGTTTTCTTTCCCGTGAAAGCCTGTTCATGCCTTTTGCCCACTTCTCCACTGGGTTGTCATTTTTTCTGGACTTTAGAAATTCTTCCCTCTGGGTCCCCTCCCTTCGCTGGTTATGTGTGCTGCACATGTCTTTACGTGTGACCTCTGTGTCCACGTTCTCTGTGCTGTCTTCGGATGATCCGGCGTTCTTACTGCTGTTATAGTCGGAGGGACTAGTTTACTCCTCTGGGACGTGTGCCCTTCGTGTCGTGCTGCACCTTTCCCTCTGTTTAAGGACTATCCCTTTCCCGCCCCCCACCCCATAGGGTAACCAGTTGTCCCAGCACCACCGGCTCAATAGTCCCTTTCTCCGGCTGATTTGTAGAGCCACCTTTGCCCCATGTCAGGTATGCACAGGCGTGAGTCTACCGCCCTCACTGCCTGGGCCCTGGGCCGCCATCTAACCCACAGCAGAGCTTCACCACTGACCCACAGCGCTGTCCCGACGCCCACCAGCCGCTCCTCCTTCAAGACCGTGTGGCTGTTCCTGACCCTTTGCTCTTTTGCACAATTTCTAGAACCAGTTTCTCAAGTTCCATGAGAATACTGCGTGTGCTTCCAACGATCTGCCGCCACTAGTGCTGCTGAGGTTTTGGGTGAAGGAAATCGTGTTTCATGTTTCTAGGGATTTTAGTCAGGGATGGATGTTACTTTCTTTTTCTTTTTTTTCTTTTTTTTTTTTTTTTGCAGTACATGGGCCTCTCACTGTTGCGGCCTCTCCCGTTGAGGAGCACAGGCTCCGGACGCGCAGGCTCAGCGGCCATGGCTCACGGGCCCAGCCGCTCTGCGGCACGTGGGATCCTCCCGGACCGGGGCACGAACCCGTGTCCCCTGCATCGGCAGGCGGACTCTCAACCACTGCGCCACCAGATGGGAAGCCCCATCTCTTTTAAATGCTTTTCCTTCACCTACTGAGATGGGCAAAGATTTTTCTCTTTTATTTTATCACCACGGAGAAAGGCATAAATACATCTGCCAAAGTTAAAGCTCCCTTTCATTACAGGGAAAAACCAAATTTGGCGATAAAATGTGGTATATTTTTTAATGCTACTAGATGGTTTGCTAAGATTCTTTTTAGAATCTTGCATATATATTTATTAGAGATTTTCATCAAGTTTCCTTTTTCTTATTGTCTTATCTATTTGGGCATAAAGATTTTCTAATCCTCATCGAACTAGCCAGGGAGTGATCACTTTTGCTCTCTTTTCCAGAACACTTTGAATCAAAGACTGGAATCATTTGTGCCTTGAATGTTTTGCTAGAACTTCCCCATAAAAAGGCTGAGCGCAGTTTTCATATTATGGAAAGATTTCTGAAATACTGATTCAATTTTTGTTGTTATTATAGCACAGTTCAGGTGGAAGCTTTTGAATCTGTTTTGGTAATTTGTATTTTCCTGGAAACTTGTCTGTTTCATCTATATTTTAAAATTTATTGGCAAAAAGATGTTCCTAATATTCCCCTATTAACTTTTAAATCTCTCCTGTCACCTGCAGTGACATCCCTTTCCCAGTCCTAATAGCTTTATTGGCGTTTTCCATCTTCTTAAAAGTTGATCAGTTTTGCACACCGTTATCAGCTGTATTTAGTCTTTAAAAAAAACAACTTTATCTTTGTCATTTCTCCCCTTTCCATCTTTATTTTCTAGTTTACTAAATTTTTATTTTTTTCTTAAATTTCTCTTCCATTCTCTTTGGAACTTTTTTATTCTGGCCACGCAACTTGCGGGATCTTAGTTCCCCAACCAGTGACTGAACGCGGCGGCCTGGGGCAGTGAAAGCGCAGAGCCCTAACCACTGCACCACCAGGGAATTCACATTGCTTGCTAACTTTTAGATACTTAATTCACTGATTTTTAGGGTTTTTTTCTTCCAATATGTGCACTTATGATTATAAATCACCCTTTAAGTACCACATTAGAGTATTAGAGACAGTATTAAATTTATTATTGTCTTTTGATAATTTTTGTTATTATTTAGCCCTAAGTATTTTTAAATTTCCATTATGAGACTGTTTTTTTAGCCATGAGTAATTAGAACTATGTTTTTAAATTTCCAGATGAAGATTTTCAGGGATGAGAGTTTCCCTGCTTTGATTTCCCCTCTGCTTCTGCTACGATCAGAGAACGTTCCTTCTGTGCTTCAGTCCTGTCTGCTGAGATTCGATTTATGACCTAACACAGTCAATTTTATAATGTTCCGTGTGCACTTAAAAAGAAAGTATATTCTCCAATTATTGCATGAAGAGTTCTATCAAAATCTTGTAGGTCAAATTTGTTACTTTTGTTGTTCCAACCTTCTAAATCCTTACTGACTTTTATCTGCTTGTCCTGTCCGTTACTGAGAGGCATATGAAAATCTCCCAACAACGTGCTGGTGGGTTTGTCAATTACCTCTTGTCGTTCTATAACTTGTCTTCTTTCTAAAATACAAGTCATGCTAATAGGTATAGTCAAGTTCAGAACTACTGTGTTCTTCTAACACCGAGTCCCCTGAAGCTGAGCTCCTCTGCTGAGTTTCTGATTAACCTCTCCATTCCAAAACTACTCCCTTTCTTGTTGTGTACCTGTTCCCCTCAGGCCTGAGGAGTTATCAGAAAAGAAGGGGCGATTGAAACCAAGTAGGACCCTATGCAGCCTTCCCGGGAGAGACCCCCAACCATGTCCTCTGCCTGCCTCTTGTTTGTAGAAAAGCTTTCCTCTCCCAGGCCTCCCTGAGTCTCAAAAGGCTGGCCCGACAGGTAATGATTAGGAAACATGAAGATGTAAAAACAAAGACTAGCTGCTGGGCCGGGAAACCGGCAACAGTCTAGACTATAAACCAGTGACATAGGGTCACTGAGCTCCCAGTTCCCTGAAAGGTACAGATAAAGGGCTGACCTGCGTCCCTAAGGTGCTTCTATTTCATTTATTTATTTATTTATGGCTGCGTTGGGTCTTCGCTGCGGTGCGGGGGCTTCTCATTGCGGTGGCTTCTCTTGTTGCGGAGCACGGGCTCTAGGGGCGCGCGGGCTTCAGTACTTGCGGCACGCGGGCTCAGTAGTTGTGGTTCTTGGGCTCTAGAGCGCAGGCTCAGTAGCTGTGGCTCGTGGGCTTAGTTGCCCCGCGTCACATGGGATCTTCCCCGGCCAGGGCACGAGCCCGTGTCCCCTGCACTGGCAGGCGGGCTCCTAACCGCTGCGCCCCCAGGAAGCCCCAAGTTGTTTTTACAGAAAGCAGACCCCACCACGTGAAAACTGCCGACCATAAGCATGGAGACCCCAGACCACTTGAAACCAGAAGATGGGCGACTCTCGAAACTTCACCTGGATGCCAAGCAATCGGAGAATCCTGCGCGAGCTGCTCGTGTGCCCTGAGGCCCCTCCCCCACCCCGCAGCTGGGAGATGCTCTCGGAAGCCACCCACCGACGTCCCAGGCTGCTGGCCTCCCAAATAAAGCAACCAACGTGTGTCTTTTCCACCAACGTGTGTCTCTCGAGCTTCGGCCTCTCAAGCAGCAAGCAGCCGAGCTTGGGTTCGGTACTCGCCTCGTCCGGTTACACTTCTGTTCCATGGAACCTCTGTTGTTATACACTGACTCTCTATCCCTGGTAACGCTTTCTGCATTTTTATTAGAATCTTCATTTCCTTCCTTTTAATTTCAACCTACCTTTGCAGTAAAGTTTTAGGTGTATCTTTTATTTATTTTTATTGAAGTATAGTTGATTTACAATGTTGTTGATTCCTGCTGTACAACAAAGTTTTTCAGTTATACATATATATGCATTTTTCCATATTCTTTTCCATGATGGTCTATCACAGGACATTGAATATAGTTCCCTGTGCTCTACAGTAGGACCTTGTTGTTGGTCCGTTCTCTACACAATAGTGCACATCTGCTAACCCCAAACTCCCAGTCCGTCCCTCCCCCACCCCCGCTTAGGTGTGTCTCTTTTCAACAGTCTATAACTAGATTGTGTGTGTGTGTGTCTAGTCCAAAAGGTCTTCTAATTGGAAGATTACATTTATCGTGAATATTCTGATTTGTTCCATTTTATTTCATTCCATGCTTTCTTTTTGTCACTCTTTTCTGTAGTTTTTTCTTTTCTTTTCATTCTTTGAATTAAGAGGTTTCCCTGTCTCTCCTTTTCTAAAAAACTCTACTGGTTTGCCTATTAATATGTATTCTTTCGGCGGTTATTCTCGAAAATGCACACCTAATTTAACAACACAGAAAATTAATCAACGTTTTTACCCTTCTCCAGAAGCTATCTGAGAACCCGACTGCTTTGACTGGAATCACTGCCCCACCAGCTCACATGCTGTCTCTCTGTCAGGTCGTTTTAGTTTTTTAACTCTACAAAGCAGACAGTGTCATCATGGTTGGTTTAGCTGTGCCTCTACATCTATAACTTAGATGTATCTGTATTTGATTATAGAGGCATCTATAGATCCACAATTTTCTTAACGTTCTTCCTGCACCTCATACCTACCTCCTCTTGGAACCATTCTTCTTCCTCAATTTTGAAAGATAATTTTGTTGGATACACAGTTACACACCTTTTCTACAACAGTTATTTTCCCTGTAAACTTGGAAGCTGGTTTTCCTTTTCCTTTTCTTTGTTCCTCCTTTATTTTCTGTTAGGAAGTCAGACTTCAGTCTGTTCACTGGAGTGTGTAGGTGGCCTTCTTTTAAGGTCTGTCTTGGTGTTTACTGCAGTTTCACTGTGATGGACCTAGGAGTGGATTTCTCCTTGCCCTGCACTGGGTTCACTTGTGCTTCCCTGCTCTGGAATTGGTATCTTCTATCAGTTCTGGGAAGTTCTCAGCCATCTCTTCCCCATTCTCCCCAGTGTTTCTTTTAGCAGCAACAGTTAGACAGACTGAGCTTCTCACTTGACCGTCCGCGTCTCCTGAGCTGTTTGTTCACCCCTTTCTCTGTGCGACATCCCTGGGGCTTCCCCGACTCACCTTCCAGCGCCCTGATTCTCTCCCAAGCTGTGTTCCCCTACGTTCAGCCCTTCCACTGCTCTGCACTCAGTGTGTTGCTCTTTGGGTCTACTTTCAGTTCATCATTTTCTAATTCTCTGTTCAGCTGTGTTGATCTGTTTAATCTTTCCAATGACTAAAATTTTTTCATGATTATATTTGTTCTATTTTATAGTTTTCTTAATTTTTATATTCTTTATTATGTCTTCATGTTCCTATTTTGTGTCTTTAAACATACTAAACACGTCTCTTTTATCTCCTGCTTTTGCTGAGTCTTTACGGACCTAGTTCTGTTTGTTATTTGGGGTGATCTCTTTCTTGTATGTTTTGTGATTTTACAGAACCACATTTGTATTTTATATAAATATATAAATAAATATATGTTTGACCTTGACCATGGAAATTCTATGAGGCCTGGCTTGGGGTGTGTTCCTTCGGAGAAGATTTGTGTTGGCTTCAGGCAGATGCCTGGGGCACTACAGGTGCACTTCAAATGGTAATCGTTACTTTGCCACTTAGGGAACATGCAGGGTATAACATTCATGTTCCAAACCCACAGCGTGGCTGGCCAGTGCCACAGATTCCCGGGGGATTTAAAAAAAAACCCCGACTTTCCCAGGACCAAGGCTGAGACGATTTCCTCCCTGGCTGAGGCTCGTGGAGGGTGTAGCCCTTGCTGTGTGCTGGCCTTAGGCTGGGGTCCCTGATCCACTCCCCTCTGTGTCCTGGGCATGGTGCCCTGTCCCTCTGGGCACAGAATACCTGTATCAGAGCCATGTTCGGCCCCAGGGAACCTGCAGCCTCTCAGACACAGGCTCCTGTGTTGTCTGCAGGCTTCCAGAATTCCCCTCCCTATTTGCAGGTTTGCCCTGGCTTCTTACTGTACTTTGCGGGGAGTAATCTCAGGATCTCAATCAGAATCTCCTGGGGAGCCTGTTAAAGGAGAGTCTTGGGCGCCGCCTCCAGAGCCTCTGACTCAGAGCATCTGCGGGGGGGGGGGAGGCAGGGGGGGCACGGAGGGAACCTGCATTCCCGACAAGATCTTAGGTGACGCCAATGCTGCTGCTACTGCATGGACCACACCTGGAGGGCATCTACCTTAAAAGACACCATCACAGTGATTTACTATCACAGTGATTTACAAACTTCGGCACGATCAGAACCACCTGGATGCCTTATTAAACCACACACTATACCTGCCTTCACGTGTTAATACGGTTTCCAAGAATCAGCTTTAGGGTTTACACATGTCACTAATAATCCGTTTTTTAAAAAATATAAATTGTTTTTCATTTATTCCTTCTTCCTGTTTTCCCTTTAGCTGTGTTTTCATGTCTTCCTAAATTCTTGGCTTTTATTATTTTTTGTTCACTAATGGAAACATTTAATCCTGAAGTTTTTTTCCTCAAAGTCTTAGCTGAATCCCATAATCAAACATATGACATTCCCCTCATCATTATACAATTTAAGTGCGGTATTTTTATTTCCTCTTTGACTCAAGACTTACTTACGAGACTATTTCAAGTCTAATTATAAAATGCTTATTAATGAGAAGTTATATCACACTGCAGTTTGAGAATATAATCCAAATATAAATATTGATATTTTTTGTTGTGTTTCAATAGATTGTCAATCTTTCTAAATGTTACATAGGACTCAAGAGGTATATTCTCGGGACTTCCCTGGTGGCGCAGTGGTTAGGAATCCGCCTGCCAATGCAGGGGACGTGGGTTTGAGCCCTGGTCCGGGAAGATCCCACATGCCGCGGAGCAGCTAAGCCCGGACGCCACAGCTACTGAGCCTGCGCTCTAGAGCCCGTGCTCCGCAACAAGAGAAGCCACCGCAATGAGAAGCCCGCGCCCTGCAATGAAGAGTGGCCCCCGCTCGCCGCAACTAGAGAAAGCCCCCGTGCAGCAACGAAGATCCAATGCAGCCAAAAATAAATACATAAATAAATGTATAAAAGAAAAAAAAGAGGCATATTCTCTGCCTGAATAAAAGTGATAGAACTTATTTGCCTGCTCAGTAAATCGTAGTCATCACAGTGCTCAGATTTTCTCTTTTCTTTCTGCCCCCTTGAGTGTCCTGAGTCCCCAGCTTTCTGCCTTAAGAGGGTCCAGCCCGTGACGCAGGCAGGGTGGCTGAGGCTGCCGGGCGGTCGGTGGGGAAAGTCGGACGCAGAAGGGCGCAAGGCTGCTCCCTGTTTCCCCGGAGCCTGCGCGGCCGCCTGGACTCCGCTCCCCCCACTCCCTGCTGCACGTCCCTGACTTCCCCACACCCTCCCCGTGCAGAGGCCGCGCGTCCCAGGCCTGCCTAGCTTCAGCCCTGCTTTCCCAGGGGTGTGGACCAGCTCTTGCCCAGAAAACCAGCAAACTTCTCTGCCACCCAGTGGAGAACCCCACCTTGCTCAGGGAGGTCTGACCACCCGCCCCCCGCGGCCCAGGTCTGTCCTGCTCTCCTGAGCCCTAGGGACCCCTAGAGTTCTCTTTCCATTTTTATAGTCTCCCCTGCACTGGCCGATAAGGCTTTACTTCCTTTATATTGAACTCCCCCTGCTTAAATCACAGTGTGGTTTCTGTCTGATTGGATCCACATCAAAACTTGGAAAATAAGAGCAAATTAACCCCAAAGCAAAGCAGCAGGAAGGAAATATTAAAAAAAAAAAAAAAGCCAAACTGAGTGAAAGTGAAAAGCGAAAACCAGCAGAGAAAAATCAATGAAACCCAAACCTGGTTCTTTGAAAAGGTCAATAAAATTGACGAATCTTTAGCCAAAGGAGGAAGAGGAAGAGGAGAAATAATCAATTGCCGAAATCACAGACGAGAAAAGGGACATCACTACGGCCCCCAGACTCCTGAGGGGAGGAGCACAACTCTGTCCTCAAACTCTGTAACCTAGAAGACCCCATTCCTTGAAAGATACAAACCACCAAGGCTCACTCAAGGGGAAAATAAACTGGAGAGTCCCATATCTACTAAAGAAATGAAATTCATACTTAAAAACAGAGCAGAAGTAAGAGTCCAAGCCTCGATGGCTTCCCCTGGTGAATTCCACCAAATATTCAAGGGAGAAATAACCCAAGTCTACACGCTTTCAGAAACGGAAGGAGGAGGAACCACTTCACACCCATTTTACGAGGCCGTCATTGCTCTGATAAGAAAACCAGACAAAGACGCTCCAAGAAAACTTTAGAATATGCCTCATTAACGTAACCCGAAAATCCTCTTTAAAAAAACTAGCAAACTGAACGCAGCAAGGATAGTATACCATGACCAAGTGGGGTTTATCCCAGGAATCAAAGGTCGGTTCAACACTTTAAAAAATCAACGTAGCTTACTGTATCAACAGAGGAGAGGAGAGGAGAAAAGCCATGCGGTTACCTCAGTAGACACAGAAAAAGCATATGCTTTTCACAATAAAAGCTCCGAAAATTATGAGCAGCACAGTATGCTAGTTTCTTAAGTCAAACGGTACCAAAGTAACTTCCAGGTAACATCATATCAACGGTAAACCGTTGCCCCCTTTGTAAACAAAGTAAGATCACCCACAACCAGCATTTCTACATAACACGGTGTAGTAGATCCTGGCTAACGCAGTGAGGCAAGGGATAGAAAAAAATGGTAGAAATCAGATGTGGTGAAGTGAACTGTCAAGTGATTGTGAGCAGAGCAAATCCAAGATACTCCACCAACTATTAGAATTAATACCAAACTTAGCAAAATTCACTAGATACCTTGTTTCCAGGCTTAATAGAAAGCTACAGTCATTCAGAGAGTGTGGGATTAGTGATCAACGGAACAGAACGTGGAGCCTAGAAACAGACCAGCATATACACAGCCCCTGACTTACGACACGGGAACAACTATAATTCAGAAGGGAAGGATGCACTTTTCAGTCAAGGGTTCTAGAGTAACTGGATATTCATAAGAAGAAATGAGCCTTGCCCTCACACAATACGTGAAACTAATTTGAGGTGGCTCGTATATCTAAACATAAAAGTTCAACCGTAAAGTTTCTAGAACACAGAATATCCTCATACCCTTGGGCTAGACAAGGCTGTCTTAAATGCGTAAGGCACTAACCATTAAAAAGTGATAAATGAGATAATTAAAACTGCAAACTTTTGTTCGTCAGGAGACATCATTAAGAAAATAAATAGGCAAGCCCACAACCTGGGAGACGTTATTTGTAACGCATATGTCTGACAAAGAATTTATACCCAGAATATCCCACAAACAAGAAAAAGGAAAGCAACCCGATTCAAAAACAAGCAGAAAGATAACTCTCGATTTCTGGTCCTGCCCGGAAGGAGCTTGGAGTCGTCACTCCGTCCTACGACAGGTAAAAGGCTGAACAACCTGAAACCGACACCTCTTCTTAGACCCGTCCTAGCGGGGGGAGGCCACAGGACAGACGCTGACCCCGAGCTGGAGACGGGCGGCCCACCCACACAGAGAATCAACGACTTACCGGAGAGAAAGCTCCAGGACGCCAGCACCGGGCAGGGAGGCCTGTGCCGTAACTGACAGTGCTGGGGACGCACGTGGACTCTTCTGTGCGGTGGTGACTCCAGGGGACCCCGTCCAGGGTCCCCACGCTTGTGTGAGCTTGACCTCCACGAGCCCCGCCAGCTTCTCAGAGTGAATGTCTGCTAAGAGCCCCTCCTGCTTCCTGCAGGGGGAGGGAAGGGAGCCATCCAGTCCTTAACAAGGCTCTAGCGCAGGGGAAACTAGTTAACCTGAGGCTAACCCGCGTGGTGCCAACAGAGCCAGCTGACGCCGGGGAGAAACGGGCAAAAGATTTAAAGAGATACAAAGGAATAAAAGAGCACAACGCGCGAAGGGCCAACACACACCCGAGAGGCGTCGGCCGCATCGCTTACCGGCAAAACACACATGGGAACCACGGTCAGACAGCGCTCGTCAGGGTGGAAGCGTGAAAGGAGGTGGGACGCCCAGTGTCGGCGGCACGTGGAATAGCCAGAGCCCGTGCCTTCCACGGGGGCGCTGGGAGCTCGACCAAAGCCGAGTCTGGGTGCCCTCGACCTGGGGGCGTCAAGTGTACCTCCACAAAGCTGGGTGGAACCAGAGAGCGGCTGCCTCTCGGGGGACGAGCTGAAGGCTGACCTGGAAGGGGAACGAGGGAACTTTCTGGAACGATGCCGATGTGCTGTGTGCTGCTGGGGGTTTGGGTTTCACACGTGTGTGCATTTGTCACTGCAGGGTTTTACGTTTCATTGGTAAATTGGACTTCAAAAGAAAGAAACTGTAAACAGAGTGAACTCTAGTTAATCTTACAGAGGCTGAACTGTCTATTGAGAAGGGTACTGATGTCTGTCATTTACTCTGAAATGCGTTAAGAAATAAGGATGGATGGAACGATAGATGGATAGAGATGTACTAGACCAAATGTAGTAAAATATTAATGGCAGAATCGAGGCGGTGCTCCGCTAAATGATTTTCCATAATAAAAAGCTGGGGAAAAAACCACTGGCAGCAGTGTGGTCCGACCTGTCACAAGTCAGTCACAGAAGAACACCTACTGATTTCACTTCTGTCAAGTTCAGCAACGGGTAAACCTGCTCCAGGTGTGAAGGTCACCTTCGGGCGGCAGGCGGCAGGTCATACTGGAAGGGAGCACGTGATGGTTTCTGATGTCCTGGGAACGTTGCGTGTTGGGTGCCAGAAAACGAGAAAATTCAGAGCTGTGCCTTACGATTTGTGCATCTTTATTCATATTTGTTATGCTTCAATAAAAACGTACATTACAAAAACTCTTAGGGAAACAGGGACACACTGGAACTTTCTTACCCTGAAGAAAGTTTCCACCTGTAATCCACCTACAACCTATGACCGTGAGACATTAGAAGTATTCTCTTTTAGAAAACAGCAAAGATCATTGCAAGAACGTAGAAGCCCCCTCACGGCCCCTTCCAGGCCCTGTCCTTGCAGTGTTAGCAGTTCAGTAATTAAGATAGTTTGGCGTTAATCCTGGGATAGACTTAGTGACCAAGGAAAAGAGTAAAAGCCCAGAAGCAGACCTACTGGTTCACGGAACCTGATTTATGACCGCGCAGGCTGGGGAAGACCGCTGGGGAGAGAGGAGACCATCTAACAAATGCTACTCAGACAATTAGTTATTCATGTGGAAAAAGTGAAATTGGATTTCTGTCTCACGCCGTAAATAAAAATCACTTGTGGAAGACAATGTGGGGGTTATCTTTACGACCTCACCGTGGTGGGAAGGCTACTTAATAAACAAGACACACGTGCTGGGCGTCGAAGAGATTGAAAAATGTGTTGACACTGAGAACTTGTTTATCAAAAAATAACACAGAGAGGGTGTAAAAGCAGGTCACAAAGTGGGAGGAGATGATTCCACACATAAACCAGCAAAGGGATAGTATCAGAGTGTAAAAATCAGGAAGAAAAGGACCCACAGCCCACAGCAAAATGGTTAAAAGATGCAAACAAGCTTCTCACAAACACACACGTGCAAAGATGCTCACTCCTTTGGTAACCGGAGGAAATGCACGTGAAGACCCCAGAGTCGCTACACTGCACCCACGGATTGGCTGGGCCCGAGCGAGCATCGCCGGGGACGCGGGTTTCCTGCTGGTGGAAACGCCAACGGCTCCAGGCACTTTGGAAAATAATTAGGCTTCGTCCTGTAACGCTGAGAGTTTCCAGACGCCACGGTCCTGCAGCTCCACGTCTCGTTAAATTCTAAAGAAACGTTTGCTCCTGAGCCCAAGGAGACGCGCCGTGATGTTCACAGCATGTTGCTTTTCGAGGCAAAACGCTGGGAACGACGCAGACGTCTGTATGACGGGTGAGTGGAAAAATACATTTTTGGGGTATATTTATGCGATGGAATTTTACCCAGGCAACGCAGATGAACTTAGAAACACTGCGCTGAGTGGGGAAGAGTTGCATTGATTACAGAGTAAGCACGAAAGCAAGCAACACTAAACCACACGTCGCGTAGCGTGACGTGTGTGACAGCTGAGGACACAGTGAGCGGATTCATGAGCTCGGAACTCGGGGTGCAGGGGAGCAGGGCCGGGGCGCTTCCCAGCAGCACTATGACGATATGGGGGAGGGGCGGGGTCCCCGAGGCGCTCACACCCGTGACCTTTTCCCTGGACTGTGTCACGTGCTACGTGGCTAAGTTAATTACAAACAGAAGTGGAACCTTTCCCATGCCCAAGCATCATGAACAACTCACGCCTGGTGCGTACGCTTTCGAGGAGTTAACGATTAATGTTTCATTCGGCTTAATAGACTTAACAGAAACAGACGTGGTTCTAATTAAGCCGACCTGGGTGCTTACCGCCAAAGACCCTTCCCCCCGGACGCTCAAGCTTTGCCCCACTGTTAGGTCCACTGGGACAGGCCTCTGAGAAGGACTCTACAGGTGGGCATGCTTTCTGAGCGCCCGGTACCTGTGGGTGTTTGCTTTGCTTTAACTCACGAAATGCAACTTCCTTGAATGTCAAATCCTAGCTCAGAACCGTCCTTCCATCAAAAGCTGGGTTTGGTCCGCCGTCCCCCGGCATCACGTTTTCCCCCGCGGGGTCCACTTCCTGGCCCCGATGCTCCAGGAAGTCGTGGGCTTGGGTTCTTCCCGGGAGCCGGCCCTTTGGAAACTCCGTCTCCTTTAGTTGGGGACGTGCCCTCTCCCCCCGGGGGCACTGCCCACACTCCGTCCTCTCCTCGGTCACACCCAGCACTGTGTGGCCCCTCACCAGCCTCGTCGGGGCGCCGGCTGCCCGCTCTGGGTCTCTGACCTGATGCCCCACGGCCTCTGCTTTGCTCCTGCCCTTTCAGGTCCTGAAACCCCTCCCTCGTCTGCCCCTTCTCCACCCATCCTGTTCCCCTTTGAATGGCGAGCTGCCCGTGACCTGGAGTTTTTCCCGGAACGGGAGTTGTGAATCTAGAAAGGTGCCCCCGGGAGCCCCTTGCTGGGCCGAGGAGGAGAGGGTGGTGGTGGGCAAGCTCGGAGAGTCACCCATCGAGGGGCCTGTTTGGGCGTCGGCATTGCCTCCCTCCGCCCTTGGGGTGAGAACCTTCTCTCCTCCCTGACATCTGGGCCGAGGCCCTGGCAGACACGCTGTCGGGTGAACCCGGGCCCCCTCCGTCTGGCTGGGCACCTCCTGTCTCTGAGGGCTCGACGTGTGGAGCGGAATCTCACTGCCCTGCTGCGTGCGTCATCCAGCGATGCATTCACTAATCTTACGCGTCTCTAGAGCACATTTCCCTAATGCTTAAACGCTCGCTCACTTCATGAATGCCAACTAAAAACCAGTAAAACTTCGCAGAGACTTAGATATTGATTACAAAAATGCTTCCAAACGTTTAATTAAAACCACAAGCTAAATATATCAGATTTGCTTAAATTGCTTCAAACGCCTTTATAATTAGGCAAGACCTACTGCCGTGGCTGAAGGACACCCCCATACGCTGAAGTCCTCGTCCTCCGTCCCACCCCATGACTGTCTTTGGAGACTTGGCCTTTAGGGGTGGTTAAGGTGAAACAGGTCACGAGGGTGGCGCCTGGTCCAACAGGACGGTGGCCTCGTGAGAAGGGGAAGGGACACCAGAGCTCTCTCTGCCGGATGAGGACCCAGGAGCTGGGCAGCCCTCGCTGGAAACCACGCCTGCTGGCACCAGATCCGAGAGAAAGAAATGTTTGTCGTTTGCGCCTCTCCGTCTGTGGTATTTTGTTTTAGCAGCTAGGACAGCACACAAATTATCATAAGGACTTAAAAAGGGGGGAATTGGGCTTCCCTGGTGGCGCAGTGGTTGAGAGTCCGCCTGCCGATGCAGGGGACACGGGTTCGTGCCCCGGTCCGGGAGGATCCCACATGCCGCGGAGCGGCTGGGCCCGTGAGCCATGGCCGCTGAGCCTGTGCGTCCGGAGCCTGTGCTCCGCAACGGGAGAGGCCACAGCAGTGAGAGGCCCGCGTACCACAAAAAAAAAAAAAAGGGGGGGTGGTGGGGATTTGGGAGCCGGGGGAGACGTGGTGGTGAAGCACACGATCGTCCGCCTTTGTCCACATGTGCAGAACTGGGCTGAAAGGTGACACGTGCCCCGACGAGAAAGAAAGAAAAACCTTACAGCTTGCTTACACGGAAGCTGGTGCCAAGGCAATTCCATGGCTCTGCACGTGGTCCTTCCTCATCTGTTACTCTCAATGCGTCCCAAGTCCTTCCTGCGGTCGCTGCGGACAAAAGAGAGGGACGCACCCTCCGACAACCTCCCCGCAGGCCTGGATTCTCTCAGGCGCACTCCTCCCGCGGGCAGCCGCGTCCTCCTGGTCCAGGACCCATCGCGCTGCAATCACCCGCGTGGACCTGTGAGACCCACGGGGAATGGAGTCACCCAGTGACTAACGGCTCCCCTGCTGAGGGGTCGCTGACAACACCCCCTGCTGCCCGCGGGGCCGGGCTCCTGCTTGTCTCTGGCACCCGCCGGTCCTGTGCGGGAGACGTGAGGTCACAGAGAGACTGGGGTCCTTGGCGGAAACAGAAATACCACTAAACGGCACATGGGGATGCTGGCTCCAAGACACGTGTGTGCGAACTGCTGGCCCCGGTGAGGAGGCAGTCGTGCACAAGCACTGACACACGCAACACACTGTACACACACGTACACACACGCTCTTGGGGGCGAGCCCAGAAGACAGGCGTCCAGCATGTGCAGCGATCATCTCTGGGTGATGGGTAATAAATGACTTTTCATTTTCTTCCTGAGACTTTCCCACATTTTCCAAACACTTTACAATGACGGCATGAACGTTACAAGAAAAAGAAAATCCCCAGACATCCTTTTTCTAAGTAAAAACCACATGCTGGCCCCAGCATGGTCGCTGCAGGAGCTGCTGTGGGCCCAGGCCTGGCTCGACTGCTGCACGGACCGTGGGGTCTCAGGGACACGTGGCCAGCAGGAAGCAGCTCAGGAGCCAGCGTGTCGCTGGCCACCTGTCCGGGCTGGGTTTGGCCGCTCTGGCCGTCTGGGCCATCCCAGCCTCGGGCCAGCTCAGAAGGGGTTAAGATGCTCCACCAATGCAAATTAGATTTAATTAATCCTTTTCATCAGTTGCAAATATACCTTCTGAACCCTATTAAAAACATGAATATGCAAATGCAGACCTTTTTAATTTCTCATTTTCAAGGACTAGGTGTTGGGATTTGATTAAGTGAATTCCGTTAACAGCCTGTAAACCTGGTGCAAAATTTAATTTCCATTTTAAGTTTGAAAAAAAAGAAAAAAACGGCATGAAGGCTGTTGCTAATTGAGCTAATTATAGTGTCACATTACAGAGGCCACACGCAGAGCCCACAGGCTCAGGCGGAGGGGCCCTGGGCAGGGCCTGGGGGTGGCTCCCAGGGGCCCACAGCCAGCCCTGCTGTCAGGCCGTTTCCCAGATGCGGAGACTGAGGCTCAGGTAGGGGAGGAGATGTCCCCAGGAGCCCCTCGCAGGTCGTTGCGTGTGGGCTGCCTGGGCAGCCTGGGCCCCCCGACTCACTGAGGAGGTGGGGGCCCCGGGCAGGGAGCCCAGGAGGGAGCCCGGGCCCATGTGTCCCCTCCGTCCGCACTTCCCGGCTCTGCCAGCACCTCCACGAACTCCCGGGTGACCTGCTAGGACAGACACTTCTCCGTCAGTCAGGCAGGGAGACAGTCTGGCGGCACATTTAACACACATGATGGCTTCCCAGCAATACTCAAGCAACCGTGAGCCGGCACCGCCAGGTGCCCAGGACCCTCGGCCGCCGTCCGTGGTGCTGGCGCTCGAGGGCTGTCCAGTCCCATACGGTGGCCTGTGCGCACTCGCCACTGAGCGCCTGAAATGTGGCTGGTCTAGACCCAGATGGGCAGCAGGCACACAACAAGATGCTGGGTTTCCAAGGCTCAGCGCTGAGAGACGGTAAATGAATGTCTCGCTAATTTATATACATGTAATTTAGAGAACTTAGTTTTTTAAAAATTAAGATATAATTGACGTATTAGTTTCAGGTATACAGCACGATGATTCAATATTTGTATATATTGCAAAACTAATTTTTACATGGATTACATGTTAAAATAAAGTGCTGGATGTATTAGGTTAAATATATTCATTAAAGTTAATTTCACCCGCTTCTTAAACGTGGCTGCTAAAATATTTCAAATTACGTATGCGACTTGCATGCTACTTCTGTCATCAGGGCAGTTCTACAGAAGACGCTAAAGCTGATGGAAAATGTGTATTTTATGTATACTCTATGTAACTCAGATATATTATAAGCAAAATATGCATAAAGAAATGCCAGGTGGAAGGACAAGCAGGCCCAGGTGTGCGTCAGCTTGGGCCTCCCCCCTCCCCCCGGCCCCCATAACGAGCAACCACAGCCAGGGCGGCTTAAACAACAGACAGTGACTTTCTCAGGGTCCGGAGGCTGGAATCCGAGATCCAGGCTCCTCCCGAGGCCTCCCTCCTGGGCCTGCAGACGGCAGTCTTCTCCCTGCGTCCTCACACGGTCGGCCCCGTGTCTGTGTCCCAACCTCCTCCTCTTACAAGGACACCAGTCCTATGGGATTAGGGACCAGCCTAACGGCCTCATTTTAACTTAATCACCTCTGAGGCACAGGAATTCACATGAATCTGGGGACACAGCTCTGCCCACTAGGGAGGACGAGGCGGCGGGGTTCTGGGGAGAAGGTCCCCGTGGTGGGTAGACAAGGGCTGGTGTGTCTGAGGCTCGCCATGGAGTCCAGTTCCCAGAAATATTAACCGACTGGAAATCACCCCAAACCTTCTGCTCACTCTGGAAAATCTGGAGCCACGAGGAGGGCGGGGACAGAACCACAAGAGAAAGGTTTGCAGGCAAGACTTGTTAATTTGCACCTGGAAATGAGTTTTTGTTTTGGTTTTGTTTTTAAAGTAATGACCAAAATGGTTCGGAAGTATGGAAGTTCTGAGAGATGCTGTCAATTTTACTTTAAACTGAGAATCTGGTGTTTCTGTAGGTTATTGTTTTCAATAAAACTTACGTGTTTTGGAAATAACAAAACCCCAATGAAATACATCAGTAGATACTTTTGTGGAAAATTTCCAAGACAACTGTTAAGTGAGGAAAAAAGCCAAGCTGCAGAACAAGCCAGTTATTTTCAAACCACACAGGAGCCCAGTGAGCCCAAACCCTGCGCTGTCTGCCCGTGTGTCAGGTGCACATGGCCATCACACAGGACGAGCTGGGGCAGGGCCAAGGGGGCTCTTCCTTCACTTGACATTTCTGCTGCTGATGGTTTTTCCTTTTACACTGAAAGTGCATCAAAATTGTGCAGTTGAAGAAACAGAGACGAATGAGAAGAAAATGGAAACCACAACGAGACAGGCACCAGAACGCGCGCCATCGTTGCCCCCTGTGCTGTATGACTGTGGGCAAGGCCCTGCCCCTCTCTTGGCCGAAGCAGGAATTTAAGCAGTTTGGTAAAGCCACCGCTCCTCATTGTGCGCACACGTATGTACACACACATGACACAGCCCTGCACGCACGCACAGCACACACCCTTTCCTGTCCTGCCCTAGACTCCACGCCCTGGACCTCTAAGTCACCCCTCTGAGGCTGCCTGGGGACAGAGGCCCGGCCCCTTCCTTGGTCCTGGCATCCTGACGACATTGAACCACGAGGAAAACAGGCAGGTCTGACCCAGAAGCTGGGTCGTGAGGGCTGCTGGCCCCAGCCAGGAGGTCCGGGCCTGACGGACTTGCCTGCGGCCTGAGGCAGGTCCTGCCCTTTCCGAACCCCGGCCTCCTCTCGGACAAGACGCAACTTGCGGGATCATCACGGGATGGGAAGGAGCTTTGTAAGCTGGGATGTTTCAATCAGGGGCGGGTGGGTGGGGGAGCCTCGCAAACGGGAACGGGGCTTGTGAACCGCGTGGGGTCACATCAAGTGCAGATTCTGACCCAGTGGGTCCCGGCATTTCTAGGCGGCTCCTGGGGGACACCGCGTGTCGTGGTCCACACCTGAGTCATGAGGAGCTAAAGAAAGCCCGGAGGTTTACTCATTTCCAGAACACGAACCAGGCGCACAGGGAGGGGAGAGAGACGATGAACAGCTCACATCCTTGAGCTGGCGCCTCCGGATGCAGAGGCGGGCCGGGCCCTGGGGGAGGCGGGGGTCCCACGGGGGCCCCGGCAGGCGGCGCTGTCCTCCCTGGGAGCCTTGGGGACGCCGGAAGGAGGCTGTCGCACGCCAAATCCCGCTCCATCCTGGCAATTAAGGTTTATCGCCGTAGCACTAATCCCTTAAAATTAGTCATTAGCGGCTTAACAACCACGTAGCGCTGGTGCCCACTGACGAGCTGGCAGCGGTGGGGTCTCTGCCAGAACCAGAACCTTCCGGGGCCTGGCTCCCCACCCGAGTGCACCCAGAGCCCCCCACAGGCGGCGGGGCGGGCAGCTGGCAAACTCAGTGGCATGTGACTGAGCGGACCTGGGAGGATGCTAGGGGGCCGCTGCGCCCCATCCCACCTAGACGCGGCCCCGGGGGTGGGGGGACGGCGCCTCCTGCCCCTCTTCTGGGAGGGAAATCCTGAAATTCCGTGCAAGCGCTGTCAGCCTGGGGCTGGGTGGGTGGTCCGGGCCGGGGGTGGGCTTTCCACCTGGAAGCGGCCTCAGGGACCCCCCTGCCGAGGAAGGAGGTGTGAGGAGCCCAGGGCAGGGGGTGAGACCAGGTCCGGGTGCTCACGGGAGGCTGGGCCTGGGGAGGCTTGGCTGCCGGCCGCCCACCCTGTCCTCCCACAGACACGGGGCCGGGTGCTGGGCGGGGGCCCAGCGCCGCTACTGCAGGACCCGGGCAGGGATTAAGTCTCAGGAGGTGACATGAGGCCAGGGACGTGTGGCCCTGAGGGACCCATGGCACGAGAGGGGCAGTGGGGAGGGCCGACCTGGCCTTGGGGCCATGCGTCGCCAGTGGGAGTCAGGGCCGTGGCACGAGCGCAAGCCCTCCGCCCCCAACCCTCCGGCACGCGCCTCTCCCGCCGGGGACCCTGGAGTTCAGTTCTGGCCTTGCAACCGAGACCACCACGCTCGGGGGCACCTGCCCGGCCCGCGCGCCCCCTCGTGGGCCCTGTGGTGACCCCTGGGCAGAGATCACGAGCTTCCGGCCTGGCCTTCTGGCCAGGGTGACCCCACCAGCCGGGCCATCTCAGCAGCAGCCGGCCGCTCCCGCCTGCCCTGAGCGGGGACTGGCTACGTCTGCCCCATCTGGGAGCCGCCCTCTAGCAGGTGCCGTCTGCGTGCCGGGCGCACACAAGGGCCTCGCAGTGCGTTTGTGTGGGCTAACGATTTTGAGTCAAGTTCTGACCTGAGCCTTTTATCACTGGCCTCTGAATTCAGCGATTTCACACGGGAGGCAAGCCGGGGCCAGGCCTGGGGTGACAGGGACACAGCCTCTGCCATACGGGGGTCCAGCCCCAGCCCTCCACGGCACCGGGGACGGGGGCAGAGTCGAGACAAGGGCCTGGTCCCCCACTCCCAGGCTGGGGCCCAACATCATCTGTGGGACCTTTGCTCCCACAAAGCAGCAGGGAAGCGCCACTGTGGGTTTGGGGGTCCCGACAGAGGGAGGGAGACGGACGAGGCCCCTCCCCACCAGCCTCGCAGGGAGGGGCTCAGAGCCCGAGATGCGACTTCACTCTGTGCTGGTGTGTCCGTGGCACCAGGAAGGGGGCCGCTCCAGTGTGGAAGGAGGGGTGAAGGAAGGTGCACTCTGACATCTGCTGGGAAACCCCCAACTGGGGGTCTTCATTAAGCGCAGGACCCCCGGGACCACCGCCTGGCTCGGCAGAGATTTGCGCGAGCGTCGCTGCCTTCCCCCCGATTCGTGACGACAAAGAAACATGGAGCCTCGCTCCTCCCCTGCGAGATGGCGCCGAGGGCGCCCAGAGCGTCTGAGGGGGTGAGGAGAGCAGGACGCCCCCAGCCGGACCAGAGTCCAGTTCCGAGCAGCCTTGGCCCTGGGAAGCCAGTCTGCACGCCAAGCCTCAGTCTTCTCATCTGTGAAGTGGGGACGTATTGGCCGTCAAACCAGCCGGGGGGCTCTGGGTTCCGGGCCTGTGCTGACCTTGCTGTGACCCTGGGCCTGGCTGGGCCTTGTCTGTCTGGGCACCCATTCACAGACCGAGCTCCAGAGTGACTGTGATGGGGGTGGGGTGTGAAAGGCAGGGGGTCGGGGCAGCCCCAGACGCACAGGCCACACCTCCCAGGGCTCTGGGCTCTGCAGAGGGACCCCATGCTGGCCCTCCCCACCCACCTCCCCTGACCATGGCCTGGAGACCTGCCGTGGGGCAGCACCGTAGGTGAGGCTACGCCCGAGGCCGCTCCCACCCACCCTGCCGGGCTCCAGGGGTACCCACCGCCGCTCCTGCAACAGGCACACAGGGCGGGGCTGTCAGGACAGCAGGGGTGCCGAGCTGTGTGCGTGGAGGCAGCCCGTCAGCCCAGGGGCTCAGACACACACACAGTGAGCCGGGTGGGGGCTGAGGGGAGCCTTTATTTCACAAGCGCCGGGAACTTCGCCGGCAGCCCAGGTTCACCCACCAGCTCCAGTCACGGCCAGGCTTGAGCACGGTGTGGTAGGGGCGCCTGGGGGAGGGGACAGGAAGCCAGTCCAGAGCACTGCCCCTGAGGTCCCCCACCGCTGCCTCCTACCTGCTCTCCAGGACGGAGGGTGACGAAGTGGTGGCCTGTCCCTGCAGAGTGGCCGTGAGCCCAGGGGTCGGGGAGGGGCACCCCTGAGCCGCTTAACCCTGCTGGCCAGAGCTGTGCACAGGTGGCTGGGGGGCACGCAGGAGTCCCCATCAGGCCCTGACGCTCACGGCCGTCTGGGCAGGAGGCCGGGGCCTGTGGATGGGGTAGCTGGCCTGGTGGGGCTGGGACCCCAAGGGACAGGCCTGAGCGGGCTGCCGCCGGCTCCCTCGTCCGCCTTCGGAAGTTGGGGGCGCGGCCGGCGCGGGGCGGGGGGCCGCAGGCTAGGCCACGGTCTGGCGGCTGAAGAGGTCAAGGGTGAGGGCGCTGAGGAAGGCGGGGATGCTGTCCTGCCGCAGCAGGTGCAGCTCGATGAGCTCCTGCACCGTCCGGGAGAACTCTGTCTCCAGCAGTTGCATCTTCGTGCCCGAGGGTCCCGCGGCCTGCAGGGTGGGCGGGAGACACAGGAGATGCCGTTAGCAGGTGGGCCCTGGGCGGGTCGCCCCACTCAATCCCCCGTTGCCCCAGGCTCCAGACGCGGACGGGCCATCTGCCCAAGTCCAGGCACATCCCCCCAGGCGAGGCTGTTTCTCGGGCCTCCTGGGTGGTGGGTCTCACCCACGCTTCTGGAACCTAGAAGCCAGGACGGGGGTGTGCACGCCAGCTCACCAGCTCCTCCGGGTCTGTCCACCCTCAGACCCGAGCCCTTGTGAGGACGCTCCGTGCCGGGCGTGAGGGCCCTGTGACAAGCCATGAGGCTGCAGGCGCTCCGAGGCGGGTCTCACACTGCCCCGTGTGCCAGGGGGACGGCCGAGGGGCCGCTGTGTCAGGGCCTCTCACCCACTGCCCTCGGGCGCTGCTGCACGTCAGGGCTCTCTGTCATGGTGGCGGGGCTGCCTCTGGAGTCCGCTAATACGAGTTCAAATCCAGCCCCTTCTGGCTGTGAGGCCTCGGGCATGGAACGGAGGGGCTCCCAGCTGAGGGCACCGCTGGGAGCTAGCCCACTTGGTGGGGCTTGCTGAAGGGCGGCAGGTGGGGGGCCAGGCAGTCCTGGAGAACCCGAGAGAAGCCAATTCCTTTCACTGCTTCTTTACGTAAATGCGCCACCTGTGATTGGGGAGGTGCCACAAAGGAAGACGGGCCTGTCCCCCAGTGATTCAGAAGACCAGCCTTTAAACACCGTGTGTGCCACACGGTGGGACCCCCAAACTAGCTGGTCAAGCCCTCACGTGCAAGTGGGGAGACCGAGGCCCAGATGGCTCAGGGCTGGCCTGGGTCACAAGGCAGGTGTGAGCAGGGCCGAGCCCAGGGCAGGTGCTCCCGGGGGTGCAGGGCAGCTGGGGGGTGGACAGAGGCCCGAAGGTGCCCAAACACTTGGGCAGGGCTCACGGGGAAGCCCCCTCCCTTCCTCGGGCAGGCCTGCAGCAGCTCTCAGACCCTAGATGGCTCCCTGACGTGGGCCTCACCTGCCAGCAAGCCCATCCCAGGTGAGTTAGGACCCCCGGGGTCTGCCTGCTGGGGGCGCAGGCCTGGGGAGAGGCCGTCGTACACCAGACAGAAGCCTGTGGCCTGCGACCCTGTCCAGCAAGGCAGTGGTGCTGACGGGGCAGCTCAGGGGAGTCAGGAGGCGAGCAGGGTGGCGGCCACCGTGGGCCAGCCCCCCACTTGCGGAACGACCACCTGCCCACCCTGCCCATCCGGCCCAGTCAGCTCCACCCCTGATGAAGGCCACCACTCCACTTGGGGAATCCCAGGCTGGAAGGGACACACCCGGTGACACGCACACGCCCCATGGGAGAGCCCCCTCCTTCCCAGGCAGCCGACCAGGAAAGGCTTCTTCCCGCCGACCCCCAAACTCGCCTGCCAGCCGGAACCCTGGCTCCACCTTGGCGGGCGCCCGCTGCACCAAGATTCCTGTTAACGGCCACCAGAAAGTGGGGCAGCGCCGCCTTTGGCCCACCCACGCGGCGGCCCAGGCTCGGGGGAAGGTGGACACGCTCCTCCCGGCCCACGGAGACCCTGAGAAACGGCCCCCGCCAAGACATACGCCTGATAAACGACTCGTGTGCAGGGCCCACCGGCAGCTCTGACCACTCAACAGCAGGAAGACAAATGACCCGGTTAAAAAGCGGGCGAACAACCCGAACGGACCTTTCCCCCCGAGGACGCAGACAAATGGTCACACCACCCCCTGTCTTTAGGTTCCCCGAGGACACAGACAAATGGTCACATCCTGTCTTTAGGGAGGCGCAAATGGAGCCCACGGTGAGACCCACCTCAGGCCCGTGAGGACAGCTGTAACCCGGGCGACACGGTGCTGGGAAGGACGCGGGGAAGTAGGAAGGCGGGCACAGCGGGCGCTGCGCAAACAGTCTGGCGGCTCCTCACGAGTGAGCCACGTGACCCGGCAATTCCACTCCTGGGTATGTGCCCGGGAGAAGTGAGAACACATCCACACAGGAACTGGTACAGGAATGTTCACGGCAGCAACATTCAACGCAAGTCGAAACGCAGAAACAACCATCGACAGGCGAACAGGTAAGTGCAGTGCAGCCACGGAAGGAACGACGCTCTGTACACACGACACCACGGACGACCCTCGAGAGCACACGCCAGGCCAGAGCCCGTCGGTGTGACTCCACTTGCTCTGGCGAGTGCCACAGCAGGCAGAGCCGCCGAGACGGGGGCTGGGACGGGGGTCGGGGAGGGAGAAAGGGGAGCGACTGCCGGTGGGCATGGGCCTTCTCTGTGGCGGATGAAAACCCTCCAGCGTCAGGTGTGGATCACACCTCAGCAGGGCCGTCTGCAACTAAAGGCTCCCTTCTGCCCAGCAGCCCAAGGGTGATCCCCCGGCAGGCCCAGCAGGGCAGCAGGAGGCCTGACAAGGTGCAGGCCTGGATGTGCCACGGAGCGGGGCCCTCCGAGACCCCAGGGAAGGAGCGGGGCAATCTCGGAAGGAGCTGGCTCCAGCTCTGCATCGGCCTGCCCCTGCCCTCCGACCCACGACCCTTCCGAGCGGCCTTGGAGCTCTCGGTGCTGAGGCTATCTTGGCTGTGTGCCGTCTCACTTGGCCCCGGCCCCCCCGCGGGTGGCCGGCCCTGCTCCGTTGCCCGTTAACACATTTAGCCTTGTCATAATGGTTCAACACAGACCATTTTCAAACAAAAATAAGAGAAACCACTCTGACCTTTACCAAGAAAATCCTTTAATTTCTGCTTTCTGCTCTTGATTCTGAGTATTTTTCCCTAAATGTCAGAGGGGCTGGTTGTCAGCTGTCGGCTCAGCACAGGCTGGGTGGGGGGTTAGGGGGTGGAGGGAGTCGGGGGCCCGAAAGGGCAGCCGAGTCTCCTGGCTGTGCAGTGGTTAGGGGCAACCCCGGCCCGTCCCCCTCCGCCCAACCTGGCCCTCCCTCAGCCCCCTGCTCCCCCGAGAGGCGGCCTTCCGCTCCGACTTAAACTGGGGGTCCTCTGGGCGCCTCCCCAGGCCCCTGCAGGCTCTGCATGTGGGTCAGACGCGCCTCGCGGTGTCTGCACCGGGGCTGCCACTCCCAACGAGCAGGCCTGGCTCAACCCTGACCAACAGGGAGCTGTCTGGGACGCCTTGTCTGCCCGCGGGCATCGCCCGGTGCTCACCCCGCTGCCGGGCAGTTCTGGGCACCCGGCCGCCCTCAAGACCCAGAAGCAGGGCTCAGTGCTTCTCTCTCATCTCGACCCACGTCCAGGCAACCCCCCACGGCTCCCGGCTGCTCCCCTGACGTGCCCGGGGCCGGGTCCTGGTTCTGTGGATCTGCCGTGTTCCCAGGACGTGCCCATCAGCCTGCGTTCAACGCTACCTGGTCCCCAGGTACCTTGTACGGCACTCTAATTAGGAGCTGTTCACTTAAAACCAGAGCGCGGTTTTTAAAAAGGCAAACTGCCCAGTAAGATGTGCTGACCATGCTGGACGGGAGGGGTCAGGCGTGTAATAAAAGCGCCTGGCTTGAGGGACACGTGGGACCAGGTCAGCCCAGTCCAGGGGGTGGCCCGGCCTCAGGCCCAGCCCGCTGCCTGCCCTCCGAGGTGACCGGATGCAGCAGACACTTCTCTCTGCCCGGGGAGGGTGAGGGTCCTGCCTGGATTAGCCACGCGGAAATCGAAGCACCCCCGTCTTCAGAACAGAGTCAGGGCTTCTCAAGCCGGGAATCTAACACATCCCAAGTGCTTTCACGCGCTCACGGGCTGATCTGGGGAGGGCAGCTTGCCCCGACCGGCCAGCGTCCTCTTGAAATTTCTGTGCTCGAGAACGCCCTGGAGCCGGCACTGGGGGTGCCCCTCGGGCGCCCGCCGTCCCCTGCGCAGCACAGCCTCCCTCCGGGGCATCGGAACAGGAGTGCGGCTTGGGGAGCTCACAGGGCTAAGATGAAAGGTGGTTCATTACGGTTTTCTGAATTCTCCGGGGTTTTACTATGACGGCACATACTTGTAATCAGTAAAAACAGTATCTAAATTATATCCACAAGGCCTGACAGCTTTGAGAATGGGCAAATACACACGGCGTCCCTGCTACAGGCACGTGCAGACGTGTGGCTTCACCAGCTCCCAGGCCGGGGCCCGAGCGGGGCCCGCGGTGGGGACACATGGTGTCTGGGACTGGGTCTCGTGGGACGCCCTGCCACGGTGCCGTCACCACCTGTCGGCCTCCAGGGCTGGGGTGAGCTTCGCGGGGATTGGGGGTGGACACCTGGCTGGCTTCCTCCCCAGATCCTCCCTGCCCGTGGGAGGGCACCTCCGGGGGTGCCCCCGCCCGCCCCCCGTGTCCTGGGCCGCGGGTGACACCCAGCGTGGCGGCCGGCGGCCTGCAGACGCTGCGGAAGTCTCTGCGCCGCCTGCCCACCTGTGTTCCTCGGAGAGATGCGCGCACAGCCCCCCTGGCTCCCTGAGAGCCCGGCCCCGTGGAGCCCTTCTCGCCGGCCACGAGGACGAGCTCTCCCGGCCCACTCGGGCTGCTCCCTCCCTGCCTGGTGCCTCGGGGCCCCTGTCCCAGCCGCTGTGGGCCCGCCGCCGCCGCATCCCTGTCACCTCCAAAGCCTGGTCATGAGAGCAGATGCCTCCGTAACCCCGCGAGGCCGGCTGGGCGTGGCTCCCAGACCAGGGGCGACTGGGGGCGGCCGCTACGCTCTGGGTCCCTGGAGCCGAGGGCAGGCGGCCCCGGGAGGCCCAGGCAGACGCTGATGCGTGCGAACAAGCAAGGGACACGGTGGCAAGTGGGTCAGGACAACTTGGCCAGAAGCTGAGAGCGCTGTCCCGGCACGAAGTTCCAGGGAACGGAAGCTGGCAAAAAAGCATGTCCAGCGAAATAGCTCACCCAATTATCCCGCTTAATTGTACTGAAAAAGCATCTAAATGCTGCATGCTCTAATTATACCAGCGTTACTGGAATTCACCATCCCCAGCTAGGGGTGACCTTTCCCAAGAGTGATTGTGGGGGGCAAGGCCGGGCACCCCAACAGTTGCAGATCCGTCTCAAACCCACAATTATTATTATTATTATTCTTCTATTTATACAGCCCTCCATCTTCCTAGATGCTCCGTTTTAGATCCACACGCAGCTGTTCCTGCAGCCTCACGAGGGGGGAGGGCGCACGCGGGGCATCGAGGCCCCGAGCGGTCACTTCCAGGAACGCTGCCCCTCACAGGTGGGCGCCCGAGGCCTCCTTCCAGGAGGTTCCTGGGGGCAGAGGCCCGTGGACACGGGAGGTGCGAGTGGGGGTGGGCACCACAGAGCCAACCGCCTCCTTCCCACGTTCTCAGGGGTCAGGGGCCAGAGAAGACCCAAAGGTCCGGCTCCCCCGATCCTGGGCCAGCCGCCCCCCTGGGCCCCCGCCTCCTCCGTCAAGTGGGCTGGGCCACGTGTCCCCTCCAGCCCTCATCCAGGAAGCCTGCCCCTCCTCGCTCCCCGTCGAGACAAGTCACACAGCCTCAGAGTAATTTTGTGGAGCCTACGGGGGCCGCGGAATCATGTGAAGAGCGATGTGGCTGGAGGACCGGCAGCGACGGAGTCAGGAGCTGGGCTCACCGCCGGCTGCTCTCCTGTCTGCTGTGTGACTGTGGCCACATCACTTCACCTCTCTGGGCTGGACTTTCCTCAATTTAAGGGGGGACGCGTGCCTGTGTCCCACCCCAGAGGGCTGCTGGCGTGCCCAGATGATAACACATGTCAAAACGCTCGGCAGGCTCCGGGAGAGGTGGGGAGATTTACCCACCTGCCTGAAACAACCGGAAAAATGAGACACAAACATGCAGCAGTGCTTTCAAGTCCTGGGACACGTGGGAATGAGGGGCACGGTCCCGGGAGATGGGAAGCAAGCCCTGTGACGGCCCCGTTCACCCCTCAAGAGACTTTCTGGGCACGGTGAGGGAGAGGCCCAGGCAGAGCCGGTGGACTCTCTGAGCTGAGAGTCTGGGGAGACCCAGGTGGCCAGAGGGTGCAGGACAGAGTGCCCGACAGGAGAGCCACGCCTGGAGGAAGCACTGAGCAGAGGGTGCCCGAGCACGCAGCAGGGTACTGGTCAGCACACAAGGAAGAAACCACCTGAGACCAGGAAAAAATACCCACGGGGATCAGAGCAAACACCACCCCCGCAGGAGAAGCTCACACGGCTGGAGCAGCGCCCGTCCTCAGCAGCCACCCCTGAGAACCCCACCGCCACAGGGCAAAGGAGGGTCTCCCCTCCATACGAGCACAGTCACCCTCGACTACATGCTGCTCTGGTCCCGCTCACAATTTTTTTTTTTTTTTTTGCCACACCTGGCGGCATGTGGGATCTTAGTTCCCCAGTCGGGGATCGAAGCTGCGCCCCCTGCAGTGGAAGCGCAGTCTTAACCACTGGACCGCCGGGGAAGTCCCTGGCTCACAACTCTTAAACTGAGACCTGAAAGAATCTGCTTCCAAGCAAGTAACACCCCTGAACAAAGTTTGGGAGCTGTCACAGGAAGACAAAAACACCCAGCCCCCAACGGGAAGAAATTCACCGCGCCTGGCACCCATCAACGATGAAGACCGTGCAAACGTCAGGGGAATATGATTCCCAGGGAAGAGAAAAAGCAATCGACTAAAACGGATCCAGACCTGATACTGATGCTAGAACCAGCAGATGACATTAAATCAGCTATTATAACTTTATTCCAGGTGTTCAGAAAGTTGACGATGTAAAAGATACAGAAAAAGCGCAATTGAACTTCTAAAGGTGAAGACTACAGTGTATGAGATGAAAAGTGTCCTGGGTGGGATTAATGGCAGATCGGATGTGGGGGAAAAAAGTTTAGTGAACCTGAAAACAGAAACAGAAACCGTTCAATGAAAGAGAGAGGAGAAAAGAATGAAAGAGAAAGAACCACACACGCGAGAGCGAGCCTTGGGGCCCTCGAGGGACACGCCACACGTGCACCTGAGCCCCCGGAGAGGCCGAGACGCGCGTGCAGGCGGCTTCCGAGACGGTCCCCAGTGACCCTGCCTCCTGGCACTGGCGTCCCGCGCAACCCGCTATCCTAGGGTTTGATGGACTCTGAGTAAAAAGTACGGCACAAATGCTGGGGCGTCACAGTGGATGGTGACTGACCTGCCCCCACTCTCTGCTTCTTGCCTCTGGTGAAGCACGAACCAGAGAAGCCATGACCCATCCACGTGACGAGGAACTACCTGAGTTCTGCCCACACCCACGTGAGTGAACTCAGGGGCTGATGCCCTCCTGGCAGCGATGTGAGGTGACCGCAGCCTGCGAGAGGCTCTGAGGAGGGGGCCTGGCCTCTGGAAACTGAGCGACTAAGTTTGGGGATAATCTGTTATTCAGTGATGGATGACCAGTACAGGAGGACAGAAAAAATACTTGGAAAAAAGAACAGCCCAAAACATTTGAATGGGATGAAAACTAAACTGGCAGATCCAACAAGTTCAATGAACCCCAAGCACAGAAAAATAAATGAAGAAAATGACACCAAAGTACATGGTAATGAAACCACCCCAAATCAATAATGAACATTTTTAAAGCAGCCAGAGAAAAACAGTCACGTGACCACAGAACAAAGAGGGGCTGAAAGCAGATTTCTCACAGGGAACATGGAAGCCAGGTGGCAGTGGGACAGTGTCTGTAAAGCACAGAAACAACAAACGAAACCCAGTCAACCCAGAATCGTACCTGGTGAAAATGACACGTGGGACCGGAAAAACCCTATTATCGCCAGCTGACTGACACTACAAGAAATGCTGAAGGAAGCCCTTCACAGAGAAGGAAGATGAAGGTGGAAATGTGCGTGTACACAAGAAGAATGAAGAACACCGCATTCCTTCAACGCACAAGGAAGTGGAAGCTGCATATGAGGTACGTGAAAAAACTTAAAGTATCTTCTAAACATCTCTGAAAGGTGATTGACTATTTAAAACAAGAACAGTAGCACTTTATTGTGAGGTTTACAACATGTGTATAAGCAAAATGTATTTCAAGGAGCTGAATAAGGCAGGAAGGAGACAACTGGAAGGTTTATGCGTGTAGCACGAGAACTCCAAGGTTCTTAGAGTCTACGTGCAGCGATATTATGTCGCTTGAAGTTGACTGTGGTAAGATGTCCACTGTAAGTCCTAAAGCAATCCGTAAAACAACAAGATAAAGTTACAGTTAAGTCAAAAAAGGAGATATATGAATTTGTACAAATTATTCAATTAATCTAGGAGAAGGCAGAAAAAGGGGAACAAAGCATAGGACCCACTGAAAACAAATAATGAGACGTGGGCGTAAACCTAATCAGAGCAGTAATCAACTTAAATGTAAATGGCCTGAAGGCACCAGTAAAAAGGCAGAGACTGTCAGACTGGAAAGACTTGCAAGGCTCAATTATATGAGGCTCATAAAAAAGTAAAAATATGGGGCTTCCCTGGTGGCGCAGTGGTTGAGAGTCCGCCTGCCGATGCAGGGGACACGGGTTCGTGCCCCGGTCCGGGAAGATCCCACATGCCGCGGAGCGGCTGGGCCCGTGAGCCATGGCCACTGAGCCTGCGCGTCCGGAGCCTGTGCTCCGCAACGGGAGAGGCCACAACAGCGAGAGGCCCGCGTACCGCAAAACAACAACAACAAAAAGTAAAAATATGAAAAAGATAAACCACACTAACGGAAGCCAAACGCTGCAGTGACCATGTTGACACCAAACAACTTAGATTCAGAGCAAAGAACATCATCAGGGAAAAAGGCCATTTCAGAACAACAAAGGGATTAATCTATACACGAAATAAAGACCAACAGAAATGCAAGAAGGAATAGACAAATCTATAATTATAGTCAGAGATCTCAACACCTCTCTGTCTACTGAGAGAAAAGGAAGATAGAAAACGAGCAAAGATATAGAAGATTTGACAATACTATAAAAAAACTTGACCTCACATTTATGGCATACTCCAGAATACAAATTATTTCCCAGTATATTTACTTAGATAGACCACATTCTGGACCTTAAAACAAATTTCAGTATAACACATATATATGGAATTTAAGGGGAAAAAAAATGTCATGAAGAACCTAGGGGTAAGACAGGAATAAAGACGCAGACCTACTGGAGAACGGACTTGAGGATATGGGGAGGGGGAAGGGTGAGCTTTGACAGGGCGAGAGAGAGTCATGGACATATACACACTAACAAACGTAGTAAGGTAGACAGCTAGGGGGAAGCAGCCGCAAGGCACAGGGATATTAGCTCGGTGCTTTGTGACAGCCTGGAGGGGTGGGATAGGGAGAGTGGGAGGGAGGGAGACGCAAGAGGGAAGACATATGGGAACATATGTATATGTATAACTGATTCACTTTGTTATAAAGCAGAAACTAACACACCATTGTAAAGCAATTATACCCCAATAAAGATGTTTAAAAAAAAAAACACAAATTTCAGTAAATTTAAAAGGACTTATTTCATACAAACTATGTTATCTGACCACAATGAAATTAAATCATCAAGTAATAATAGAAAGCTATCTGGAAATTTTCAAAATATATGGAAACTTAATAATATACTTCTAAGTAACCTATGGGTCAAGGAAAAAATCAAAAGGGAAATTCACACTTTTAAACCGAATGACAATAAAAATAAAATGTCAGAATTTGTGGAATGCTGGTAAAACAGAGCTTGGGGGAGAATGTATAGCACAAAGTGTCTACATTAGAAAAGAAGACAGGAGTCAAATCAAGACTTCAGCTTCGACCTTGAGGACTTCCCAGGCGGTCCAGTGGTTAGGGCTCCGCGCTTCTGCTGCAGGGGGCACGGGTTCAATCCCTGGTCAGGGAACTAAGATCACACGTGCCGTGGCCAAAATTAAACAAATAAATACATAAATAAGAAACTAAAATAAAAAGGGCAAAGTACACCGAAAGTAAGCAGAAGAAAGGAAATAAAGATCAAAGCAGAAATCACTGAAATAGAAAAGCATTAGAAAAAAATGAAACCAAAAGTGATTTTTTTCAGAAGATTAATACAATTGATAAACTGGTCAGATTAATCAGGAATAAAAGAAGACACAAATTACTAGTATCATGAATGAGAGAGGTGACAGCACTACGAATTCTACGGATGTTAAAAGGATAGTAAGGGAACATTATGAACAACATTTTGCCAATAAACTTGACAACTTAAATAAAATGGAAAAATTCTTTGAAAGACACCAAAACTACCAAAGTTCACTACAAAGGAAAGAGATAACCTGAATAGTCCTATGTCTATTAAAGGAATTGAGTTTGCAGTGAAAACCTTCTCACAGAGGAATCTCCAAGGCTGGATGGCTTTCCTGGTGAATTCTATCAAACGTTTAAGGAATAAATAAATACCAACTCTACATAAATTGTTTAGGAAAATGGAAGAGGAGGGATGCTCTCCAACCCATTCTATGAGACAAGCATCACCATGATGCCACGATCGGACAATAACAGTACAAGGAAAACAAATACAGTCCAATAATCCTCAGGAGGAGAGATGCAAAAATTCTAAACAGAACGGTAAGCAAACGCATGTCCAATAACATACAAAAAAGGTAATACAAGTGGGTTCTATCCCAGGAATGCAAGGCTGGTTTACCATTAGAAAAAGTAATTCAACATATAAACAAAGTAAAGAAGAAAACCCACAATATCTCAATAGATGCAGAGAAAGGACTTGACCAAACCCAACATGCACACCTCAAAAACTTCCTCAGCAGATGAAAGATCAGACCAGAACTTCCTCAGCCTGATAAAGGACGTCTCTGACCAGCCCACAGCTGACAGCACACTCAGTGGCTTCAGACTGAAAGAGTCCCTTCAGGTTGAACTTGGGGCAAGAATGTTCCCTCTCACCACTTCTACTCAACACTGTTCTGCAGGTTCTGGCCGGGGAAATAAGGCAAGAAAAAGAAATAAAACCCTCCAGTTTGGATAGGTAGAAGCACAACTGTTGTTACAGATAACATCACTGTCTCTGTAGAAAATACAATAGAATACATTAAAAAGCTACTAGAACTAACATGTGAGGTCAGCAAGGTTGCAATTTTACAGGGCTTCCCTGGTGGCGCGGTGGTTGAGGGTCCGCCTGCCGATGAGGGGGACGCGGGTTCGTGCCCCGGTCCGGGAGGATCCCACGTGCTGCAGAGCGGCTGGGCCCGTGAGCCGTGGCCGCTGAGCCTGCGTGTCCGGAGCCTGTGCTCCGCAACGGGAGAGGCCACAACGGTGAGAGGTCCGCGTACCACCAAAAAAAAAAGGTCAATTTTACAAAAAAGAACTGTTTTTATATGCCAGCAACAAAAAGAAATTAAAAAACAATTCATGATTGCATCAAAAACATGAAAAACTTAGGGATAAACTGGACAAAAGATGTGAGACACCTGTGCCCTGGAAACGAGAAGACAGCATGGAGAAACTGTTCACAGGCTGGAAGACTCAATATTGTCAAGAAGGTAATTCTCCCCACGTGATCTACAGCTTCAGTGTAGCCCTAATCAAACCCTAGCAGGCTTCCAGTGTAGGACTTGACAAGCTGGGTCTAAAATCAATACGGAAGTGCCGAGAACCCAGAGCTCCCCAAACCTTGAAGAACAAAACTGGAGGCCGAGACTGTGACTTCAGGGTGGCAGTGTAGGGAGGGGCGGCACAGAGACGCCCGCCGCCCGGCCTCCGCCGACACCCCCCTCCAGTCCTGCTGCTGGACGTGGCCTCCCCTCTCCCAGCCACGAACCCGTGCTGCCCCCCGAGCCCGGCTTGAGCCTCCCCGACACCTCTGCACGACCGTGACACCTGGGCGACGCTCTCCAGTCTTCACGCTGGGCTGCACAAGTGCCGGCAGCACAAACGTCCAATACGATGACCCAGCAGCCACGGGTCTCCCTCCATCGACGGAGCGGCTTGGGCGGGAGTGGGGTTCTCTCCTCTTTCACCCAAGTCGCCCCCCTTTGCTGCTACTGCTGGACATGGGTACACGGACGGCGGGACCCAGGCCTGGCAGTCAGGAGCGGCGGTCTCGGGCACACGCGCTGCGGCCCCCTCGTTTTGGGCAGGTGACGGTCTGCGGGAGCCTGCTCGGTCCGCGTCAGGTCCGCCGTCCCTGCTGGGGGCCGCAGGTGCGCCCAGTGACGTCCACGGGCCCCAGCCCGTGGTGTGCCGCTAGTCTGTGTCAACCGTCCCTCGCCCCCCAGCACCGGATCATGTGCACACTGCCTTGTTTTTCATCTTTGGCTGAAGATCTGATCTTGGAACGGAATTTTCTTTTTTCCTTTTTAATTACTACTTGGTAACATCACCAAGCTGTGAGTTTATGGCTTTGTAGATCTTGTGTTTTTGACACTAATTACTCACAAAGGCTTTTTAAGCTCCATTTCAACTCTGCAACTGCCACGCCGGTGATTAAATAAGAGGAAGCGGCGACAGATTTCAGCCCTTCCCACCTGAGCCCTGGGCTTCCGTGTAGCTGCGGTCCTGCGGCCCCGCGGCCCTGAGGCTCCAGCGCGGGAGGCTGGAGGTGGATTCGTCTGGGATTCCAGCCCCAGCCTTCCCGGCTCAGGGCCTGGCTCTGCTCTCCACTCTGGAGCTAAATCACACTGGTGCTCGAAGCAGGACAGGAACCAGAGGTAGACTTTCCCCACAAGGATCCTGAGGCTCCGCACTCGTGGGGTGCCCAGCCTCTGCCCCAGGGCAGCCCTGCCCCCCTTCCTCGGGGCTCCCTTGTCCACACGGCCCCTCGGCCAGTCCTCAGACACTTACTGCGCATCCACCACAGCAGCCGCAGACCTCTGACCCCCCGTCCTCCCCTGCTCGCCATGCAGAGGGGAGCAGAGTCGCGAGCCTGGAGGGCGGGGCACGGTGTGTGAGGGTTAAAAGGCCGTGGCCACCTCTGTCCTCCTCTCAGTATGGAAGCTGACTTGGGCGCCAGAATGAGTTTGTTTGGACCCTAAGCTGGAG
Source organism: Delphinapterus leucas (assembly GCF_059928025.1). Lineage (NCBI taxonomy): Eukaryota > Metazoa > Chordata > Mammalia > Artiodactyla > Monodontidae > Delphinapterus > Delphinapterus leucas. Next base: position 1,198,386 of record NC_143143.1, read on the forward strand.
GCTGGGCTCAGGTCTGCAGGGGTGCCTGGATGGCACCGGGCTTGCAGTCACTGCTCCTGGAGCAAACGCAGGCTCCCAGGAGCCCCCAGGTGGCAGGGCGGCTGGAAGGGTGGACCTGGTCGTTCCATCAGGACCGTGCAGGAACCTCTGGTAACAGCTTGAGATCCACTGCAGCCAGGGCCCGGCTGCCCGCTAGCCGCCCACACCCCTGGACAGCCAGCCCGACAAGAAGGTGGTCTCCTCTCTCTTCCTGGTAGAACCCAGAGATTCTTTGACGGACAATAAATCAGCCCAACAGGATCCCACCCTCCCCTTGCTTTCAAGACCCTGGCAGCGCTCGCTCTGCATGGCACGGCTGGATGTGCCAAAGGGTCCAGGGCAGCCAGGCGGGCCGAGGTCCCCAGTGCTCTTCTGAGGGCTGTGGCTCAGTGAGTGGGCAGACTTTATTAGCCCGCCCGCCTCTGACCGTGCTGGGGGCTCCCTTAAATACATTTGGTTAGTCTCGGTTTTATGTTCTTTATTGCAATTCTATTTTAAGATGCAATTAAAACATCTCATTGCTGAAGTGCATGGTTCCTACTGGGCTCTTTTGCTAACATGGAATCAAAACCAAAGGCAGGTGTGGAGACTCGGGGCGCAGACTCGTTTCTGAGGCAGCGGGTTTGGTCAGGACTGGCCTCCTCGGAGAAAAGGCCGCCGCCCTGGTGAGCCATGTGGGGGCTGAGCTGTCTCCCCCCCAGCACGCGCCAAGGCCCGAGGCCTCCCTCCACCTCCGTGCCTGCACCCTGTCGCGTCGGGCGGGTCCTCTCCCAGGGGCTCCGTGCTCGTGCCAGGTGGCACGTGCAGTCCCAGGTGACAGCTTCTCACGCTGCCCTGCCCTCCAGCTCCACGAGGCTCGCGACTGCCAGGCAGGTCAGAGCACAGAAGGGGCGGGGGCACCCTCTGCCCTGGCTAGACGGCATCTCACTGCCAGGATGGACGACGCCAAAGCCACCAAGGGAGGCCCACCCCCGAGGGCGCCCATCGGACGAGTCACTGGCACCCAGGCGTCCACCCACGGCTGGGACCCACAGGGTGTCAGGCACAGGACGAGCACCAGCAAGGGACCGCCAGGATCTGGGGGGTCGTCTGAACCGAGGGCTCCCCCCAGAGAAGCAGCCGGCAGCAAAGGGCTCGCGCTCCCCCAGGCCCCGTCCGGCCTCGGGCCTCAGGCGGGAGATGCTGTGCGCGCACCTGCGTTCACCCGAGGATGCCCTGCCCAGCCCCCACTGCAGACAAGGAGAGCAAAAGGGAGGAAGCACTTCATTCTCTGCACAAAGCGCTCCAACGGACGCCATCTGTGTGTGCGGACGCGCGAGGTGCGTCTTCCGTTCCATCAGCGCCTCACCCCACACCAGGGTGCTCTGCGCTTCCAGACCTGTTTCACGGGCTTGAATTGTATCACGGGATTTCCTTCATCTTGCGATAGGAGAGTTATGTCCTGCTGACAGCTCTGCATTTTCATTGACCACATTCATTCAAAAAAAGAAATTTCAAAACATATCCTGCAGTTGATTTGCTCCCTGGACCCAGGAATAGAATACAAATAATCTCCTCAGATCTTGCAGGTACCTTCCTGTGATTTAATCTCGGAAATGAGTTTTTAAAGGATTGTAACGTTCATCTCTGACCTGGGAAAGGGGAATTGCTCTCTTTGGAGTGTGTGAAGACCGCGTTTCTTTCGCAGCTTCGCCGGCCTTTTCTGTCGAGTAAGCACCAACTCCCCCTCAGGACACAGGACACATCCTCACGTGCTGGTGTCGGTGGGCGGCAACAGCAGAGACTGCGTGGCAGCGAGCAGAGGGCGCGGCGGTTTAGGGGACCCTGCAGAGCTGGTCCTTGAGGAAGGTTCGGAGAGCCCCAGGCATCAGACTCCCTGACCAACATGGCAAGTGGCCGCCCCGCACAAAGCACACTGGAGGGATGCGGACTCTGACGCCGAGTCCTGGGCTGCGTGGAGCCCGTCCCCGCCCCAGGGCAGGACGGCGCAGACTCAGAATCTGCTCCCAGGACAGACCCCCGGGAACATCGTGTGACAGCGATGGAGAAGGGGGCCACACGGGACCCCTGCTGTGGGCCCGGGGCCTGACGTGACGCGTCCTCAATAAACGTTCAGACGCACGAATCCTCAGCTCCCGCCCCTCGCCTGGGGTCAGCGCCAGGCTCTGGGCCCCTGCTGGGGCAGGCTGAGGTCCCCGGGACTCTCGCTTTCCATCTCCCACGTAGCCGTCTGTCTCCCAACTGCCGGGCCGATCGGCCTCACCGGGAGTAACAGTTTAACCAGACACCGACCGGCGCTTTCTGAGCACACCAGGGACAACGCTGGGTTGCAGTCAACCGCGGGGAACCCCGGGGCAGCTGCTCATCGTGAGCAGGGAGGGGTCAGGAAATGCTGGCAGGGGTGGGGTGGGGCTGGAGGGACCCGGACGGTGACGGGCCTCTGATGGAGGGGCTCTGCGGCCGGCCCTTTGCCGATGCCCCACACACAACCCACCATCTTCGCCTGCGTGAGCAGATGAACGCTGCCGTCGTGCCCTCCGCATGCACCTTTCTCACGCTGGCTGCGGCCCAGCGCGTGTCAGGGGTCAGGGTCTGGCCCAGCCTGGTGCAGAGAGCGGGTGGTCGTTGCATGACCGTCAGCCCCGCCCGCCAGCGGTGGAGGCACCCTGGGTGGTCTGCACGCCCGCACGTGGCTCGTGGGCTGAGCCTCATCCCGTGTGTTTTCCTTGACGCAGAGCGTTGTTTACAAACGTGAGCCACTGTTACAAATTCAGGGAATTTAGCATAAATATTGGTTGTTTCCAGCTCCTTTGAACCCCGGAAACCCTGGGCCCACAGGTCCCCCGCTGCCACCAGCAGGACACCCGCCCCGAGGCCGAGGGTCACCACCCACGCCGCACTTCCGCCGTGGCCCGTCCCACGGCGGAGAGAGGTTTCCTTGGGCTCGGGCCCACCGGGGCTGGGAGATCAGGCGAGGGAAGGTTCGTGCGGTGTTGCCGGCCCTCCTGCGCATCACAGGCTGGGCCCGAGCTCTGGAGGCAGGACAGCATGAGGGCTGGGCCCACTTGGGAACACGGTCAGGATTCCACGTGATTCTGGCTCAAGCGAGGACAAGGCCAGAGCCTTGGTGGTGACCTTGCTGCCCACGTCCCCGGAGGATGCCACGCCCCCGTGGTGCAAGTCGGGCCACCTGCAGGACACTGGCCCAGGCCTCGGGGACAGCCAACAGCTCACACTGACCGTGGTGCACAAAATAATCCTCACCTGTACGGACACGTCACCCTAGGAAAACATGGCGACAGAGACATCCAACACTCACAATTACGCCAACACGCCGTCTCCTCCGCCCCGTCACAACTGTGTGTGCGTGTGTGCAGTAGACCCATGCCTGTGCACCCGGGCACACACGCAGGCTCACACGCCAGGCAGGCCCGCGGCTGCCCCGCTCAGACGCCCCTGCAGTTGGCGGCATGACCCCGCACAGGAGAGGAAGCCACGCTGACTCGTGTATTTATGCGTCTAAGTGCGTCCGGGCCCTGGACGGCCACCAGGGGAGGGGCTGCGCGGGCTGTGCTGAGCTGGTCTCACAGCTGAGAACTGGGGGCAGCTCCTTGGGCAGGACCCTGAGAAGACCCCCGACCTGGGCCTAAAGGGGGACCGAGGACAGACTCGAGAGGACGGGTAGGTCGGGGGGCTCCCGCCTCCCACCTGGTGGGGAAGGCGACCTGGGCTGCCCTCGGATGCACAGGGCTTCCTACGAGGCGCACACGGGGAGCGGCTGACTTCACGATACACCATGAAATGCTGGACAGGAGGCCACCTCCCCTCCAAGAAGGAACAGCCACGCTCGGTTAGGAAAATACCGCCGAATTTTCCGTCAGAGTGAGTGACCTTACGGGGGAATCTAATTTCCCAAGCGACCTGGCACAGGGTCTGTCCTAACACGACTCCCGCTGGCCTCGTCTGAGTGGCCTTCCTGGGCCTCGCGCCCGGTTCCAAGGCTCCTGGGGGCTCCGACCCACCCCTCGGATTTCCAGGCCACTGTCATTGCTGCCAGGAACCGGGGCGGGGCACGTGGTCATCGCAGCAGAGCCTGGACCTCAGGCCACATGGAAAAGGCTGCTCGTGGAGCCCGTGTCCCGTCTGAGAGGTGCAGGCCCACGGGGCCCCAGTCACGGCTGCGCGGGCCTCACAGGGGCAGACACGTGGGGCGACACCCAGGTCCCTCAGCCTGGCCCAGACAGCCGACATCTGAGAGCAGTCCGGTGACATTATGTGATTTAAAAGCTAATTAAACTGAGTGATATAAAGGATAACAGCCCCAGGTGTTTATTTCCAAAGAGCATTTGGAAGGAAAGGGAGTAAATCTAATAAAAAGCTCTGTGAGGTATTGCATTAGGAAGTAATCACGTTGCTAAATCACTCGGCGTCTGTGGCGGGGCCACTCCCGGCCCGACCCCTGCGCAAGGCCCTCGGGGGACTCGGAGGCAGTGGGAGCGGAGCTGGGGCTCTGAGCACGCGTGTCCCAGCCGCCTGGAAGTAGTGCCCCCAGAGGCAGGCAGACCCCTCACGGTTCACGCGTGCGCCCGTGGGCAGCCCTCGGATTCAGGGGACAGAGGGTGGGGAGAGGCCTGGTGACGGGCACGACGGTGGTTGGGATCCACCGGACAAACATTCACTGAGGTCTTCCATTCCGAGCGTGGGGGCCCCCTCAGGATTAGCAGGGGGCGTGCGGCAGGAGTTCGGGGGATGGAGACACAGACTGCTGCCTGACGGCACGGCCGCCGGGCAGGCCCCGAAACCCGTCGGGTTTGCGTGTGCACCGTGACCCTGAGATGTCCCAGACAGGCAGCCCAGGGCCAGGACGGTTGGAGGGAGCCCCGGCGGCCTCTGGCTGCAGCCCACCCCCTGCCCGCCGCAGTCCCTCCCTGGAGGGTCTGGCATTCTCCCAGGAGACCGTCGGCACCACCAGGATGGAACTCACCAAAGGGAAGCAATCTCCCATGAGCAGCGTCGCCAGCCACCTGTCAGAGAAGGGCTAGTGCACCTGCCACGGCTGGGGGCCTGGGGCAGTCGGAGCGGGGGACGAGGGGGAGACCCAGCCTCCCCCTGCGCCTGCAGGACACCTTCAGGGCTTGGCTGACGGGCTGAGGGCCACCTCCTCACCCCGTGGGCAGGAGGATGTGGTGCCTCCTGCCACGTCAGGCCTGGCGCCTGACATGTAGGATGATCGGTCTGGGCAGGGATGGGCCATGCCCCGCCCCCAGCATCCTCCCCCAGGGCAGCCAGCGGACCAGTCGCTCAGGTGTCCTGACCCCTGCCTCTAGCCTCTCCTCACACCCACCGGTCACCCCCACGGGGCCCATGTGTTTCCAACAAGCACCTCCCGAGTGCCTGTAGGAGCCCCCGCTGCAGACAGCTCCGGGTGCCTGTCTGGGCAAGGGGGCCGGGGCGGCCAGACTCCAGGACGCCCTGAGGACTCCCTTCTCTCCAACAAGGTCCCCACAAGGACGACCTCTCCAGCATCAGCTTGTGCCAGGGGCTCTGTCTGCGTGGCTCTGAGTCTCCATCCCAGGCGAGGTGACGGGGGAAGGACAGCTTGCTACCCGGCCCTCGCAGGCGGCACCACGCCCTGAGTGCCTGGCGATGCTTCTGGAGGTGGACGAACCATTCATTTTTTTTTAGTTTATTTAAAAAAATTTTTTTTGAAGTATAGTCGATTTACAACGTGTTGGTTTCTGGTGTACAGCAAACTGATTCAGTTATACGTGTACATATATTCTTTTTCATATTCTTTTCCATTACGGTTTATCACGGGATATTGAATATAGCTCCCTGTGCTCTACAGTAGGACCTTGTTGTTTATTTTAAATACAGTAGTTTGTATCTGCTAATCCCAAATTCCTTACTTATCCCTCACCTATCCCCCTTTCCCCTTTGCTAACCTTAAGTTTGTTTTCTTTGTCCGTGCATCTGTGAGTCTGTTTCTGTTTTGTGAATAAGTTCATTTGTATCATATTTTAGATTTCACATATAAGTGATATATACTATTTGTCTTTCTCTTTTTAACTTGTTTCACTTAGTACGATAATCTCTAGGTCCATCCATGTTGCCGCAAATGGCATTATTTCATTCTTTTTTACCACTGCGTAATATTCCATTGTATGTAGGTACCACGCCTTCTTTACCCATTCATCTGTCCATGGACATTTAGGTTGCTTCCATGTCCTGGCTATTGTAAATAGTGCTGCAGTGAACATTGGGGTGCATGTATCTTTTTGAATTATGGTTTTGTCCCAATATATGTAAAGGGTTGGGACTGCTGGATCATATGGTAGCTCTATTTTTAGTTTTTTAAGGAACCTCCATACTGTTTTCCTTAGTGGCTATACCAACTTACATTCCCACCGACAGTGTAGGAGGGCTCCCATCTCTCCACACCCTCTCCAGTGTGTATTATTTGTCGACTTTTCGATGATGGCCATTCTGACCGGTGTGAGGTGATACTTCATTGTAGTTTTGGTTTGCATTTCTCTAATAATTAGTGATGCTGAAAATCTTTTCCTGTTGTACCTGTTGGCCATCTGTATGTCTTCTTTGGAGAAATGTCTATTTAGATCTTCCGTTCATTTTTCGATTTTTTTTTTTTTTGTTATTGAGTTGTATGAGCTGTTTGTATATTTTGGAAAGTAAGCCCTTGTCAGTCACATCATTTGCAAATATTTTCTCCCAGTCTGTATGTCGTCTTTTCATTTTGCTTATGGTTTCCGTTGCTGTGCAAAAGTTTGTAAGTTTGATTAGATCCCATTTATTTATTTCTGGTTTTATTTCTACTGCCCTGGGAAACTGATCTAAGAAAAGATTAATACGATTTACGCCAGAGAATGTTTTGCCTGTGTTCTAGGAGTTTTATGTTGTCGTATCTTATATTTAAGTCTTTAAGCCATTTTGAGTTTATTTTTGTGTACGGTGTATTCTAATTTCATTGATTTACATTCAGTTGTCCAACTTTCCCAACACCACTTGCCGAAGGAACTGTCTTTTGTGCATTGTATATTCTTGCCTCCTTTGTCATAGATTAATTGACCGTAGGTGAGTGGGTTTATTTCTTTTCCATTGATCCAATATGTCTGTTTTTGTGCCAATACCATGCTGTTTTGATTACTGTAACTTTGTAGTATTGCCAGAAGTCTGGGAGGGTTATGTCTCCAGCTTTGTTCTTTTCCCTCAGGACTGCTTTGGCAATTCTGGGCTTTTTATGGTTTCATATAATTTTTAGGGTTTTTTTGTTCTAGCTCTGTGAAAAATACCATGGGTAATCGGATAGGAATCTCACTGAATCTGTGGATGGCTTTGGGTAGTACTGGCTGAACCACTCTTATTCCTCACTGGCCCATGACCAGTAGACACAGCCCATCCTGCACAAACATGGCCTCTTAACCAGGCTCCCCAGGTGGGCTCCTGTGCTGACCTAAAGTGCAGACAGGTCAGGCTGCCAGGGAGAGAAAGGAGAGGGAGGCCGAACCAGGAGTGGGAAGGAAGCACTGGAGAGAGAGGGTGCATCCAGGGGGACAACCAGGCCGGGCCTCGCCTTGGGGCTGGGTTGGGTTAGGGGACGCCTGTCCCAGGACACTGGCACCCGGTCAGAAGTGCTAGCTCGGCACCCTCTCAGGCTCCCGGTCAGAAACACAGGTGGGGTCCGGGACCTGCAGGTATGGGCTCAGAGGAAGGCTCTGAGGCTGGGCTCCTCCTCCTGCCCTGCACCTGCCAGACGCTGGGGCGAGTCATGGGCACAGTGTCGGCGCTGGACCCGGCTGCCCTGCAGAGCCCACACCTCCTTCCCTGCTTACATTAATCATGACAGAACAAACAATGGTGTTTTGAAAATGCATGTTTCTATGTGATTGGGTTTTTTTTATTTGGTTGGTTTAACATTTGAAATATAATTTCAACTTGAGTTTCCTCACCATGGGGTTAGGCTGAGGGCTGGGGAAATCATTGCCGGAGCTCCCATCATTAAGGGCGGGGGTCCCAGAGCACACGCACCAGGCCCCTGGGTGTCAGAGCTGGCAGGCTGGCATCGGGGCTGCGGCATCTCACGCTGAGTGGGGAGGGGGCGGGAGTGGCCACAGGGACCTGTCTCCACAGTCTCCCTCCCAGATCCCAGGCTCCTGAGGGTGCGGGAGGCTGGATGCCCACACAGCAGGGCAGGCGGCTACATCCCTGGCCACACCCGCACACCCCTTCCCGCCGCTCTGGAGCTGTACGGGCACCAGCCTCAAGGGGGCGTGGGTTCACCCACCTGCTGGCTTAGAGCGGCTCTGGGCGGGTCTGAGCGCCGGCATTCTCAGGTTCTAGAAACTCCTCACGACCCATGTACTGCGATTCAGAAGATGCAGGCTAGTGCGTGCCAATGGCTGCCGGCCCAGGTGTCACCTCTGGGAGGTGGTGATGCACGAGATCAGGGCACTGCCGTGTGAGCGGGGACGGAGGGTGACGTGTTCTCTGAGGCCGGCAGCCTGGCCCCAAGCCCCCTTGGGCAGCCAATGCTTCTGAGTCTCTGTCCCCTCGTGTGGAACAGGGACGGTCCACCTCAGAGCTTGCTGGGTGGACAGACGAGAAACGCACGCAGAGAGCCTAGCACTCGGCCAGCCAGGCGCGCACCTGACAGCGGGTCCATCGCAGTAGGCGAGACCCACCCCCCGCCCTCCCTGCAGTTCCACCTGCCTTGGACACAGGCCAGAGACACGGACAGCAATGCCATGCCTGCATTGTGGCCACCGCACCCGCTGCGAGTGTTGTGCTTCCCCGGCTCAGACCTCCCTGTGCTGGGTCCTCTGCCTGTGGAGCCTTCCTCCCCCGAGACGCTCCCCGGCCTTCAAGGCGCACCCTAGCGTCTGCTAATCCCGTGAGTTTCGCAGGGCCTGCAGACAGCCCATCGCTTCCTTCTGCATCGTCCATCTGTCCACTGTCCACCCACCCAGGACCGACTGAGTGCCTGTTATGGGTCAGGCACGGCTCTGCCCTGGGTGCTGAGGACACAACTGGAAACAAATTGGACAGTTACTGCTCTTGTCGAGCGTCTGTATTCCAGTGGCGTAGACAGAAAATAAACAGGTACGTGATACAACAGCCAAAAAACGAAGCCGGGGAGGCCCTGGACAGAGCGACGGCTCCTCTGGAAAGGGCAGTCACGACAGGCCTGTGCACGAGGCAGCCTCTGAGCAGAGCCCTGGACGAGGCACTCAGGGACCAGGGCAGGGCGACGGCACATACAAGGGTCCTGAGGCAGCGCACTCGGCGAGTCCAGGAGGAGCCTGGTGGCCAGTGAGCCTTGAGCGGAGTGAACGGGAGCGTGTGGGAGGAGCTGAGGCTGCAGGAGATGGATGTGGCGGTGCCTGGCTTGCGAGTGTCCTGCCCGGCCCTCTCGAGACCAGCCTGCACTCCACGGGGTCCACTCGGCCCAGCCCCGAGAGCGAGCACAGGCTTCGCACTGTGTATAAAGAGATGACGCAGAGGGGCTTCCTCTTTTCAGTCCCAGAGGCCGTGGCGGCCTCGGGCTGACCACCCCCCCCCGCTCCATCCCGGCTCCTGCCTGCCTCACTGTCTTGGGGAGTTCGGTGGGGCCCCCAGCCCTAGAGTCAGAGTCTGCGTGTTTCACCCCCTGTGGCCCTGCACCTGCCGTGGGACTGGCCTTGAAGCCACCCTGGCTTGGCTGCCACTAGCTGGGAGCTGGCTCGCCTTTCCAAACGTGGGAAACCTCATCTGTGACAAAGGAGTCGTGCCACGTCGCAGGCCTTGCTGGGGAGCGAGCGAGTGAGCCCACGGCAGGTTTCTAAGTGGCAGGCATCTGTGGACGCTGCCTGCCAGCTCTGTCATTTACTTAATGTTTTTCTTTAAATCAACCATCTTTATCAACTTACATAGACTTAGCTTGAAAAGAAGCTTTATGTCACCACTGTAACGTGAAAACAAACACTCCTTGCTATAAATAGAGCAACTATGAAAATGAATTCAACAGAGACAAAACGGGCACCGAGCCCTCGTCCACATGTAGGGTGGGCTGAGCCCGAGGCCCGTCCGCTGGCAGGGGCGGGGACCCAGAGCCAGACACCACGGCCACGCCAGCCCCGGCAGATGCAGGACCAGGGGCTCTACCCTCCCCAGCCCACTGCGGGGGAAGGGTGGCGGGGCAGGAGTTAAGGCACCCAGAGCCTGGCCAGCCTGGCCCGTCGCCAGGTGGGTGTCAGCAGAGGAGGGAGGAAGGAAGGAAGAGGGGCTGGGGAGCGGGTTAAAATCCAGTCACGGGTCCACAGAGCCCACCGGGAGCAAGAAAGGTGAGGCCAGCCGGAGGCCATGCTGAGCCGTCCCGACCCTGGCCTCCGCGTGGCTGCTGCAGAGCGGGGACAGGCCAGACGTAGGGGCTGGAGCCCCAGGAAGGGCTCTGGAGGGTCAGACCATAGCAGGGGACCCACTTTTCTCACTCGTCCAGTAGAGGATGAGCGGCAGGGGTTGCAGGGGCCGCACGGCTCAGCCCGGTGCACCTGAAGCTGTCACAGACATGTGCGAAATGACTCCCTAACTTGGGAAGCTGCCATGGTCATTGGCAAGCAGACCCCGCTCTCCTAGAACAGGGTCAGCGAAACTACGGTTCGCAGGCCAAGCCCGCCGGCTGTGCTGTAAAGGAAGCATCACGGGCACACGGTCGCGATCCTCGGGTCCACGCCGCCCTCCGCTGCACGTGCGTGACCCGGGCAGAGTGGAGCAGCTGCGACAGAGGCGCCATGGCCTGCAGAGCTGGAAATACTCACAAGCTGGTCCCTCACACACAAAGTTTGTCAGCTCCGGCCTGGGACACTCTCCTCGGGAGATCAGCCCCCGCCCGCCCGCCCGCCCAAACCCTCCTCAGAGCTTCTTCCCTCAGCTGTAAACCTGTCCCAGACCCGTGCCGACCCTGGGGATTTTAAACATCTGTCTTTATCTAAGAATTTCGGACCCTGAAACCAAACCCCCTCCCCCAGCGTAAGGGGAAGCCCAGCCCCCAACACGGCCCTGTCCCTCGGGAAGCTGGGTGTGCGCCAGCCCCACTGCCCGGGGGACCGGTACCCGGTCCAGGCGCCTCACCCCCCGAACCCCGGGGCTCCGGTTCACAGGTGAGTTACCAGCCGCACCTGGTCACCTCCCTTCTCCCTTGGGGCCCCGCCGGGTCCGAAGGACGGAGGTGCATGCCGAGGCTCAGCCCCACGGTCACTCTGCCGGGGTGTCTCCACCCGTCTTCGGTGGGTGCTCTGTGCGCCTCGCACCAAGGATCACAAGAGGGACCTTGTGGAAGAGAGAAGCCACCAGAGCCCAGACCAGGAGTCCTGTCGCTGCTCCTCCCATGAGCGACGCCAGGACCACTTTCCATCCGCCAACCTGGGGCCCAAGGCCGAGGCTCCACGTGGCTGGGGGGACAGAGCCATCCCCGTGTCTCAGTGAAGCCGGAGGGGAGAGCCGTGACTGGGCGGGCCTGAGGGGCAGGGCTGGCCAGGGGAGCCCACTCCACCTCGGCACCCACCCTGGACCTGGCACGCGTGCCTCCTGATCCCGGCTTGCGCGTGGGGCAGTGAGCGAGCGCGACAGCAAACAGGACACTCTCCCACTGCAGAGCTGGCGGGCCCAGACCTCCATCAGGGGTCAGAGTCAGGGCACGCTGCCCTAGGGGGGCAGCCCGCACCCAGCCCCCCCGGAGGCCCTCTGAGATCCTAGCTCCCCGAGGGGGCTCCCCACAGGCCCCGCACGGCGTCCTGTCCCCTGTACCACAGCTGTGCCCCCAAGACGGACAGCAGAGGCTGGCCCAGCCCCCAGCTCCATGGTGCCCGTACCGTGCCCTGTCTCAGGACACCTCCCCCACTCCAGCCCCACGCTCCCTTCGGTCTCCTTGGAAAAAAATGCTTTAATATTATTTACAACAGCGGCGCATCGGAGGAGGGACCAGCCAGGAAGAGGAGTCTCTTTACGATACAGGAGGAGCTGAGAGGCTGGAGAAGGCTGTTCCATGTCAACATCGTCACCTTGCCGAGGAGGCCGGTCCTCTTGGCAATCAGAGGCGGTTCATACAGGCTCCCGGAGAGACACCTTCCACAAACTCTGACGTGAACTAATGAAGTTTGCACAGCTCATCAGGACCGGCTGCCCTGGAGACTCGGCATCCACACCGACAGCCACGGCGAGACAAGCGAAGGCTCCGTCTCACGGCAGCGCTCCTGCCTGCGCCTGGCCCGGCCCTCGGCTTCGGCTCGGATGCAGAGGCCCAACCCCAGGGAAGAGCAGGTGGTCCTGCGCTGGGGGCTTGGTGGCTCCATGAGCTGGAATAACGGCACCCAGTGACCCTCTAGGGCCTCGGGACCGGGGTCCAGTCTAGCAGCGGATGGCGCCAGCCCCGGGGTCCTTACGGGCTGGCAGAGGCGCCTGTGAGCTGGTGCTGGTGGGCCCTCTCCAGGCTGATGGTCCCGAATCAGGTGTCCCTGTGACCAGGGAAGGATGACTGCCCTGGGCCTGGGGAAGGAGTTGGTCTGAGGGTCTCTTGAGCCAAGTTCTGGGTGAGGCGGGGGTGTGGGTGGGGACGAGGTGAGGCCTGGCGTCTGGAGGGAATGGGCGGGGCGATGGGCTGACGGGGGATGCAAGGGGGGGTGCAGGAACTGGCTGAGGGTCTGGTGCGTGTGAAGGATTCGGGCAAAGCCCCCTGGGGGTCATCTTTGAGGACGAGGAGGCAACCGGCTCTCTGGGGCAGGGCTAGGGGGCGTTCCTGGGTGGGGCCCCCTGCTGCTGAGAGGTTTCTAGTTTGAGGGGGTCACTAAAGCCCAGTGAGAGGCCCAGGCTCAGCAAACACCGGGCTGACCTTTGCTACCCCTCCGCCCACGGGACGGTGGGTCTCCCCTTCAGGCTCCGATCTCTGCAGCCCTAGAGAATCAAAGTCACCAGCTTTACAGACGTGTACTGACTTGCATGACCATCGAATACACACTGATGAAACAAGGGAGATGCTGCAGACAGTTACGGGCTGGACCGCATTCCTCCAAATTCATGTGTTGAGGGCCCCCCCAGCCAAGCGACTGTATCTGGACAGGGCCCTTAATGAGGTAACGAAGGTCAAACGAGGCCATCAGGGTGGGGCCCTGATCCAAGAGGACTGGCGTCCTTACGAGAAGAGGAGACACAGAGGGCTTTCTGCCCCCACCCCCGCTGCCTCCCAGCGCATGCACAAGGAATCCACGTGAGGACACACAGAGAAGGTGGCCATCTGCGAGCCTGGAATGACCCAACGGCACCGGGCTCGGATGTCCAGGCTCCAGACTGCCGTCTGAGCTGCCGGTCTGTGGCGTGGTCTACGGCGGCCCAAGCTGACCCACACAGCAGTGCCCATCACGTGGTCTTGCCTTGGAAAAGCCCACATCTTCCTCCCCCGCAGCCACGGCACTTCCGAGAAGGCGAGGGGCTGTGACCTCTGCCCGGGACCCACGCGTGAGACCGACGGCGTTCCCTGCACTCCTGAGCCTGACAGATCTTCTACAGCTGCTTTCATAACTAGGAAGCTGCACATACCTGTGAGCTTGTGTCTGGCTGACAGGTAAGTGGGGGCAGTGAGGAGGGCGACGTGGGCCCCAGGCCTGCTCAGGGCCCTTGGGGTCTGATAGCTCCTCATGCTTGCTAGACGCCCTCCCCATGCGCACAACCCTCCCCGCCCCCACTAGGACCGTCTGGAAGAGGGTTTGCTGCTGCAACTGCAGGGCCAGGGCAAGGCTCACGGACTGCGCGCTCCACTCACCACCTCCCCACATTCACTTCTGAATGTCAAATCAAGCCCTTGGCTCCCTTTTCTTAAAAACTCCCGAATGAGTTTGCACCGCTCTTGGGACAAAGGGCCAACGCTGCCGAAACTCCCAGGCCGCGGCCCTCACCCGCCTTCCCTTAGACCAGGCTCCTCTGCAACCCCGGGGCTCAGCCCATGGCCTGGCTTCAGTCCTGAGGCTGCCCAGGCCTCCTGGACCACAGGGCCTTTGCACAAGATGGTGGAATTGAAACCAGCTCCTCCACTGCACTGTGCTACCTCACACTGCCAGGGGCCCAGGGACACAGGAAGGAAACGGCTCATTTTCCTGGGGAGACGCTGTCACGCAGTCCAACCCAGGCCAGCCTCCTCCCGACCGCCTCCAGTGAGCCCGAACGCAGCACTCCCTCTACGCCAAGGTGGCCGATTCTTTTTTTTTTTTTTTTTTTTGATAAATTTATTTATTTATCTTTGGCTGCGTTGGGTCTTCATTGCTGCGCGCGGGCTTTCTCTAGTTGCGGCGAGCAGGGGCTACTCTTTGTTGCGGTGCACGGGCTTCTCATTGAGGTGGCTTCTCTTGTTGTGGAGCACGGGCTCTAGGCGCGCAGGCTTCAGTAGTTGTGGCTCGCGGGCTCTAGAGCGCAGGCTCAGTAGTTGTGGCACACGGGTTTAGTTGCTCCGTGGCATGTGGGATCTTCCTGGACCAGGGCTGGAACCCGTGTCTTCTGCATTGGCAGGTGGATCCTTAACCACTGCGCCACCAGGGAAGCCCGTCGGCCGGTTCTTTATCCGTCTTTGTCAACTTTCATCCCGACGTCGCCAGCATCTCCTTGCCCTGTGCTGAGGGCTGTGCCCTGGGATCCCCACGGCTCCCAAACCTAACTCCAGGCCCCCCCACAAGCCCACCCCCCTCCACAGAAGGGCCCGGCAAACACGGGCAGCGGCAGCTCTGCTGGGGGGCCCTCCGGATAAAGCCGAGCCCTGGCTCTCACCCTCCTCCCAGGAGGCAGGTGTGTCCGGGCAGATGGGCCGCGGCCAGAGCACGCTGTGTGGCCCCTCCTGAGACACTGCAACGCCTGCCCAGCCAGATTCGCGAGGCTCTCAAGTCAGCATGCGTTCTGAGCAACGCACTTGAAATTCAGCGGAGCCAAGACAGGCAAGTTCAAATTACAGCGTCTACTTGGAGCTCATTGTTACAGCAGGAGCCTGGAGGCCCCACAAGTCGGCTCCTTCAGACAGGAGCCCGTGAACGGTCCCGACCGCCTGTCAGGGTAGAAAGCCAAGGAGAAAGGACGCCGTCTGCCCAGCCGGCCCCCCGGCGCAAGCTCTCAGCCCCCCACTTCCTGGCAGGGCCGGCTCGCCGTCCTCTCTGAGCCAGGCCCCGGCTGACTGCACAGCGGCACTGGCCGGCGGCGCGGAGACCAGAGCTGGGCCGCTGCAAGGCCCTGCGTCCTCCTACCAGGCCTGTCGAAGGGGACACGGTCCCTAAGCAGCCCGTGATGGGCCCCAGGTCGGAGCAGAGGTTTGGTCCGAACCATGCCACGTGGGCAGTGGGAAAACCACATCAAGACCAGTGGGTTATCGGCCCTCCTTCCCGGGAGCCCCAGGGCTGTCTGAGCCTGGGGGCCGCCGTCCAGCTCCTCAGCGGCCGGGGGCCAGGAGGCTAACTGCGCCTGCTCACTGCAGCCCAGGAGGGGACGGCACCCAGGCCGGCCCCCGGGCTGAGCTGGGTGGGAAGGGCCCCTGCACAACCCGGGTCACAGTCAGGTCGGGTCTACGCGCGGATGAGGAGACAGTGGCCGAGGGCCCCGACGGCCAGCGCTTCTGCTTCAAAGACAAAAGACGACGAAGCAAACCCCGCTTTCCCTGTCCCTCAGCCAACTCGGAACATACACTCCAACTCGAGTTCCTAGACGCTCGGCGTGGAGTGACCGGGGCCACTGCCCTCCCAGGAGGTCTGCCTCCTCGTCCGTAAGGTGAAGGGGAGACCAGGTAGTCTGAGCACCTGGAGGCCTGATTGTTCTCTGAACACTGAGGTGAACCACGGAGGGTGGGGAGGCTGGGCGAGACCGCACCCCAGGCCTGACGTGGGCAGGGCTACAGCCAAACACCCGCCGCCTCCCGGCCCAGGAGCTGGCCCGAGGCCGCCGGCCACCGGCACTGCAAGCCTGGCTCCTCACGGGCACCTCCGGGGAGACCAGGGCCCTCGGCCGAGGCACTGCTGGGATTTAAGCCCAGGGTTGGCTTGACTCTGCTGGCCGTCTCCACCCTGGGGTGGGGCTGGTGGGCCGGGGGGAGAGCTGAGGAACACGGCTCTGCTCAGCGAACAGACCTGCCAGCAGCCGCCGGGCACGGGAGGGCCACCTGCCCCGCTCGCCTGCCTGCTGGCTGGAGCCCACCCAACCCCCAGACCCGAGCCTCTGCCTCGGCGCCCACCAGGGGCAGCGTGGGGCTGGGAGCCCAGCCAGCACCCAGCCCCGGGCGGCCCGGAAGTCACCCACACCTGCATCTCACCTGCCTGCGCCTCGACCCCATCACAGGTGAGCTGTATTCAGTTACAAGATGCCACCAGATCCTAGAGCCCCAGGGAGTGGCCTGGGGGCTGGAGTGGCCAGGGCCAGGCCCCCCGCCGGCTTGGGGTCCAACAGGTCTGAGCCGCAGGGGCCGAAGTCCTTGTGGGGACAACGGTGCCTGTGGAGCCAGCCTCCTCCCACCTCCTTCCCGGGGTCATCTCGGCACTCGTGCACAGACGGTGGGTGGGTGGGGGGGTCACTGCATCAGTCACTGCTCCCGGTGCCTGACCTCCGTCAAACCACGGACTCCACGCCCGGGTCTTGGGACAGACGGCAGAACGGACAGAGGGAAGGACCTCCCTGCCCAGCCTCAGCGAGGTGGGGTCCCGGCTTCGGACCAGCCCCTCTCCCGATATGAAGGCCCCAGCCTGTGGATGAAGCCTCCAGGAAGCCACGTGCCAGGGAACCGGCCCCAGGGGCCAGTCCCTGCGCCAGCTCCACGAGGGGCTGCCCGCCACCTGCTTGCCGCCCGGACCCGGCTGGTCGGCCCCGCTCAGCCACTGAGAGGCCGGGGCCAGGGTGCCCCGTCATAGGCCCTCTGCTCTCAGCTCGCCCCGGTGAGCCGCTG
Source organism: Delphinapterus leucas (assembly GCF_059928025.1). Classification (NCBI taxonomy): domain Eukaryota; kingdom Metazoa; phylum Chordata; class Mammalia; order Artiodactyla; family Monodontidae; genus Delphinapterus; species Delphinapterus leucas. Next base: position 1,215,376 of record NC_143143.1, read on the forward strand.
TCCCAGCTCTCTACCGTGCAGAACGAGGAAGAAGGCATGACGCCAGCCTCCAAGTCCCAGCCTGTGGCTGTGAGCGCTGGGCGGGGGCCAGATGTCCCCGGGCAAGGAGGAGCCCCAGCGACGCGCGGCCGCGACGGTGTCCAGAGGCCTCGCGTGGGGGGCGGGGTCCAGGTCAGCACCTGCCGAGGGGAGCCCGGGGGCCGTGAGGCGTCCCTGCTCCTCTGAGCCCCTGCGACCTCCCACCTCTAGCCAAGAGCTGTCGCCACAGCAGCTCCGAGGCGCCCCTCCCGCTGACCTGCTCCGGCCCCAGCCCTGCACCGGGCACCTGGGCCAGGCCGCGTGGTCGCCAGCCCCACGGCTCCAGCTTCTGCCTGGTCTGGCCTCGGCTGTGCCGTTCTCCCGCCCTGCCCCCGGGGACCAGGCGACCCTCTCCAGGGAGGCACGGGTCAGGGCCGAAGACACCCGGGAGGCCCCTGTCACCTCCGCCACCCCCCAGTTTCCCTTCCTCCTGACGTCACCTCCATGGGGCTGCCCCTCTCAGCCCTCCCACCCTGTCCCGGGAGCTCAGGAGGCTGGTGGCCCGTGTCCAGCAGGCAGGATGCTGAGGGCCCGGCTTTGTCCCAGGGCCCGGTGCCAGGGCAGGGCCCACAGGGTGCGGGGCCCCGTAAGCCAGGATGGCGGAAGGGGTCTGCTCCCTGCGTGGTGAGGGCAGGCCCGCAAACACGTGCTCTGCTCCTTCCCAACCGCTTCAAAAGGAAGGGGCAGGCGGCTGGAGGCTCACGCCCACGTCCAGAGGCAGCAGAGGTGGCCTGTGTCCACTTGCCCCCGGCAAGGCCCGCCTGAATAAGGGGAGGCGGGGACGCTCAAGGGAGCCTCCATACCTGGCCCCTTCCAGGGCGGGCAGCAGGGCCACAGGGGGCCTCAGCCTGAGCCTCTATCCCTTGACAACTGGACGACTTTGGGACGGAGCCGGCTCTGCCCATCCTCAGGGCCCAGCAAGCAGGGATGTGCTGGAGGATGTTGTGAGGGGCAGGGCCTCGGGTCTGTGTGGGCCCCAGTCCCCTCCGCCTCAGGCCAGCACCTCGCGGGGCCCCGGGGGGCAGGCAAAGATCCCAGATGGCAGGATCAGGATCCCTGCCAGTCTGGCCGTGAGGGGAAAGCTCTGGGTGCGAGATGGGTGGGGCTGACACATGGCCTGGCGGCTGCCCGGCTCCTGGGGGGTCGGGACCCTCCCAGCCGCCTCCCTACCACCTGTACTTCGCAGCCTCGGAAAGCCGCTTGGGGACTCCACCCCTCGGCACTCCCCCAAACCTGTATTTTGATTTCTCAGGAGCAGGTGCCCGTGGGGCCCCCCAGGAGGTGCACTGACCCGGGCACAACCGTACAGAGGCAGATGGGGAAGGTGTACGTGTCTGAGCGCTGGCTCCCCCTACACACACATCCACACGCCCTGGCGGCACACGGACGAAGCCACGCGAAGGTGCCACAGCTCCGTGGCTCTGGCCCAGAGTCCAGCGCCGTCCCACGACCTGACGGGGCGTCCTCACAGCCATGCCCCAAAGTCATCTCCATCCAGCAGACACTGACCACTGCCAGTCCTGGGCCACACCAGGTGAGGAGGGGGCTGAGCGCCAGGCCCTGAGGCAGCCACACGGAGGAGCAGACGTACCGCCCAGGATGACCCACAGCAAAATGTGACGAGGGGCCACCGGGGCAGGCTCTCCAGCCTCACGCTCACCCTGTGCCCTGCTCCTGGGCCCTTGTGAACCTGCTGCCCAATCCGGACCTGGGGCCAGGCCCCGAACAAGACCAGCTCCCTGGCAGGTGTTGGGAGTGGCCTGGCCCCGAGGATGGGCTCTCATTGGGGCCAGGCTGGGAGGACGAAGGGACCCAGGGCAGCTTCTTCTCCGGGAGGCCGCGCCCAAGCTGGGCTGTGAGGGTTGGAGGGAAGGGGCACTGAGTGGAGAAGCAGCGTTTCCGGGGCGGGAACGCCCAGGTGGTGGGCCGAATCCAGCTCCCGGCCTGCCTCTGCACCACCTGTGAGCTAAGAACGAGCTTGCGTGTTTAAGTGGCCGGAAAAGTTTCTAAAGCTGTTTGCGGCAGCTTTACCCGTAACTGCTAATAACACCTGGGAACGACCAAGGTGTCCTTCAGCAGGCGAGGTACAGGTGAACTGCGGTCCACGCAGAAACACCTGGAAACGACCAAGGTGTCCTTCAGCAGGTGAGGTACAGATGAACTGCGGTCCACGCAGAAACACCTGGAAACGACCAAGGTGTCCTTCAGCAGGCGAGATACAGATGAACTGCGGTCCACGCAGACAGTGGAAGACTACTCAGAGCGAAAACGAAGTCAGTCATCGAGTCAAGAGAAGACCTTGGAGGCGCCTCAAGTGCTAATCACTAAGTAAAGAAGCCGGTCTGAGCAGGCCACAGACTGTGCCTCCACTACATCCTGGAAAAGGCAAAACCACGGAGACAGCAAGAGACCACGGTGCTGGGGTGTTCAGGGCGTGCAAGTGTTCCGTGGGAAGTTGACAGTTCGCATTTGTCAAAAGCCACAGAACCGTACGACACATGAGGTGAACCACGGACTCTACGGTCATAACACACGAGTACTGGTTCATTACTTCTAACAAAAGCACGCCCCCTCGTGGAGGGCCCAGGGACCCAGCTCCACTCCCCACCTCCCCTCCACACGGGCGGGTGCACGCGCACGGGGAAGGGGTCACCTCCCCCCCGGGTCCCAAGGCCCCGGTCCCGTCGGTGTCCCAGAGAGCAGGGCCCCGCCTGGGCCTCTCTGGACTCACGGCCCTGACTCTGGGTGACGGTGCCCGCGGGAAGGAGCTCCAGCCTCGGGGACCTCCTGACTCGGTGCCACGTCTGCACCGGTTACGGCTCTGGGCGGTGAGCGGAGAGAGTGCCCGTCCCTGAACACCAGCGGTCGGCAGGGCCCGGACAGTGGCTCAGAGCCGCAGGTCAGCGTAAGGCACAGCAGGGCCCCAGGGGCACTGGCGCCCTCACACGAGCCAGACCTCACTGGGGCCACGACCCACAGGACCAGCCCCGTGGGGAAGGCATGTGCCCATTCCCCGAGGGGGACACCAAGTCGGAGGCAGCCACGTGCCGAAGCCCGGCCTCCGTGCCCGCAGCCCTCACTGCGGCAGGAGCCGAGCCAGGCTCGGGCCTCGGGAGACTGGGGTGAGTAAATCTAGGACTGGCGAGGAGCCGGGTGGTGGCCTGGCCACACCGTGCATTCACAGGGTTACGGGTTTCTGTGTGCCCCCGCAGGAGGACGTCACCGCATCCCCGGTTTACAGATCTGGAAGCTCCGGCTCAGCAGTTGAGACAGGCACAGTGGCCACGCCGGCCACGAGCTCGGTGTGACACATTTTAGAATCTGTGTCCGGCATCTTGCCTGTCGCCCGAGTCCAATCCTGCAAGGCCCTGGGTTGGGCCGGGCCCCGACGAAGGCCAGGCAGGGAGGAGAGGGGCGGCCGGCAAACCCGACTGCCCGCCAGGCACTGCAGGCTCAGAGCTGTGCCCTGTGGCCGTTCTTACGGTCAGTCTCCTCCTTCTGGCCATGGGGCGCTCTCTGTCCCCGGGGCTTTAGAGGGGAGGGGAGGAAAATTCCTGTGAACCACAGCAGACAGGACGGCAGGGAGGAGAAGCAAGGCCGTGAACACGGCCTGCCCACACGTGGAGCTTCTGGGAGCTCCCAACCACCTGCTCAGCTCAACAGGCGTCCTGGCTGCCAGCGCACGCGGGACAATCCTTCCAGAAACGCCCTGAAGGCTCCAGCCCCACTCCTTGGGGCAGCAGGTAGGAAGGGGGCCGGGCCCTGAGGGAAGAAGCTGGAGCTGAGCTCCTGCCTTGCCTTGAATGGAACGGCACCGGCAGGCAGCTCCCACCCACGCAGCAGCAGGGGCCGGGCTGCAGCTCCCCGAACAGAGCCCGGGGGCTGAGCCCAAGCCCTCCATCACCCCGGCATACACCTGCGGGCCCTCACCTGCAACAGCACGCAGCTATTTCTAACTCTGCCTTCAACCTCCTCTTGCCTGAAAAAGCACCTTTGGGAAAATAAAGTCAACTTGACACCGTGACCTGAGATCCTTCCCCAGCCCGATCCGCGGCCACGGGAACCTGTGCGCCAGCCTCAGGTGGCAGGGCTGGGATGCAGCACGGGGCCGGCCTCTGCTCCCACCAGCTCACCCGAGACCCTTCCACAGAGGCTCGGCTCTCCAGGGAAGCCCTTCTGAGCCCCAGGGCCAGGGTGGGAAGGGCCCAGAGTCTCCCAGAGTCCAGTGAGCTGGCCAAGGGGGTCACAGCTGCCGCAGGCGGAGGCGGCTCAGCGCACCTCCCCTCCTCCGTGGGCCGCCGGCACCTGCACAGCGAGGCCAGTCCGCGCTGTGGACCTTCTCTCCGGCTGCTCCCCGTCCTCAGCTCACACTCTGCACCTGCCCTGAGCCGGCGGGCGGGCAGCAGCCGTGGGCAGGGTGCTTCCCGTCTGGGACTCAGTGCCCTCGGGGACCAGCAAGTAGAGATGCCAGTGATCTGCTGAGAGTTCCCGCCAGCAGGTGCAACGGCTCCAAACCCATCCTCTCGGCGCCAGCAAGCTCCCCCGGGGACCCTCCAGCCTGATGGCCCTCGGCCGCGGGAGCGGCACAGGTCTGGCAGCTCTTCTCCCTCGGCCTGTCCGCCGCCGTCCAGCTGCACGCCTGGCAGCGCCGGGGTCACCTCCCTGGCCCGATCCTGACTTTCACCCCGTTACTCAGCCCTCCCGCGGGCACTGCTGACACTGGAGCCCCCACCCTGCTGCCCCCAAGGGATGGGGCCAACGCCGAGGAGGAGGGCCATGAGGGGCCTGGGGGCGGACGCTTCCTGCGGGGGTCAGGGCTGCGGTGCCAAGCTCGGGGAGGCCGGCTGCCCGTCGGGGGGATGGTCGACGTCCTGTGCGCACGGCTGTGTGTAGTGTATCCTACCTTGAAGATGAGGCAGTCGGTCTTGTGCTCGGCGTACATGGAGGTCAGCCGGTACTGGTTCTCTGTGGTGATGTCCACCTGGTAGCCCGTCAGTGTGTAGCACACCTTCCGGAACTCCTGGATCTTGGTCTGGAAGACCTCCTTCAGCCTCTGGTTCTTCAGCTCCGCACTCTCCACCTGCTTCTTCAGCTCTGAGGGGGAAGAGAGAGGCAGTCAGCTCCCCAGCCAGTCTCGGAAGGACAGACACAGAAGGGCAGAGGGCGCCGGCTGAGGGGCGAGGAAGCCACACGCGGCTCCTGATGGGGAGGACAAGCCGGGAAGCAGCCTGGGCTCACCCCTCTCCTCCAGGCAGGGGCACAGATGGGGACCCTCAATCCGAGACTGCAGCCCTGGGTCTGCCCGCACCAACCAGACGAGTCGACAAACGCTTTCCCGTCTGCAGCCGAATCCTTGCCAGGGCTGGATGTCCAACCACCTGAGAGGCAGCGGGGCAGGGGGGCCGAGAGAGCGGAGGTCATCTGGAGGCGTGGACCACGCTGCCTGGAGTTCCCCACTGCCCACCCAGAGACCAGACCGCTGGGAGAAGACTGGCTCCCTGGGTGGTGGGGTCTGCGAGGGCACCCCTGGGCCCACCATCCTTTACCCCCCAGCCGTGTTCTAACTGGGTGGCTCAGAACAAAGACCCTCAGGCCCATTTGCTGCCCCTGCCAGGTGTACAGCCGCGTGAGGAGAAACCAGCTGCGTGAAGCCATTGGGAAGGCACGTAGCGATTCCCACAAATCCTCCACCCAAGGTGCCTTCCCAGTAATTAAGCCCTGATTCATTCCCCCGTTAATTAGCGAGGCGGCTCCACTCAGCGCACACGAGTTGCCTCCGAGGCCAGGTGCTTCCTGGTGGCCCCATCTGGAGCCGCCCAGGGGGTGTGGAAAACCCCAGGCCTCGAGCCGTCAGCCTGGTGTGAGTCCTGCCCTTCCCGCCCTGTGGTGGGGACAACCGTCCTCCCTCCTCACGCTGACCCGCAGGACCCAGTGTGTCTCGTGCTGGTTTAAGACGAGCAGATGCAGTCAGGGTCACTTGCAGGGAGCCTGCGTTCCAGGAAAGAGAGACCCCCCGCCCCGTTCTAGACAATCAAGCTAGACGCCGCAGGGCCGGAGGCTGAGGATTGGGGCGGGGGGGCTGTTCGGCTACCCGACAGGCCCTGCTGCCGCCACGTGGCTGCGAGGCGGGTGCAGGGTCTCTCCCGCCTCACAAGCATGGACACAAGCGACTGACGGCTTGGCCGCCGATCCACGGCGGAGGTAGGGCTGTCTGCCCCCAGGACCAAACTCCCGACAACATTACTACCCTAACCTCTCACACACTCTGTAACGTGCCAGGGTTTTGCACACACATCCCAGGTCCTGTCTCCATAGCCTACAGCTCTGTGGGCAGCCTGGTATCGGCCACCCCCCAGCTCTGATGCTAGCACTGCGGCCTGCAGCCTCTTCACGGCACCTGTGTTTCTGGTTGGCCGGCCGCCTGCCGCCTGCCCTGCCCGGACTGCCCCCATCCATCACCCGGCCCAGCGGCCCTGCGGACACTCTCGTTCCGGAGCTGAGGGCCTCTCCATCGGGGACGTGGGCGTGGAGCCTTTGATCGATCGAGTAATCAGACTATGAGATCAAAAGGGTAACGGGCAGCTCTGACCCCAGGTTCTTCCCTTGTCTCTCAGCCAGACCACCTAGGATGGACGCGTCAGCAGGAGGAAAAACTCACTGACCGAGCGCGTGCGGTGACGTGTCCCCGTGTCAGACGGCGCTGCCTTGAGTACCTCTCAGGGGCCCAATGGGAAAAATTAAAGTTTGGTCATAAATGCAGCCCGATTTTGGAGAAGGGAGCGTCCCCTCTGCCCTCAGGCATAAAAGGCCGTCTGTTCCGCAGCTCACAGACTCCTACAGAGACGGGGCCTCCCCGCTCGGGGGAGACGTGCCCCCTGCCGCTCTCGGGGACCATGCTCTGCGCACCTGCCGCGTGCCAGCACAGCGCGGCCCTCACAGCCCACGAGGCGGGGCCAGAATGTGGGGCTTGCGGGGGCTTCCTCCAGGTCACAGGGGCTGCCAGAGGCCGAGGGCATCTGGCCCCGGTGGCCTGGTCCACGTGGGGCAGGAGGGGTGCTGCTTCCAGCAAAGCCCGCCCAGAGGCAAGTCCAGGGAAGGGACCACGAGCGCCACTTTGACTTGGGGTACAGTCAGCATCTTGCCCTCCTGCAATCCTCGTAGCTCAGTCGCTTACATACATGTGAATGAATGACTCACAAAATGGTTTGGATTAAATAAGTAAAAGACAGGACTTCATCCTTGGAAGTGGCATTGCTCTGATTCAGCCTCTCCCAGAGCGAGATGAGGCTTCCCCTGGTGGGACGGGGGCCTGCGCGGGGCACCCCCAAGATGCTCCTCTGCGGTCCCAGAGGCCAGAGGCTCCCGGAGCCTGCAGTGACCCCAATCTGTGCCCACCGGCAGGCACAGTCACAACTGTCACATCAAGGGCTGGCGGCCAGCCTTGGACCTGACCTGGCAGGGCCACACGCGGGCAGACAGAGCCGGCGCCACAGACAAGTGGCTGCCAGGGCTCCGCTGAGCTCCCGGGCCACCCACCCCAGACCTCACCGCCGCGTGCACGTCCCAGCCCGCTCGGCTGTGTCGGGGACGGGGTCACCAGACACTCGGGCCCAACGGCCTCACGCCTGGGCCCAGCCAAGGGCCCCTCCCCTCCTCTCCCCTGCCCTCCCCGCCAGCCCAGGGATCCGGTCTGCACTGAGATGTTCCTGAGGCCCCCATGACTGGCCCAGTCTCGGCCGGGCCCTGTCTTGCCTCTCCTGCCCTTTGAATCTTGCCCTCCAGCCCACTGGCTGTCTCTCCTCTGAGCCGAACCTCCTCCTACCCGCCCCCCCCCGCCCACAGGCCCCTCTCCCTCCCAGGCCCCTCTCGGGGCTCTCTGCAAGTCCTGGTGGACAAGTGGGCGTCAGGGAGAGCGGACTCGATCACCCGGAGCCCAGGTGTGGAGGACAGGCCCCGGGGTGCAGGCGGGGACAGATCGGAGGTCAAGGGGCAGCGCCGTCCGCTCTCTAGCCCAGGCCCCTGGCCTCCTCCAGCCGCGCCCGAGAGGCCCTGGCATGGCTCTGACCCCCACGCCTCCTCGTCATCAACCCCAACCCTCCTGGAATTGCAGGAGGCAGCTGTGAAAGCTCAAAACTAAACTGCACTCTGTTACGTAAGAGAGAGCGCCTCACCCGAAAGCAGAGCTGCCAGGAGGAAGACACGTTCACGGGCTCGCGGCTCCGGAGATCCAGGTCCTGGCCCCGAATCTGGAGCCTGGTTTACCCGAGGGCTTGGGCACAGCCAACGAGGGGCAGGCAGCCGGCCGGCCAGGCCTCTGCAGAGCCCGGCTGTGCCTCTGTTTTACTGGAAGTGCACCTGCCTCGCAGCCATTCAATTTCCTTCTTATGAGTTTGCAGGCTGAGGGCAGGGCGCGGAGGCGGCAGCGGCGGAAAGGTCTCTGCTCTCGCTCTCGCGTCCTGAGGGCGGCCCGGCCCCGGCAGCAGCTCCCCCTGCGCTCGGTCAGACTCCAGCTCGCTGGCCCACACTCTGGGGTGGAGACCCTTCAGAGGGGGTCGAAGCCAACGTCAGCACTGCCCACTACACCCGCTTTGTTCCCGGGAGGGGCCGAGATGCACACGCAGACAAGACGGCCGCAGAGATGCTCTGAAAGGTGGGCAAGGCTCTCAGGGGCAGGCCCAGCGGTCCTCTCATCCGAGTCCTCCCTCGCCAGGGGGCCTGAGCCGTGCCCACAGGGCGGCCTGTGCCAGTCTGGCCAGCCCATCCTGCTCCCGTGCCCTGTGGACAGACAGACCTCCAGCAGCACCGCCTGCTCCAAGCGCTTCCGTTCTGGGACCCCTCAAGGCCGTGGCTCCCTGCTGGCGGGCTGGCCTGACCCACGTCCGAGTCCAGAGCTTTCTGACAGTTCAGCAAGTACCGCCCCCCGCCCTCCCGCCGCTGCAGCAGGCCCAGCCCCCCGTGGGGAAGGCAGCTGGCGTGGGAGAGAGTAGAGCTGGGATGGGAACCTGGGGTCGCCAGATTCCAGGCCCGAGGCCTCCTGCCGCGGCCACCGAGCTCTGAGGGGTCTCAGCCCAGGCCAGCCACTCTGTTCTTGGGGCTCACACTCCGCCCTCTGCCCAGGATCCAGGGCCAGCCTGTCCTGCGTGAGGCCCAAGTCATCTGGACAAGACTCTGAGCTCCTGAGGGAAGCTGCGGCCTAATAGCCCCCCCGTGGCCCCTGGCCTCTGCCCCTCCACGTCCACCCGCACTGGCTGCTGTGCCCCAAAGGCGCCGCCCTGCTCTCGCCTCAGGGCCTCAGCGGGCACCTGGGTGGCCTCTCCCACCTGGGCACTAACCCCCATCCATCGCCCCTGGAGGAGTGTGGCCTCCCACCTTGTTCCCAGTGGGCCTCACCTTGGTGGTCATCGTAGCACAACAGAGCATTTTAAGACACGCTTTGCTCTACGCCCGCCTCCTCCCGCAGCTACGAGCTCGGCAGGGAGGACCAGGTCCTCTGGCCATGACTGTGTCCCCAGGCATCTCAAGGAGCCTGCGGTGTGGAAGGCACCGCTTCTCCACAAACTCTCCACCACACCCCAGAAGACGACCCTGAGGGAGTTTAAACACGAGCAAGCCCCTGCCCCCGACTCGCGAGTGGAACGCACGTGTCCATCCTTGCTCTCCCTCCTGCAAAGACCGTGAGAGGGAGGGGAGACAGCGGTGCACAAGGGGAGACACGCGTTCTGAGGATGAGAAGCGGACGGGGACGCAGGCAGACGGGTCAGTGGCCCTGGGGGGCGGCCGGAGCACAGCAGTGGGAGCAACCGAGGAACCGGGGGTCTGAGGGTCTGTGCGAGGGGTCACCCCCGGCTCCTCCTGCCCCAGGGCAGGTCCCCCCAACCCCCGGCAGGGAGGAGACCCGAGTCCAACCCCACGCACACAGGTCCTTTTCAGACGCTCGCTTCCTGAGAAGCCAACCTGCAAGACACTGCCCGGAGCCACCTGCGGCCGCCCTCCTACACCCCACTGACCCACACCCCCGCCCTGCCCTCAGTCGCCACGGCTGGGCTGGCCCAGAGGGAGTGACCTCGCCGAGTATCTCTCTGCGCCTGGCGGGGGTGGAGGAATAGGGAGGTCTGGCGGCTGAGCTCCCTGCCGAGCATCCCCCTCCCCGCCCCCCGCCCCCCCCCCCCCCCCGCCACAGCTGGGCGGCAGCCCTTCTGGGAAGGGGGTTGGAGCCGCACCTGTGTGTTCCGCGGATGAGCCCCTGAGAGTGGCCTGCGTCCTCCACAGAAACAGACCAGGGGTCACCAGACGCAGCGGGAAGCTCCTAATGTAAACAATCAAACAGCCTGGACAAACAGAACATTACGAACCTGGTCGGAAGAGAGAAGAGCCGCCCCACGCTGGGGTCGGGATCACGTGGGCGTCCGCGGAGGGGCTCAGAGACAGGGCAGAAGATGCCTCCCAGAGACAAACATAGAAACAGAGGTGGAAGACAGCAAAGGAGAGAAGAAACGAGATTCTGGGAGCTCCAACATCCAACTAATAGGGGTCTTACATGAAGAGATTACAGAAGGCGGGACAGAGAAAACATCAAGGAAACCACACAAGAGCCTCCACAGGCCAAGGCCGCGTCTCCCCGGGCTCAAGAGACAGAGCGTGACGATGGCTCAGAGCACGCTAATGAGCCCTAACCCAGGACGAGAACGCAAGCCTACAGCTGACGGGCGGCCCACTGTGTTCTGAGCACCAGGAAGCGAGTGGCTCGGCCGGGGGTTCCAGAGGCATCAGACACGTCAAAGGGAGAACCAGGACCGAAAGAATGAGGTGGACAGCAAGTCGTGGATAGAACGACAAAACGACACCCGCCCTGGACGGGAGATGTGGCCCATGGAACGAGACGCCACACGTTCCAGCCGTAAGAAACACATACAAGGTCAGAGGATCCCAAGTGCTGAACAGTGATTTAACCAAAGGGGAGACAGCCACACGGTGCAGTGAGGCAGGGACACGCGTGTGTGCGCGTCCACGTGTATGGCCGTGCGCGCTCATGTGCACAGGAGAGCTAGCGCCTCGCCCGCCTGAGGACCCGAGAGTCACGTGCACACAGCGTTCAGACACAGGGTACGAGGCCTCGGGGAGCAGGCGGGGCCGCGTCTGCCCCACTCCAAGTCCACCGTCAGCACCTGGCTTTTTACTACCATGAAAGGGACCTTCCCAGCCCCTCGGTGGCCAGGGAGGAAAGGCCACCGCAGTGTCAGCTTCCTCGCGACCCAGGGAGGAAAACCCTCAGCAGCAAGGCGGAAGGCAGGTATCCTCCCTCCGCCCCTCCCGCCCACGCCTGTTCTCGCCGCGGCTGACCATGGTCATGACAAAGGCACGTGGTGACCACAAGGGCTCCAAAAGGGCTTTCGTCCCTGAGATGAGTGATGAAAGCCCAAGGCAGCCTGGGGGCCCCAACGTCACCAAGAGTGGCTGGTGCTGAGACTGGACCCCCCCCCCTCTGGCCTCCCCGGATGAGTCCATAAATGGACCCCCAGTGGTGGGCAGATGCCACAGCGGGGGAGCTGGGACCAGCCCAGGCCACGGGCACAGGGAACTGAGCCTTGTGCTGGCTGAGGACCAGGCCCTGCGTGCTGCCCATCTAGGCTGGGCTCTTGCAGTGATGCTGTGTAGGAGGCTGGAAATCAGGGGCTATAGGAGCTTCTGAAGTTGTCCTCTGGGGACTCGGGAGAGTCGTTTATCTTTCTGAAAAGTGAATAAAAAACACTTAGGCAATGCTGAGATTTTCAGGTTCTTTTAAAGAAAACGACAAAAGGACGAACGCATCCCCGTTAGGAAGAGCAGCCCTCTGAGCCCAGGCTGAGCCGGCTGCTGCTTCTCAACGTGGTGCACGCGGGTCCGCTCCCAGGACACCAGCCTGAGGACAAGAGGAAGGACTCTGGGACCGGCCGGCGGGAAGGCTGCGGGGTGGGCCAGGGCGCCTGGCGGGGGGCGTGCTGTCCGCTCGTCCAAGAGCCAGGATCACCAGCTCCCGGCTCTGCTCCAGGCCACGAAGGCGGTCGGGGTGCCTCTGACCCCCCGCCCTCTGCTCTCTGGTCTCCGGGCACCCTGACTCCTGTGTTCACGCACACCCCGTCCCCGCAGCCTGAAGGGGTCTTCGGTGCACGGCAGGGGCAGCCGCGGTGGGAGTGATGGCAGCCCATCTCCCGGACGCTCACCAAGCTCGTTCTCCGCGGCCCCCGTTTCCTCAGCACGTCCACGAGGAAGCTGGATGAGTGACTGCTCCCGTGACAGGGACACCGAGGCTGGCCCGCCCCTGGGACCAGTGCTTCCTGCTGCCTCTGCTGGACCTTGGCGCCGAGGCCACGGCCCTGCTGCTCTCCTGGGACCCTGGCAGCCAACAGCTCATCAACAACCTCGCCAAAGGTGAGCCAGCTGGTGACTCTGGGCCCATGGGCCTCGGGTCTTCCTGAGGTCAACGCTGGGTCCCAACTGGAGACTGGCTGTGGGAATACTGAGAAGGCAGGGGTGCGGCCAGGTTCCTGGGTGAGCTCCGGGCCCTGGAGGATGGTGGGTGTGGGACCAGGTCCCGAGTTGGGCCTCAAGCTGCTGGTGCTGGCGCTGAGGTGGAAAGAGCGGCGACCACGGGCACGCAGGCGGAGCAGAGCCAGGGGCTGGACAGCGAGGCCGCGCGGGACCCCACAGCTGCTGGACGTGGGGTGCTGGGGTGGGAGAAGGCTGCGAGGGGGGGCGGGCAAAACGTGTCCCCACGTAGCAGCGAGGTGCTTGGGAGTCAGTCCCTGCAGGCAAACAGGCCAGGGAGGGGCCCTGCCCCAGGAGGGGAGCACCCCCACTAGTGTTGGGGCGACGTAGACCCCTCTCACGGAGCCCAGGCTGACCTGGATGAAAGAGGCGCTGTGCTGAGCCACGCGGCCTGTCCACTGGTGCTGCCTCGGGCGCCCTTGGCCACTCGCTTCCCCGGGGAGGAGCCGGCCCCCCGGCAGGCCCCTCGGGAGGCAGCCCCGGCCCCCCGGCAGGCCTCCCGGCAGGCAGCAGGCACTGACCAGTGCTGGTTCTGCTGAGGCCCAGAGCGGGGCCACGCTGCCGGGGCCGAATTATCCACGCCTGGTAACTTCTAAACTATTTCAATTTTACATTTTTAAGTACTTAATTAGGCATCAAATACTGATGCAATTTTATTAGCCACCGTGGGAGCCGGCACTGTGGGACTGTGACTGGGTGAGGGCCCTGGCCCGGCTGGCCACCTAGAGGGAGGAGATGGTGGGCCACCTTCACAGCAGAGCTGGGCTGCCGCCCGACGTGGCACGAGCCTCCTGCCCATCCTCCTGGATGCCGCCTCCCGTCCCAGATCCATATTCCGGGAGAGGAGGGGGGGAGGAGAGGAGCCTGTGTGGTTGGCAGGCGCCGAGGGGCCCAGGGCCAGCCGGCCGGGCAGCTCCGTGGTCCCCGGCTCCCCTCCCCGCACAGCGCTCAGCAAGGAGGCCTTTCCAAGAAAGGGCACAGCGGGGCACCACCGTCCCCCGCAGCCAGCTTCAGTGACAGGGGCCCAGGACCCTGACATCCGCTGGCCAGAGCCTCCTGCCGCCGGGGGGGACGGCTGTGTTTGAACTGCCTGCAGCCAGACGGCCCAGAAGAGTCTCTCCATCGTGAGCCCGTGTTCCCGCTGGGCTGGAAATTGCACGTTTCACACGAGAGAGGAGACGCTAGCCCTGGAATTACATGCAGATGAGCCGCGCGTGCCCACCGCCAGGCCTCCTGGCAGACGGCCGCCCTGGAAAGCACGGTGCCGGCTTTCAGACAGAGATCTCTGTGTGATTAACTGCTCACTCGCGCAAGCAGCTTGTCACCTTGCACAGAAACGATCTGAAAAGACACCAGCAATTACGGCCCACCAGATTATGGGGTGGGAGAGTCCCGCAGTGACAGGCGGGCGCCGATGTGACACCACGTTCTCAGAAGACTCCCTCCCCCACTGCTGAGACACAGCAGCTGAGGCCCCAGAGGACGGCCCCTCCCCCCGCCTCGCTGGCTCTTTCGGGAGTGGAGGACCAGCTGGGCCTGGATGCAAGGTCACAGCCTGGTGCCCACCTGGACTCAGAACATCCCCGAGTGGGGCACAGACGTGGGGAAAGGCCCAGAGGAGGCCAGTGCCTGGCTTGATGCCACCCAGCCAGAGAGCAGAGACAAGCTGGATTTCAAGCCGGGCCTTCAGGTTGGGACCGGCCCCCAAAGGCCCCCGGGCAGCGCCAGCACTGCTGTGAGAAACCGCCCTGAACACTGGGCACCACCTCGGTCACAAAGGCTGGCCTCCTGCCCAGGCCACCAGCAGGGCCCTGGGTAGCCCCGTGTTTGGTATCTTCATGGAACTCACTACCCTCTGACGTTACTTATGCACCTGCTTGGGTGCTGACCACACATTTCTCCCGACTGAAGCACCCCGACAAGGGCGGTGACCTGGGCTGCATGGCTTATGGCTGCCTGGGCGGCAGGAATGGGAGACGCTCATCCAGTGCGGACGTGACTCACTCTGCATGCACTTGCTGGTCTTAGGCTTTGGGATGACCCTATGAAATTATCACCACGTGTGTCCCCACTTCACGGATGGGGAAACTGAGGCTCAGGCCGTCAAAGGCAAACCACCTGAAGCTGCGCTCATACGCTCACACGTGTGTACTCACACATGCACACGTGCGCACGCACACGCATCCACACATGTTCACACACATGCCGGAGCCAGAAACCACCCAGAGGAGAGGCACACGACAGCTACGGTGCATCACAGACCCCGAGATGGAACCAGAGAACCCTGCTGTTGAACACGTGGCCGACAACTTCCACGTGCCCCTGCAGGGGGGCTGCCAGGGGCTACCTGGGCAGAGGCGGAGGTTTCTGGTGAGCAGGAACCTACGTGGGGCCCCGGCCTGCTGGCTCGGGGTGGGGATGGAGCACAGGGACGCATGTCTGCGGGAGGCTCTGGCGCTCGCTCCACTCTGCGTGCCGCATGTATTATTAATTCCTGACAGTGGGCTCACACAAAACTAATTCCCTGGAAGGCGAGCTCCCTCTCAGAGAGGGAACCTTTTCAGAGCTCATCTTTTATTGACTGAGTCATTTTCGAGTCAATCTGTCTGCTTTCGGCAAGACAAGAGTTTTACATCTTCTCTTTCCCTCCTTTGGAGATGTGGCAGTCTATTAAAGCCTGCTAACGTGTGCAGCTAGGCCTCAGATCCGAACTGGGATGACTTCCTCGGATGGCAGGAGATAAAGGAAGAGGACCTCAGGAGCCGCTCGGCCGTGGGATCTGGAAGGAGGGGAGGCCGGGGCGCGCGGGGACAGGGCAGGCAGCCCCGAGGGATCCGGAGGGGCAAGGATGCAGGCTTCCCGGCAGAGCCAGGCCTGGAACGTCTCCCAGGAAGACAGGGTCCAGGATGGGGAGTGAATCAACGAAAAGTGCCTGGGCTCTGCCCGTAAGAAGTAACGTGCCAGACGCACACGCCCGGCCTGGAGGGCGCAGAAGGAGGTTCCCGGGGTGGTTCACACTTCACCATCAAGGACAGGGGGGCCCTCCTGCCGCTCTCCGGCCTGACAGCGGCCCTGGTGTCCCAGCACACAGGGCCCCATTTCATAATTCACAACTGCCCAGCGTAGCAGGCGGTGCAGGCTCAGGGGCAGCCTCTGCCCGAGGAGGAAGCCGAGGCTCAGAGACATCAAGTGGCTTGCCTGAGGACACACAGCTCTTGCTGGCGGAGCCAGGACCAGAAGCCAGGTTGTGTGAATTCCGCTCCTGGGGTAGGGCGTGGGCCTTTGCCCGACAACTAACCCTGTGACAGCCCGTGGCTCCCCCACCGGAATTCAGAAGATGCCGCCAGTGCAGCCACCCCGCCCACCCCCCGTCTTCTCCTTCCACCTTTGCCCAGTTCCCACCTCTATAGAGGCGACCCCCGACCACGAAGAGCCACGGCCTCACCAGCACCCACAAACATCCAGCACAGCAAGGTGAGGGGGGAGGGAGATCCTGCCGGGGGCCCCCCCAAGGCCAGCAGGGCCCCCCTGTAGATCCCCCCCCGGGCCAGAATCAGCAGGAAACGGGCTCTCCCCAGAGCCTCTGGGAGGGCCACAGCCCTGTCGGTTTTAGCCCAGTGAGACTTCAGACCCCAGAACCGTCAGATGACACGTCTGTGTTGCTTCAAGCCACGCAGTGTGTGGTGACTTGTCATGGTGGCCGTAGGGCGCTGCTGACCTGGGAGGCTTGGGACAGCCAGACCTCTGAGATTCTGGGGCCGTGCTTTCCCAGCCAGCAGCAACAAATGATGGGAGCAGCCCCGGCACCGGAACTTTAGGAACAGCTGCTGGTCACCCCATGGCGCACCGTGTACCCGGCAGTGCTCGGCCAGTCACCCCAGGGTGTCCCGGGTACTGGGCAGCACTCTAGCCTCAGAGGACACAGTCTGGACAAACAGGTAAAAACCTAGCCCTGATGGAAATTACATTCCAACCAGGGACACAGATAAAAACAATGTAAAGAAGTAAGACAGGCGGTAATCCAAAGGCGGTAAGCACCATGGAGAACAAGAAAGCCAGCAGAGGGGCAGCCATGCGGACAAGCCAGGGGCACCTCACCCACAAGGGGAGCCAGGGAGTGCACGCGGGGCTGCCCAGGAGAGGAACAGCGAGTGCAAAGGTCCTGAGGCGGGACTGTGCTTGGACCGTCCAAGAAAAGCAAGGGAGGCCCCCGACCCAGGACCGTACCTGGAGATGCAAACAGTCTCCAAAAACAACAGTGAGGTTGGGGGCCTCACGCCGTCAAGGCGGCAGGTATTGGCATAGACGCAGCAGATGGGCCGCGTGGCAGAGACTCTAGACCGAAGCTGAGCCCGGCGACTGATTCTCAAAGCGACCACCGGACACCTGGGTGGGAAGATGAGCCCTGCCCCTCACAACACGTGCGCGAACTCACTGACGGGACCGTAGGTCTTCACGTAAGAGCCTCTAGGAGAAGGCAAGAGATGACAGCCTCACGGGAAGCAAAGATCTCTCAGGGCAAACAAAGCACTAAGCACAGAAGAAAAAACGGACAGATCAGGCTTCATCAAAATAAAAAACCTGTGCGTATCGAAAGGCAGCATTAAGAAAATGATGAGAAGAAAACAATCTACTTGGAAAATGGGCCAAAGATTCACACAGACATTTCACCAGGGAAGACGCACAGATGGCTGGTGAGCGGGTGAAAACGTGCGGGGCGTCACCAGTCTCTAGGGAAACGCGGCCACACCGAGATGCCACTTCACACCCATGACAACGCTCTAATCAGAGTCGGGGAGGAACGGACGTTAGGAAGGACAGAGCACTCAGGACACGCACGTGGGGCACGCAAAACGGCACAGCCACCTTGGAAGACCACTCGACAGTTTCTCAGAGTTAAACCCAAATCTACCACAGAATCCAGCAACTCCGCGCCACCCAAGAGGAAAGTAAACCTACGACCACACACAGACTCGGATCCCAATGTTCACAGCAGCCCAGGAGTGGGAACAACCAACGTGGGCACCAGCTGACTAGGGACACACAGCACGGCGCACGTATGCAGAGGAGCGCTGCCCATGACACGCAGGAATGAAGCGACAGGGAGGACCAGGCGGTGGGGCCAGACACAGACGCCGTGTGCTGCGGGACCCCCTTTCTGTGACGTGTCCAGAAAGGACCCACCCACAGACAGAAGGCGGGTCAGCGGCTGATACGGCTGCAGGGGGAGCAGACACCGACTGCGAACGGGAAAAGGGGTCCTTCTGGGCTGACAGAAATGTTCCAAAGTTAGATTGCAGGGACGGCTGCACAACACGGTCCACTTACTAAAAGTAACCGTACATGTAAAACAGGTGAAGATTGGGAGTTTAGGTTTTCTTTCTTTCTTTTTCTTTTTTCTTTTAGAGACTATTAGAGGAGTGTTAGGTTCACAGCAAAACTGAGCAGAAGCTACAAAGATTTCCCCCAAACCAACACACAGGCCTCCCAGCAGAAGGGGTGCATTTGTCACAGCGGATGAACCTACCCTGACTCAGCACAAATCACCCCGGTCCACAGCTGACATTACTGCTCTCCCTGGGTGTTGTACCGCCTATGGGTTTGGACAGACGTGTAACGCATGTACTCACCACCACGTCACACAGAACAGCTGCACTGCCCTAGAATGCCCCTGCGCTCCACCTGCCCACCCCTCCCCCAGCCCCGGGCCACCACTCACCTCCCTCCTGCCTCCACAGCTCTGCCCCCTCCAGACCGTCACATAGCTGCAATCATACCAGATCGGCTTCTTTCGCTTAGTGACGTGCGTGTAAGTTTCCTCCATCTTCTTCATAGCTTGACAGCTCCTTTCTTTTTAGCGAGAATAACATTCTATTGCCTGGATGGGCCGCAGTTTATTTTAGCTGGTCACCTACTGAAGGCCACCTCGGTTGCTTCCAGGTTTTCGTGTGGACACCTAAGTTTTCCGCTCCTTTGGGTAAATGCTATGGAGAGTGACTGCTGGATCATATGGTAGTTTGGTAAGAAACCACCAAGCTGGCGCCCAAAGTGGCGGTGCCATTCTGCATCCCCACCAGCCACGGATGAGGGTCCCTGGCACTCCACACCCTCGCCAGCCTTTGCTGTTGTCACCGTCTGGATCTGGGCCGTTCTGACTGGTGTGTGTGCGGGATCTCACTGTAGTCTGGGGAGTTCAGTTCCCAACGCGCTAATTCTGCGATGCCCAAGGGACACCAAGCGGGGGGTGTCACGCTGAGAGCTGGGAGCCCGACAGGGACGCACGGGGACCCCACTGGCGCTGCAGACACAGCTCTTCTCTAGACGGAGGCCCAGTGGGGCCGCTTCTGCCGGGGACGCTCCCACCCGCCGGTCTCCTGAGCGGGCGGCCTTGCCCCGGCCGCTGTCTCTGTCCCCGAAGCGGTGGAGAGGAGGGCTGGGTGGGGCCCGGGCCCGCCCCCGCCCCCGCCCCCGCCCCTTCCTCTGCTGACTGCCTGCAAACCCGGAGATTAAATTACACGGCTTCTTTACAACTCCAATTAAACGCCTAATTGATGGTGCTGCCCTTTATTACCTGACACCAGAGAATAAACAAACAGTGTGAAGAGGGAATGGCCAGGGACACAGTGATTAAAATGCCAACCGGTTTGCAACAAAGCGCACTGTCTGGAAGCAGCCGAGGAGGGGGCTCGCCCTGGCGCCCCGGCCTCACACCCACACCAGCGGGCTGACCCGGGCTCACCTTCCCCTCTCATTTCCTCTCTGGGGCTACAGGGGCTCTGAGGACATCGGCGTGGCCTCGAGGCTGGTCCCGAACACGGCCCCCCACCTGCCCTGGGGCGTCTCGGGCTCTGCAGGAGACACGGCGCGGACGGTGCCAACCGCGCAGCAGCTCCAGGCACTCGAAGCCGCGGTGGCACTCCCTCAGGCCGACACGCCCCCGCTCTGACCCAGCCAGTGAGGACAGCGCCCCGCCCCTGGCCACGCTCAGGGGAGTCTGTGCAGACCCTCTCTCCCCTCTGGCTCGCGGGCCCGTGGCACTGAGGAGGGACGTGCCCTGCCCAGGCGGTCCAAGACCTCCGCCGCCCGGGCCACCTGGCGACGTCCATCCTCGGCTTCCACGGTCTTCTCTGGGGCTCAGGTCCCGTCTCCGAAGTGGACGCTTTAGCCTGAGCCGCCAGTCACCTTCTGTGACTGAGTCGGGGCAGCTGCCAGACCAAGGACTCTCGGGCCATTCCTGTCTCTCCAGACAGAGGAGATTCTGCCTGACAGGCTCCTGCGCGGCCGGGCCGATGGGGCTGGAGGATGGCAGCTGTCACCATCGTCACTGCTCCCCGTGGGCTCTGTGCTCCGGGGATGCAGTCACGATGGCCTGGAAGGGTGACCAGCCTCAGCTCAGAGCCGAGGGGGCTGAGTGGGGGCAGACGCTGGCCCCGGTCACACAGCGGGGCCTGCAGCGGGTGTTCTGGGAGCGAGCGTGGCCGGTTCTGCCTCTCACCAGCCGAGACTCGGGACCTGCGAAGCCAGGACAGCTGCCAGGACGGCAGCTCCTCCCTCACCGGCTCAAGAGGTCCTTTCCTCTGGGACTAAAAATTCACTTAAATGAACAAAAAGAAATTCATGAAGCTAAGGGTTCCAACTACCCCAGGGGCTGGGAGCCTCCCTCACATTGTGTCCATCTATCTGTCTGTCTGTCCGCCCATCAATACCTTAGGGCCGGCGCTGGGTGAGGCGGGTATACAGCTGGACCACAGTCCCGCAGAGCAGCGCCCAGCGTCAGAGGGGTGTGCACCCGAGGCCCCCGCACTGCTCTTTCCTCACCCTGGCACCGAGGCCCCCCCTGCTGCTGACAGGTGGCCAACCTCCCCACGGGGACACGGGGTCGTGAGCCGTCTGGCAGGTGGGAAGCAGGGTTGGGGCAGAGCGATCTTGGATGCAGGGGTCGGGGGAGATCTGGACCCAGGGCCCCGAGTCCGGGCTGAAGGGCAGGGTCACGGGGACCTTGTTCAAAGGAGACATGAGGGGTTCTGTCTACACCAGGCAGATGGCGAAGGCTCTTTCCCCACTCCCCCTGCCGCACACGGCTGTGTACGGGAAGCAACGCAGAGGCGACCACGGGAGAACCCTGAGAGCGGGAGGAAGGTGGAGGGGCTTGGGACCTGGGGCGGGGAGAACAGCACCCAGAGCACCAGGGAGACTCACAGGCCCACCTGGTGGAGGAGGGAGGCCTGGATCCCATGTTTCCAGACCCAGCTCAGCAGCGGACGGTGGCCGGAGTGGGACTGGTGCCAGCAGAGGGGCTCGGAGCACCCCGACCCCTGGCCAAGAAGGGGGCCCTGCCTCGGGCCCCTCTTTGTTCCACAGGCCTGACGCTCCCCTCACCTACCCAGAGACACAGAATGCGACGAAGCTGAAAATTCGCCTACCAAAGTAATTTATACCTTTAATGCAATGTCAAGAAAAACCAAATCCTCACAGCTTTTTCTTGAACTCGACAAAGCACTTCTGAAATTCATTTAGAATAACAAACAGGTAAGAAAATCTAAATGAGGGGAAAATAGGGGAAATGCCATGTTCTACACCAGATACTCAAACATAATTTCACTTATAATTACTAAAAATATGGAACAGAAAAATGGAATAAAAAAACAGAAACCATGGAAACAGAGAGGGACACATTACAAACCTACAGGGCAAGGAACGATTATCTGATAAATGGCACTACAGCAACTGTTTACTGACCTGGGGACAAAATCAATTTAAATCTTGACCATACACCACGTACCAAAATAAGTTCCAAGTAGATTAGATTTTTAAATGTAAAACATAGCCAAAAATAAAAATCACAGAAGAAAATAGTACTATTTATCAAATCACTAAAGAACTTTCTAAGCTTAAATGGAATAGATGAGATTCCAAAATAAGTTAAAAGTTTCTACACAAAATCATCACCAAGAAGAAAGAGAAGTTAAGCTTCTCTGCAAACTGCATAAAAAAGGAGGTAAAGGAGCTCTGATCATGACGAGACCTTTCAGGAAAGAGGAAATAAAATATTTTTCCTTATTAGTAATTAAGTGAGGTGCCCTTTATATTAAAAGATTTTAAACATGCATTAACCCTGACACTTGGGGTGGACATTCTGCAAGGTTTAACCCAGGCGCCGACGTGTGTGACAGCCCAGCCCCCCGAGCATTTCTCTGCCACTGGCACCCCCCAGCCCAGCACCCCGGCCCAGTGGTCTGTCTCTGACTTTCTCCCTTCCCCGTCCAGCAGTCTGCCCGCAGAGCCCCGCACCCTGGGACCTCGGGGCTTCTCGCAGACCGTTTACGGAGACCAGCACGTTGGTCATTGGCTATTTCAATGCTGAGCAGCGGGGTGGGCGGCTGCACCAGGCGGGTGATCTGTTCACCGGTTAAAGCACATCTGCGTGCTTTACAGCTTTTGGTGACTATGAGTGATCCTGCTACAGAGTCACAGGCTCCAGGTCTGGGAAGGATGAAGAAAGGAAATCCACCCGGCCTTTCACAAAGGCACTGATCCACCTGGAGGGAAGCAGGGGACAGCCAATCGCTGGCCCAGAGACACAGAAGTACAGGCAGACTGAAGAAGCAGCAGAATCCCGAGCACGGTCGACACAGAGCCGACTTTCCTGTATTAACTGCAGTGCTGACCAGCTTGGGCAGAAAGGACGGCTTCATGATGGTGCATCCCTCACCCGTGAACGTGGTGTGTCTCTCCATTTATTTAGAAATCCTTTGACTTCTTAGTCAATGCTCTGTCGTTTTCAGTCTATAGCTCTTTTACGTGTTTTGTTAGAATTATACCTAGGAATTTCGTTTTGGGGAGAGTGAACAGGAATGGTACGATGTCTTAGATTTCAGTTTCCACATGTTCACTGCTAGTATATATCATATACATATTATACACACACATATCATATATAAAGTGAATTCAGCAAGGTTGCAGGACATAAGATCAATACACAAAAATCAATGCTGAACTCACTTCGTTAGTTTTGTTTTGTTTTGTTAACTTCTTGGGATTTTCTACGTAGACAAACATGGCATCTGCAAAGAGGAAAAGTTTTGCAGGCCCTTCCTTTCCTTACTGCTCTGTCTGGGACTTGTAGTACATCTAATCAGGGTGGTGAGAGTGGACATCTCTGCCTTATTTCCGACCTTAGGAGAAAAGCTCTGACTCTGACCGTAAGTGTGATGTCAGATGGAGGGTTTGTGGACGAGCTGCATCTGGTTGAGGAACTTCCCCTCTTTTCCCAGTTTGCTGGGTTTTTATCAGTATTGAATTTTGTCAAATGCTTTCACTCCACCAAGTGATCTGATCCTGCTGATCTGGTGGATTATATCAACTGACATTTGAAGGCTGAATCAGCCCTGCATTCCTGGAACAAACAAATAAATCCCTGTAGGTTTTGTTCTTTGTCTTGTCATTGATTTTGAAATTAGAGTAATATTGGCTTCATAAAAGGAGCTGAAAAGTGCTCTCTATTCAATTTTCTGGAAGAGACTGTATAAACTGGTGTTAATTCTTCTTTAACTGTTAGGTAGAGTTCACCAGTGAAGGCTGGTTTTTTGAAAGCTTTGTGATTGTGGATTCGATTTGCTCAATAGTTACAGGACCATTCAGAATATCTACTGCATATTGGGTGAGTTTTATAGTTTTGAGTGTCCTGAGGTGGTGGCGGTCGTTGTTTGGACCCTGGTTCCACTTGGTCTGGATGCAGAGAGAGTGGGGAGAAGCCCTGCTTTCTGGCCCGAGAGGGAAGTGGGAGGAGGCTGCTCTCCTGGCTGTGCTCATCCTGTCCTGTCCCGGCACCAGGTCATCTTGCGGAGGCGCAGCTGTGGCCGGACAGGTGCCAAGACCCCCGAGGGAGGACCCTCTCTCTATGCGCAGGGCTGTGGCCCCAGGAGAGGGGGGAGTCCCCACTGCCCTCCTCTCTGTCCCCCACTGGCGGTGGCCGTGGACACTGCTGCGGCCGTGGGAAGGGCCTGGCGGGGCAGGGACGTGAAGGCCTGAACGTCTGGCCAGGGGCCTGTGAAGGGGACCCTAGGGAACCGGGGAACGTTGGAGCTGAGGGAGGGAATTCCACGTTCCACTGTGCCACGCGGACCCCAAAAGGCACCTCTGAGCTGGGCGTGTGGGGGTCTGACCCTGAAGGGCCGTGAGGCCTGGACCGTGGGCCAGACCACTGCCCAGGACCCAACGGCTGAGAGGAGCACAGCAACGGCTCTGAAACTGAACTGACAGAAGCACAGCCCTTGGAAGGCGGCGGGAGCTGCTGACTGGCCCACCCGGCAGATGCCTGCTGAAACCCAGACCCACAGGATGTACGTTCTCCAGAACTTCACAAAGACCTGAAAATGTTCAAAATGTCCAGGACACAATTCAAAACCAAGCAGCATATGAAAAACCAGGAGAACGCAGACCTGCTGGGAAGAACCCAGCCAACGGGCACCGACCCCAGGTGACAGAGACGCTGGGACCCTCAGGCGCCTGGGGCAGGGTGGGGAGAGCGGCTACGAGACGTCCTCGGTCTCCCCGGAAGTGGCACTGCCCGACACTGGGCTGCAGAATCCTGTCCAACCCTGACCCGTGATGTCCGTCGCGTCCGTCACACCACACACTGACCCCCAGCTGGGGGCCCGTGTGTCACCATCACCCACACCTACTGTCCGACTTGATGCATGCTTCCGTCAAGCTCTCTTTTTCACACAGAAAGGAAGTGATCTGAACGATTACAGATTCTCATCAAAAACCATGGAGGCCAGAGGCAGAGAAAAGAGAAAACCGCTGACCCAGAACTCCATACACAGCAGATACCCTCCAGGAGGAAGGGCAAGATGAAGACGCTGTCACACAAAGGGGAACCACGAGAGTATGTTTCCAGAACACTTGCCCTAAAAGAAATGCCAGGGAAGCTCTTCCAGCAAAAGGAAATGATACCAGAGGAAAACTTGTTATTTCAGGAATGAAGAAAGAGCGACAGCAATTCTGAATGACTAGATAAAAATCATGAACTGTTTCTTTCCCCATGTGTTCTTTAAAATATGAATGACAATTAAAATCAATAATTATAACATTTTACAGTGGGTACATACAAACGAGCATTACTACAAGGGGGAGGGGGCGTGGGAGACCTGTGTTGTGATAAGACCCTGACACTCCAGGATCTTACCATCCGCAAGTGGAAAAATGTTAATTATTAAGTGCACTGTGGAAAGTTAGGCACGCGTATTGTAACCCCTAGAGAAGTCACTTCCAAAGGCCTCTAGGGCTCCCCTGGTGGCACAGTGGTTGGGGGTCCGCTTGCCGATGCAGGCAGGGCTCGTGCCCCCGTCCGGGAGGATCCCACATGCCGCGGAGCAGCTGGGCCCGTGAGCCATGGCCGCTGGGCCTGCATGTCCGGAGCCTGTGCTCTGCAGTGGGAGAGGCCACGACAGTGAGAGGCCCGCGTACTGCAAAAAAAGAAGAAAAAAAAAAGCATCTAGAAACATAATTAAAAAACTAAGATAAATCAAAATGTAGTACTAAAAAATATTCAAATAATCTTAAAATAGGTAGAAATGAGAAAATGGGAATAAAATACAGAGAAGGCAAACAGAACTAATCGTAAAATGGTAGGCCTAAATCCAAACGTATGCAGAAATTATATTAAATGTAAACTGTCTAAACGTACTTATCAAAAGACAGAATACACATCCCTACCAGGTCCACATGGGACATCTGGTGGTTCACAAGTCTTGGCCACCAAACAAATCTTAAATTAAAAAAAAATTCGAGGGATTTCCCTGGTGGCGCAGTGGCTACGAATCTGCCTGCCAAGGCAGGGGACACAGGTTTGATCCCCGGTCTGGGAAGATCCCACATGCCGCGGAGCAACTAAGCCTGTATGCCACAACTACTGAGCCTGCGCTCTAGAGCCCGTGAGCCACAACTACTGAGCCATTGGGCCACAACTACTGAAGCCCTTGTGCCTAGAGCCCATGCTCCACAACAAGAGAAGCCACAGCAACGAGAAGCCCGCACACCACAACGAAGAGTAGCCTGTGTGTAGCAACAAAGACCCAACGCAGCCAAAAATAAATAATTTAAAAAACGTTTGCTCTGAGAAAGACACTGTCAGGAAATGAAGCTCCCCAAACTCGAGCCAAAGACAACAATCCAACAAAAAATGGGCAAAAACCTGAAGAGACTCCACCCACCCAGGGGGATACAGGAGTGGCTAACACGCGACAAAAGATGCCCCACATCTCACCCGTCAGGGAAACGCCAGTTACAACGGGGTGGACTCCACTGCACACACCTCAGGACGACGAAGGGCCCCGGGCTGGTGCCGCCGCGGAGCCCCACCCCCGGTGCCCGCCCTGAAGAAACGCGCTAGTGCTCACAGGAACACGCACAGTTACTTCCTGTCTTTGGTTTTCAGGTTTGCTAACGGTGTCTGGCTGCATCTGACCCATGCTCTTGTGGGCTCAGGTTCCGACATCAGCTCGGTGGGAAGCCTCTGCAGTGCTTTTTAAGATCCACCCGGCACGTGCGGCTCGGGCTGGCCAGACAACGGTGCCTCAAGGACCCCAGCAGGCCTCCCCACCACCTGCTGCAAGGCCGGGAGGTGACGGGTGCGGATGGCAACGCTGTTCTGCTGGGGCGAGCAGGGAAGGGAGGAAGCCTGAGACCCAGGCACGCCTGCTGCTCCCGGTAACCCACCCGGGAACGGGCCGGGGCTCGATTCCCGATTCTCGCCTCTGCCTCCTACTTTCCCGGTCTTCCCGCCTGTTCAGCGGCGGTCCCTCCAGCGGAGGACGACGAGCTGGGGAAAGCACAGGGCAGGACTCCTCTCGCTGCGGGCTGGGGGCTCTCAGCTGCTCCCCAAAGGCTTGAAGTGGCCAGAGGCCAGCACCACAGCTCTCGGATCTACGTTACAGCCACCTCTAAGCCTCGGGCAGCCAGACCGGGGGCCACAGCAAACCCCGAGTCCATCACCTCGTGTCGGGCGCCGAGCCACGTGGAGCCTCAGCGCCCTCACCAGTGACCCGCAGCTGTCTGGACCTCCTTGCTCCCCGTGACGCCTTCCCGAGCGAGTGTCAATCCAGTATGGCCTGCTCCCGCCAGGTGCCCCCTCCCGCCCCGTGCCTCCCTGCAAACACAATCCCCACACCCAGGGCCTGCTCTGAGGCAGCCTCGTTCCCGTGGCTCTTCCCTTGCTGATGTCCAGCTGGCCCCTGCATGGCTTCCGGCTTGGGAAGCAGGTGCTACGGCTTCCGGAGCCTCAGCGAGTCCGCGCTATCTCCCCAGCTGCCATCACACCTGCACTCACGGAGGCCCGGGGGACAGCAGCGACTCAGAGAAGCCCGCCCGCCACGCCCCACATCTGGAGAGCCCAGCTGGCCCTCGCACCGGCTGAAGCGGGAAGGGGGTGAGCCCCCGTCTGGAGAGAGCAGCAGAACCAAGATGAAGCCCAGGCAGCGCAGCTGCTGCAGGGGCGCCCTCCCCACTGGGCAGAACGGACGGGCTCCAGGGAGGAGCCTCGGCGTCCCTCCTCCAGGGACCTCTCGGGATCAGCTGCGCCGCACAGTCAGGCAGAGACAATTTTGAACGCCTCCCATGTGTTGCTCTGACAAGATTTTTTTTTTTTTTTTTTTTTTTTTTGCGGTACGCAGGCCTCTCACTGCTGTGGCTTCTCCCGCTGCGGAGCACAGGCTCCAGATGCGCAGGCCCAGCGGCCATAGCCCACGGGCCCAGCCGCTCCACGGCATGTGGGATCCTCCCGGACCGGGGCATGAACCCGCGTCCCCCACATCGGCAGGCGGACTCTCAACCACTGCGCCACCAGGGAAGCCCAAGATTAGATTATTTTAACGTTAATTCTTTACCTAATTAAACCGCAATGAACAATCTCTCCGGCCCAGGCTGGGTAAGGTGTGGGGTCATGCAAGGAGCACAGCCAATGCTGGGGGCTGAGGTTTCAGGCTCCTGCCAGCCAAGGGCGGGGCCTTGGTAGGGGTTCTTCAGCGACTCCTTTGTCAAAGGTCCAGGAACGCCCGGAGACAAGCATCCCCTGCGTGTCGGAACGCAGTCACCTGAGGCTGGGCACCCTCCATCCCCAGCGCCCGGAGCAGCTCCTGGTGTGGTGACGGCGAGCCCGGAAGTCCTTAGGAGACGGGGGCACCCTGTGTTGCTGGTCCGCTCCGTCCCGGCCACCCAGCTCCGTGCTTGCGCCACTGCAGAGAGCACGCCCACCCACACGAGCCCCGGGGGCCTGCTGCAGGCCCAGCTCGAAGGCCACGCTGTGTGCACGGCAGACAGGACCCGTCCAGAGGTGGGGCAGGCTGGCCCGTGAGGCCCACAGGGGAAAGCGGGCAGTGCATGTGGGGCGGGGCCTTGGCTGGTGCCCTACTCCGCAGGACGCGCTTTGGAGGCCGGGGCCTCCACGTGCTGACATTTCTTTCTACGGTTGGAGGCAGGTCACGGCTCAGAGCCCGGCAGCCTGGCCCCGCTGCTGGAGCCCTGGGTACCGAGGCAGATGCGGGGGGCCCGGGGAGGGAGTTTGCCAAACTGTGCCTCTGCCTGGCAAGGCAGAAATAGACACATGTGGCCTCGCCTCCACAGAGGCCAGCACCTAATCACCGTGCTCAGTCCACAGGCCAGCCACCCATTCGGCTATGGCAGCGCCACCGGCATCTGTCTCCTGGGTGCTTAAGAGACACCAGCGAGGCACCTGGCCGCTCTCATGGCTCCCCGGGGGCGGGGCTGACCCTGGGCTGTGAGGAGTGGCCAGCGCCCTGAGCCTCAGCTGCTCCACTGGCCGACAGAAGGAGCGTGCGGCTGGCCTGAGAGCGCGGACGGAGGGCCACAGGGTGTCTGCAAGAGCTGGACACCCCCTGGAGCAAGGCCGTGGGTGACTGCAGGCTACGAACACGGTGGTGGGGCTCCCTTGCCCACGTGGCTTCAGCGGGGACGCTCCCCCGAGGATCCCGAGAGCTGACCTGGCCACCCTCCTCTTGGTCCCATGAGGAGGGAAGTGGGGTGACCGAATGACTCCTCCTTTCCCGCCCACACTCTGGTGGGCCGCCAGCCCGCTGGGTCCAGCCCAGGACGTGTCAGCACAGGGCACCCTCCACTCTGCCGCCCTGGCCCCACTGGGTCCACGCAGCTCCTAAACGAGGCTCAGGCTGCCGTTCTCAGCTCTGCTGCCCCATCTCCGTCACAGGACCAGCCCAAGCCTCTGTGGAGCTGGCACTCGCCAGGCCGTCACACGACTGCCCTGGGCTTTGTTTTAAGCTTTACGCTTTAATTTTATTCCCACGTGTGTGGTTTAGAGCCCAGTCACGCCCAGTAGGTCCTCTCCTCCTCCGGCCAACGACTCCGATTACCTTGGTGTTAAGTGGCTGAGCCCCTGCCGGCTCACACGTGCCCCTCCTCCCGTCATCATCCTCCCAGGACCCAGGACTGTTAGGATGGTAGGTGCTGCTGGAGCTGGGCTGTAGCAGACGAGGATTCCTTGCTGGTTCCTGCACAGCGTCCTGTCCTCCTCGGAGCTGACGCTGTCCTGTCTTCCGTTCGCTGACTTTGCTGTGCACCCATCGCTAATGCAGCCGAACCTCTTTGCTGACCCACGTGGGAGCTTCCTAACCCCATGGTGGCAGCAGATGTAAACAGGAGATGTGAGATGGGTGCCCCGGGCAGGGCGGCGGCTCCGTGCAGCCAGGGCAGCGGGCCCAGGGGCATGGGGCACGCGGCATGGCAAGGCCTGGGCCACAATGCCCCCTGAGACACGGGCCAGTTACGTCCTGACGACCCCTTGGCCTGAAAGAGGCCCAGAGCCTCTGACCCGCTCCAGCCAGGGCTTGCTCCTCCCCCACGTGTGTCCCAGGCTGGCGTCTCGGGCTCTCTGCGCTTCGTCTCCACTGCTGGTCTGCTCGCTCTGCTGGGCGCGTCCTCTGACAGCCTCCTGAGATGGGGCGCACGGTGAGCTTTTCCAGGCTTGCTGGAGCGCGGGCGCCGGGCCGGGGCTGCCGCCGGGCTTCTCTGGGAATCTGAAGCAGTGCCCACGGCTTTCCAGCACCAGGGCTGCTGCTGAGAAGGAAGCTCTTCTGATCCCTGGCCTTTGACAAGTGACCCGCTTTTCCCCTGGGGGGGCCCTTTCATCCACCCACACGGAAACGGCCTCATCGCCACACGGTGCCAGTGCGACCTGCGACCCCGCCGCTCCTGCAGCCCTGCGACTCGGCGGACCTCGCGGACCGGGCGGCTCCTCGCGTTTCCTCAGCTTTTTTCTCCTGCTTTCCAGCTCGTCGCCTTGTTCTTCTACTTTTCAGATAAACCTTCTAAATTTTATCTCATAAATCTGCTGTTTAGATTTTCATTTAACTCTTGGGTATTTCTAACTTCCAGAAGTTTGTTGGTTTTCATTTTGAAAAAATTTGCAGTCTCTTGCTTGTGCTTTGCTGTTGGAAGTCCGTCCTCGTCTCTCTGAGGATGCAGTGTTTTGGAGGTTCCCTGCACTCTGGCGGCCTGCGCCCTCCAGGTGCGTTTTTCTACTTGTTGCTCTGGCTCCCTGGTCACAACCAGCAGTGGGTTCTCCTGGCCTATCAGCTCAGCCCAGGGTCCGGCCGGCTGCCTCCGGGGTCAGTGCTTTCGGGTCTCCTCCGGAGCTGGTTAGGCTCCACAGGGCAAAAGGGGTGGGCGGGGGCGTCTGGGCATCCACCAGCCTCATCCCTCGGCTCCACTGCCGGCTCTCGTCCTGGATGGGCCCTGTCCACACCGTCTCCGGAGCCGCAGCTCACAGACATGGGGGAGGACGTGGGCTGCCCCGGAACCCCGCGAGTTCTCACCCCGCAGGCCTGAGACGGCACCCGAGGACCTGCATGGCCCACATGTTCCTGGGGCGCCTATTGCCCGCCTGGGAACCACCCCTTGGGAACGGCTGCTCCAGGAGAAGAAACCGCTGTGCCGACTTCCATTTCTCACTTCTGCTGGGAGAGAGGCCACGGCCCACCACGCAGAGTTGGGTGAAGGTCTGGGAACCTTCCTGCCCCTTGATCACACCCCCAAGCAAGCTTAGCCGGCCACGCCCCTCCCCCAGCACCCCTCGCTGCCCTGGGCCTTTGGGGAGGTTTGTGGCGTAAGTCAGCGCACAGCTGCTTAGATTCCATCTTCCTGAGCTTGGTGGTCACCATTAGACCACCCGCCCACCGACTGTCCGGATCCCAAAGGTTCGCCGTTGTCTCTCTTGCTGTGGGGCCTCAAGGAGGACGGTCCGACTGGCCGTCTCTGCCTGGAAGCCCAAAGCGTTTGTGGGCACGTGTCACGGCGCCCTTGTGAGGCTCTGAGCAGCTGTGTCCCCAGAGCTGAGCACAGAGCCACTGGTCGGAAGGAGTGACAGACCTCACTGGGTAAATGATCTGTCGCGTTAGACGGTACGAGTCCTTTCAGAGAGTAAAGAGCCACCTCGAGGTGCCCGCGTCTGCATTTTCAGCTTGTGAATTTGTCAAGGACACACAGGCCGCTCGAGAAGAGGTGCTGGAGCCGTGGCTGGAAGGAACACGGGGAGAACCAGTAATGCGGGCCTGGAAACCACAGCTTGGCCGCCCACTTGCTGAGGACCCTGTAAGAGGCCTCTCCTGGCTTTCACCGGGGAGGGCGGGATGCCGGCCACCCGCCCCCACCCCCCACCCCCACGGCAGTCTTTGTGGCTGAGCCGGGGTTTGGCCGCAGAACGGCCACGGGGGCACCTGGGCAGCCGACACCGCCAGTCCGAGCGGCATGGGGGGCTCTGTTTCTGCCCCAGGGACGGAAGGCCTGTGCTTTCCAGGCCGGGATGCCAGGACCCTCTCCGTCTGGCTGCTGCCGATGAAAAGTGCAAAGTGAGGAGTTTGTGTAGGAGCGCCAGCTGAAAGGCCAGGAGAGCAAAGCAGCACCTCAAGGGGGGCACGAGGGGGTCCTGAGCTCTGGGGACCTCGCACTGCGGCAGTAACCGTCTCTGCTCCGACCTGCGGGAGGGAGAGAGCTCTGTCCTGGGCACGCCTCTGCACGTTTCTTGTCCTGGTCGTGTCTGGATGCTCTGATCCACAGAGCCAGCCCTGCACAGAGGCCACCGCCTCCTCTGAAGACAAGATGGGAGAGGCCGGCGCAAGGTGTGAACGGGCATGCGCGTGCGTGTCCGCAGAAGGGCGTGCACTTCACACGACACGTCTGTGCTCACCGTCCATAAGCCCAGCACGCGACCTCGGGAGAGCAACTGAAGGGCAGCTGCAATCCTGTAAAACCAAGAGGCGCAGAGTTCAGGTGGAAGATGGCAAACTGCACTGATTCTGCACCGTGGGGTCACAGCTGAAGCCACGACGGTGCACGATCCCCCTATCTCACAGAGGACACTGGGCCGAGGGTCCTGGGACCATGACGCGCTCAGGATGCCATGGGAAGGGGGACAAGACGGAGAAGGACGGAACAGCACCAGGGAGCAGGGATGGAGCGTGGCTCCCGCAGGACGGCCGGGCTCAGCCTGGCACTCGAGACCCTGCAGCTTCGACGCGGGTGGTGTAGGGAGCGCACAGCTGGGGCTCAAACTCAGGCCTGGCTGACTGAGCGCTTGGCCTCGCAGAGCCTCTGTGCACCAGGTGCTGAGGGCGGCCTCCCACCTCCACGGTCTCACGGGGTGGTGACCGCTGACCTCAGGCACTTCGAGAAAGGCTGGTTCCACGCAAGGTAGACGGTGGAAGCAGATGGGCCGGAGGAGGGCTACATCTACGACCCTGGCAACGGGCGACGCACAGACCCTTGCTCCACACAAGAGGACGGCTGCACCCACTTCCCAACTCCAACCGCAGTGGGCACGCAGGAAGAGATGACAAACATGGGAAGGGGAAGTGGGGAAGGGCTTCCCAGCGGAAAAGCCACTCAGAAATGCACGTGGCGAATGGCAAGAAAACAGCAGCCTGGCCCTCTCGACGCAGACGCCTGCAGACATCACTGAAGGGGCAGCGAGCAGAGCCCTCCTCCCAGCCACCCGTGGGCAGTAGCGCTGGGCACCCTCCAACAGCACAGAGAGGCCGCAGGTGCCCCCTGGGCCCCAGCCTCCCCATGGGGCCAGACTGGGTGACCCCTGGGAAAATGGAGCCTCCAGAGGGTCCCCTCCCTCCTTGGCACTGATGGACTGGCCTCTCTCTGCACTAGGGCGGGACCTGGTGACCACGGCGTGCCGGGGACAGGCTCAGCGGTCACTGCACTGCCCTGGAGAGACGAGCTGCGAGGTCAGAGGCTGTGGCCCTGAGTTAGAACTGCAGAGCAGGCGAGACCCGCGTGACAGAAAAGGCAGCTTCCTGGGTTCCTCACAGGCCCCTGCGGACGGCTCGCTGGGTCCCTGAAATGTACTCAGATGGTGAAAGATGGCCCCCGCTTCCACGGAGTACTGGGTTTACTCACGATTAATGGCATGCGTATAAACTGCTAAACGATACTAACTTGTTTCAGGGGTCGGCAGGGCTCCAGCCATCGGATCCTCATCGCCTGTGTCACCTCCTGCCGCTCTGCAGGCCGGCGCCACCAAGCCTCCCGCACAGCCCCGGGGATGCCCACAGCCTAGCTGCCTGCACGGGGCTGGACAGACGGATGGACGGACGGACGGGGGCCTACCTGCCACCTCCCTGGATGAGGGCAGCCCCGCGGTGGCCTCCAGGTCGGGGGGGACGGCGCCGCCGGCCTCCAAGGCGTGGACCAGCTCCCGCAGCCGCGCGCACTCCTCACGCAGCCGCTGCCGGTCCTCGTGGAGCCGCTGCCTCGCCGCGCCGGCTGGGTTCAGGCTCAGGTGCAGCACCTTGGCTCTGCTCTGGTCGTAGTCCCCCTGCGGGACCACAGGCAGGAGGTCAGAGCCCCTCATGGAGCGAGAGCAAAGGGGAACCCGAGCCCGGCCTGTGGGGTCCCAGCCCCTCTCCCTGGGCTGTGGCCTCCATTAAACGGGGGAGAAAACAGAAAGCCCACCCAACCCATCTTTGGAGCATCGTCAGAACTCAGCACACGAGCCCCCTTCTCTGAGTCTCGTCAGGTACCAGCTACTGGGAGGAGGTCTCTTCAAAGTGCGGCGCTTTCAGACACCATCAGCAAACACCCCAACGCCTCTGGGTTCTCGCCAGCCTCTCGGCGACCCTCCTGTCTCACGGTCTTTAAGAGTGGGACCCATTTTTTAAGATTTAAAAACGAACAAAAAAACCCAACTTACTAAAACTGACGCTAAAGCAGAGTCCCCACATGCCTCACACGGTCCCGTTACTGACACGTGACATCAGCGCCGTGCATCTGTTACAGTTCGAAAGCTAACACTGACGTCAACCTAACTAAGCTCCCTACTTCCTCCACAACTCCTTAGTTCCCTCCAAATGCCCTTCTCTGTTCCCAGATCCGTCCTGCGGGACCCCACGGGACTTTTAGCTGTCCGATTTCCGCGGCTCCTCTGGGCTGGTGGTTTTCTGGGCTTTGTTTTGGGTGACCTTCAGAGTGTGGAGGATGCCGCTCGGGCGTCCTGAAGGTGCCCTGCTGTCGGGATGTGGCCGACACTTTCCTCACCGTTACCTGGGGTCAAGGATTAGGGGAGGAAGACCCCAGAGGTTAAGTACCTTCTCATCACACCGTGTGGAGGCTCCCCGCTACCAAGGTGACCCTGATCCCTGGCTGAAGTGCGGTTGTCCCCTTTGGACACACCCACACCTAAGGAGTCAGGGTTACGCTCCCTT
Organism: Delphinapterus leucas; assembly: GCF_059928025.1. Taxonomy (NCBI): domain Eukaryota; kingdom Metazoa; phylum Chordata; class Mammalia; order Artiodactyla; family Monodontidae; genus Delphinapterus; species Delphinapterus leucas. The sequence goes on from NC_143143.1 coordinate 1,249,722, forward strand.
CCAAGTTGACGAGACCCTCAGCTGTCTGCGGACACATCCCACCTCTCCCCCTCCCGGCTGGTAGGAGCCCGCCAGCCACAGGGGAGCAAGGCCAGCCCCGCAGAGCGTGAAGGGGGCCGGACACCAGGGGAGGCGTTTGATCAAGTGGGTGCTGAGTGGCCTGAAATCCACACGCAAAACCCAGGGCCCAGGGCAGCTGTGGCGACCTTGTGGGAGAGGCATCACCGCACGTTACAAACCTGCAGTGACCGAGGCAGGTGCTAAGGGCCAATGGGGAAAGGACGGTCTCCCCAGTACGTGCTGCAGGGTCAACTGGATGCCCACATGACCTTGACCTTGACCTCACACCACACAAACATCACTCCTGAGTGACAGCAAATCTACACGCAAAGGTTTTAGGAGAGAATATAGGGACGTCTTTGTGACCCGGGAGTAGGTGAAGGTTCTTAAACAAGGTTCAAAACGGGCTAAACAAGTGAAAGAAAAAATAAACTGGACTTATAAAAATTAAGAACTTCTATTTATCAAAAGAGTAAAAAGGGAACCAACAGAGTGGGAGATACATGAAACACATAAATCTGACAAAGGACTCACATCCAGAACATACAAAGAGCCCATACAAATAAGAAAAAGTCAGACAATTCAGTTTTTAAAATGGGCAAAAAAATGTGAACGGACACTTCACAAAAGAAGTTATCAAAGAGCCAGTAACACGTGAAAAGTTGCTCAAATTACTCACCAAAGAAACAGTGAAAACCTCAGTGAGATGCCCAGTCGACACCGAACAGATGAGGGTCCAGGGCCTGCAGACCCCATGCTCTCCGAGGGTGCAGGGTGCACCCACTTGGAGGAAACCCTTGGCAGGACCCTGGGATGAGCGAGTGCACGTCCCAGACCAGGAACTCAGAACCGTGACCCAACGCACCCAAATCACACGGGGGGGGGGTGTCCCCCACGGAGGACCGTGTGTCAGTGAGAGCGAAGGTCTGCACACAGGACGACGTGGGCAACCCTCTCACACAGAGCGGAACAGGCCAGCCAGACCTGGCGGACAGACACGGGGTGGCCGCTGACACCACAGGACGAGGTCGGGGCCAAAGGCAGAGCTGGGAGGGGACTCGGGTCTGTGCTGGTCTGGACGCTGGTGACCGAGTGCGGTCGGTGAGAGACACTCATTCCTGACATGTGTGCTTTCCCGTACGTACACCGTGTTACTCAATACGAAGTTTCCAGAATGTGCACCAAGTGAGTTCATGGGTGCTTCTAGGCACAGGTCAGCTCTGCCTCAGCTTTCCAGGCACGAGCATCAGTGAATCCCCCCGCCCCGCAAAGCTCACTGGCATCGGGTTTTGCCACCAAGAGTCACCCCAACAGATGAGAAGGGCCCAGGCGGTCAGCAAACAGACTACCACCGAGTAAACTCAGGAGGCGCCTCTGCTCCGCCCAGCTGCTGTCCCCACGGCTCAGCCCCGGGCGTCTGCCAGGAGGGGTAGCGCAGGTCGGAGGCTTCGGAGGTCAAGGTAGAGGCCAAGCCTCTTTGGCCTTCACTCCCTGGGCCTCCCAGGGCAAGGGCTGAGGGGGGCCGGGGCATCCCTCCCACCCGGTGCTGAGACAGAGACACGGGAGTGTCCTGGGCTGAGGGGCAGCGGGCTGCTGGCCCAGGCCAGGCCCGGGCCCGCCCGCCTCTCGCAAGGGATGCTGGGCCAGCTGAGTGGGCATCTCCCTCCTGCCCGGACACCGAGATTCCTTCCTGGACAACCCAACCTCCCAGCTGTGACTTCTGCCCACAGCTCCCTCTTCCAGGGGAACAGCAGAAATGGCACCCTTCACTCAGATCGTCGAATCCCCCGGGAGGGAGGCCAGGGGTGGACATTCACTCAGCGGAACGGTCCCAGCGCGGGAGCTAAGTTGCGTGGCCACCACCGGCCAGCCCTCGGCCAGCCGCCAGCTCAGAGCCCCCGAAAGTGACCCCAAAAGGGAGGGAGGGGAGCATGGAGACACCCCCTCCCTGCTGCAGGCAGAGAGAGGGCGGGAGAGGGGGAGAGAGCCTGGTGGAAGGCAGAGGGCTGGCAGCCGGCGCCTCCCAGGCTTCTGAGAACCTTGTAAAAACCTCGAAGGATAAAGAGACATCCTGGAACTCCGAGTGAATTACAGACTGTCAGGGTTGGAAGGGATCGTTATTTCATCCGATTCTAACACTCTGGGAGACACAGCCAGGCGTATGGAATCCATCTGCCCTGTGCACCCTGGCAGAGGGCCCCGTGGCAGACGGGAGGTGGGCCGGGTGCAGCAGGAACTCATGTTCCCCGTGGGTCTGGGGTCAGGGGGGTACAGGGAGAGGACGAGGGCAGATGTGTTCTGCAAAGGGCCGGAGAGCACATGCGTCAGGCGGTGCTAGTCACACCATCTCTGTCCTAGCAGGTCAGCTGATGGGGAAGAAGGAGGGAGGGGGGAAGGAAGGAGGGAGGGGTTAAGGAAGGAGGGGGTAAGGAAGGAGGGGGGAAGGAAGGAGGGAGGGGGGAAGGAAGGAGGGAGGGGGGAAGGAAGGAGGGAGGGGGGAAGGAAGGAGGGAGCGGGGAAGGAGGGAGGGGGGAAGGAAGGAAGGAGCTCTGGGCGCCGTGGACACATAGCCCCGCCCTGCACAGCCCCCTCCAGTGTCCCTAAAGCTGCTCTTCCTCATTTGTCTTCAACCCTTTAATCGTGCAAAGCAAAAGCGGGCTGGCAGGCTGAATCCACCGGGCTGCACCCCTCTCCTTTACCTCAGATATTCAAGGGTCCCTCCTTCCCCCCACGCCACAGGCTCTCCCAGTCTGGCCATGCTGACCACTGGCTTCACGCCCACCTCCCTGCCTCCTCAGGACTCACCTGCTGACGCCCCGGAAGGGCCCGGGCAGGGAGCTGGGCACAGAGCCTGACCCCAAGGTCACCAGTGACCCTTGGCCGAGGCATTGGACCTGTCGAGCCTCGGGGTCATCCTGCCCAGCAGATGTGGGGAGAATCGGGGAAGACGGCACCTGGACATCAGGGTCGGGGGCAGGACGCTGCTGTGGAAATGCCTGACACCCCGCGGGCAGGAAGGGGAGCTACCGCTCCCATCCCAGAGCGCGGTGTCTGACCACCGGCTTCCCCTTGACGGGAATGAAGGAAAGAAAACACTGCAGTGGGTGACAGGATTTAAGGATCACAGGGAGAACCAGCAGGGCTTAACCAAACCAAACCAGACCAGACCAGACGGGGCAAATGCTCGCAGCTCTGATGAACTGGGGGAAGTGACAAGCCTGCGAAACCTGCAGGTGCCGAAGTGAGCGTCTGGCGCCGGAAGGCCGGGGCCTCTGCTCCTGCCTCAGAGTTACTAGACCCACAGCCCCACCCCCGGGACGGGACGAAGACGCTCCCTCTGCCTGCGCTGGGACACCGTGAGCGTGAAGGGCAGGGGGCCGCATCATGCCCACCGCCCCCAGAATTCCCGGGCGAAGGCCCTGCTCGCCCTGTCTCCAGGCCAAGTGGGGCGTGAGGCCCGAGCCTGCAGGCGAAGATGCCGTGGACCCTCCCTGGGATGCAGGCCGCAGGGAGGGAGGCATGGGGCCTCCAGCCCGGGAGGCGGGGGGGCAGCCCAGCAGGTCCACCTGCTGGAAGCAGTGCGAGAGCCCGGGAGAGACCGGCAGAGCCACCAGACAGACACTCACGAGAAACAGGATGCCAGCTGCTTTAAGCCACTAAGCTGTGGGGTGTTTGTAACAAGGCAGCAGGTAACTGAAGGAGTCTCCCGAGGAGCGAGACGGAGCCCCAACCCCCGACCCGGGGGCCCCAGGGTCCCACCAAGGGGGTGGCAGCCCCCGGGCCCAGGCCTTTGTGACTCAGCCTCAAGCCCGGGTCACAACAGAGACAGGACAGCTGCACGGGGTCTGCTAACGCCATTCTGCCCAGGGAGTGAGAGTGTCCACGGCCCCTGGGACTCACACTCTGACCCTCAAACTTACGACCAGGCGATGGCGGCCAAGACAGCAGAGCCGGCACAGGGTCAGGTCGAGTGTCCAGGAAGTGCCCCTGCCTCTACAGTTGGCCAATGCTCGACACGGGTGCCAAGGCCACCCACCAGGAAAAGGTGCTGGACACCCGCATGCAAGAGCACCAACCTGGATCCTAACCTCACACCAGACACGAAAACGACCTCAAAATGGATAAAACACCCTAAACGTAAGAGCCAGCACTATACAACACGTGGAAGAAAATACAGGCGTAATGCTTCACGACACTGGATTTGGTCTTGGATTCTTCAACGCGACACTAGAAACAAGGAACAAAAGAAAAAGTAGACACACTGGACTTCCTCAAAATGAAAGACTTCCTCAAAGCACACATCATCAAGGGCGTGAAAAGACAACGCACAGAGTGTAAGAAAATATCCGCAAGTCACTCACCTGGGGGGAGACTTGCATCCAGAACATGTGAAGAACTCTTACAACCTTGCAACAACAAAACCAAGACAAACACGTAAAAACGGGGCAAAGCACCTGAATAAATCTTTCTCCAAGGAAGACGTACAAATGGCCAATAAACACATAGAAGGACACTCAGCGTCATGTCATTAGTAAGCAGCGGAACGGAAAAAGAAGTCACAGTGAGACGTCACTGCGCCCACCGAGGTGGCTAGAATGACAAAGCCAGTCTCAGCGAGGCAGGGAGAAACTGTCCTCCTATCGCTGCTGGGAATGGAAGACGGGGAGGCCCTTGCGGGAAACAGCTCCGCAGACAATTAAAGACAGAGCTACCACGTGACCAGCGATTCTACGCCGCGGTACACCCCCGAGAAGAATAAAAACACGTCCACACAGAGGCTTGCACACACATGTTCAAAGCAGCATCAGTCACGATAACCGCTCAGGTGTCCAAGAGCTGACAAGTGCACTGACACAGTGTGGTCCATCCGCACAATGGAGTATTATTCAGCCATAAAAAGGAATGAAGCACTGACACCTACTACAACACGAATGATCCTTGAAAACACTGCGCTCAGGGAAAGGACCAGTCACAAAAGACCACATATATGACTCCATTCACGTGAAACGTCCAAAACGAGGAAATCGATAGAAACCGAAAGCAGACTGGTGGTTGCTTAAGGCTGGAGCCGGGATGCGGGAGAGTGGGGTGACAGCTAAAGGGAACGGGGTTTCTTTTCGAGATGATAAAAATGTTCTGCAATTGTGCGGTGATGGCTGCTCATTATCTGTGAAAGTATGAAAAACCACTTAACTGTACACTTCAAAAGGGTGAGTTCTGGGATATGTAAATTGTATCTCAATAAAGCCGTTTTTAAAAAAGAGAAATGAAAGAAAATAGGGAAAACAAACAGTAGAACGTGTGTGGACGCTCCATCTGCTACCGAGAGCCTGGTGCGGCTCCAGGCTTCCCTCCACACGCCGCCCCAGCCTGCAGCGGGCGAGAGGCGCTTGGCTCCGCAGGACGCGCGTGCTGGGCCGGGCCGGCCTCGGGCCTGCAGGGGGTGCCGGCCCCACTGCTGCGGCACAGGCGCTGCCCGCCGCGCGTCTCCACGCCCCCGCGGCTCCTGCGGCAGCAGGTCTGGGCGGAACGACCTGGTCGATCCCGGCTTCCTGGCTTCAGCTCTCACACCCCCTCCAGCGCAAGGGCTCCTGCGCGGCCCCGCTGTGGCCTGGAACTCCACACCAAGACCCTACTCACTATCAAGACCACCGTCCGCAGGGCAGGTCTTGGCACCTGGCTCTGACCAGCTGCCCTCCCTAAAATGGCCTGGCCGGAGCCCGGCCAGCCCAGCCGACTCAGGCCTGTGTCGCCTGCGGCCAGCCTGGGCTTCCAGCACGGCCTTCCAGAGGCGCCTCCTGGGTGGGTTGCGACAGCCCTGAGGGGCTGGGGTTTGCCACAGACCCTGCCACCTGGAACCTTCCACTCGGTGTTCAGGAAGCCAAGGCTGAAGAGCCCTTTTGTCAGACGAGGGGGCCTGAGGCCGGCTGGTTCCCCCTGGAGTCTGATGGGCCTGGAATGGAGAAGCAGTACGGACCCGGGGCCAGATGCTGTTCCCCGGTGCCAGGGTGGACCAGTCCCCATGGCCCGGCTGGACTGGACACGGGCACCTCGGGGTACAAGGAGGCTACCCAGACCCCATCCTCCCTCACACAGGCCCCATGAGGCTGCCAGGGGTCAGGAGCCAACAGGACTACGTGGTCAGGCTGCGTGAGAGGGGGTCGAGGTTCAGCCCACCGGGGGCTCTGCTCTCTGCGCCACCCCTCCCGGAGCAAGGAGGCCCTCCCCGGCCACTCCTTCCTCCCCTCCTCCCTCCCTCCTTCCTTCCTTGGAGAGGAGGGAGGCATGGTACCTTCAGCCAGGGAGGCAGAGGCTCCGTGAGGACAGGGCTTTGTCCTGCCCCCCAGACTAGTGAGGGGACCCCAGTGCCCCGTGAGGACCCACTGAGAGGAGGTGGCGGTGACGTGGCAGCAGTAATGCAGAGCCCCCAGCACGCCCCCTCCCTGCTCCGTTTGTCCACAGCACCTACCCGCTCGTGACACTGTAAACTCTCTCCCGTCACCTGTCTCCCGCAAAGGTTAGGGCGGCAGGCGCGGCACGTCAAGTAAACGTTTGCAGAAGGAGTGGGTGACACTTATGACTGCAGAGCGTCCTGTGGTCGAGAAACCAGAGGCCCAGCTGGTGACCAGAACGGGGGAGTCTCAGGGCCAGCTGGCCAGGGCTTCCCCCTCCCTGGGTCCGGGGAAGGGGTGCCGGCCGTCATCCCGGGCACGCAGGGCCATGGGCACAGGGGCTTCGTGGCACCGTGAAGGGTGTGTCGGGGGGCTGGCGCCGCTGAGGCAGACGGAAGAGCACGAACAAATTTGCTGAACTCTGCTGCTGCGTGACAGTTTTGAGGAAGAAAGGCGAAAAATGGCTCTAATCTTCTGCTAAAAATTTGTTGCCTTGTTTGATTTGCAGCTGAGGAAACTGTTGAGACACTGACGAGAATCTCAAAAGGAAAAGTTTTGAACCTTCCTTTGACGTGTGGGTGCAATTACTGGCTAAACAAAAACATCCCACTGGCCGAGGGGGCGGAGAGACGTCCCCGTCCGTGACTGCGGAGGAACGACCCCCGTGGTCCAGCTCCCCCTGCGCCCGCTCCAGCCGAGCCGGGTCCTCGGGGAGCCTGCACGAGGGGCTGGGCCTCGCAACCCGCATGCCCAGGGCACGGCAGGGCGTGCGGCAATGCTTCTCCCTGGGGCTGCAGCCAGCCCGCCGCCCTCCGCTCACGGACGAGTGGGGCTCCTTCTCGGGCTCAGATTCTGTGCAAGCTCAGACAAACAGCCATGTCCCCCTGAGTCCAGGCCACGGCAGAGTCCCCTGGCATCTGCCTCGCTCCTGTCTGTGTTCAAGTCCTGCCCCTAACCTGCTGGCAGCCCGGGCCTCAGTTTCCATCTGCTGAAGCGTAAGGGCAGTGAACTTGATCTGTAAGGACCTTCCAAGCCTAGCACCTGGGAGACCTGGATGGAGAACAGACCCCCCGGGAGCCTGTGTGCCCTGTGGATGGACTGTGGCTGCCCCGGGCCAGGGAAGGGCTGCCAGGAGGGCAGACCTGCCACAAATAGTAAGAGACGCTGCTAGCAGGAGACAGAGGCCCACGGAGAGTTAAAAAGCCCAGTTAGACGGCCACCGAGTGTCACGCGTATTTATAAATCACCCGGCCTCAAAACTAAATCAACATCTCTCCTGGCTGAAGGAAGACAGCTCAGGGAGAAAAGCGGGGGAGCTTCGGGTGTCCCGCTGGGTCGGAGTGGCAGGGCCGACCGGACCTCACGGATCGGGCGGGTGGGCACAGCCCTCGCCAGCCCCGCCTCACCCCAGCCCACACACCCGCCTCCGCGAGGCCCAGGGCTCCGCGACCTTGGGCAGGTCCCTCAGGCGCCGGCCTCGCGTCCTACGTGCCCCATGGGCCGGGGTCGCTCGGTGCTCGGTGGCTCACAGGGACGCTCCCCGGCTCTGAAGCCGGGGGCACAGGGCCGGCCCAGCCCGATGGTGTGCTCACCGCGGGTGGAGAGCCTGGGGATCGGCGGGGGCACCACGTGACAGTGCAGGCCGGATCCCCCCCAAGACCCCCGGCACCAAGACTGAGAAACCGAGGCCCATGTGGCTGCCCTGGACCAGTCACGGGAGGGGTGAAGAGGGGAGGGGCCCAGGGCTGGAGGCAGGAGGGCCACAAGGGAGGGGTGATGGGGGCTTGCCCTGGGGACTGCCCCCTCACCACAGGCTCTCTGCGAGCCTCCTGCCGTGGGCCGGTGACCACGTGGGCTGATGCCCTGCACCCCCCGTGCCCTTCGTGTCCCCTCGTCCCCCACCACAGAGGCCTCATTCAGGAGCTGGGCACCTGGCACTCCTGTGGCCGAGGCCCCTCACGAACAAACACGCATGGGCTGTCAGGGTCTAGGAAGGGCTGCGAAGGTCCCTGAGTATACTCATGCTGCCCAGTCCCGGGGGACCGGCCACTGCGGCCGCCGACGGGGCTGGGCTTGGGGAGGGGGCCCTGCCGGGCCTTGCCAGTCCCCAAACAGGCAGTGTGCGCTGGGGCTCTCCAGGCAGCTCCAGGAAGGGTGGCACTATGGGGAGCCATGCCTGCCAGGCCAGCACACGTGGAAGACCCTTCTCACACTACCCTCCGGGCGACCGTCTCCCCAGCACGGCAGGGCGAGTTTACCTACCATCAGCCGTGAGGCGCCAACGTGGGCCCTGGACACACAAGTGAGCTAGGCAGGCTGTGTCCTGTGGCCGCTGCATGTCCCCCGCCCAGGAACAGTGGGGCCCGGGGAGGGTCTCACCCAGCCAGGCCCACTGCTTGTCCCCCTGCGGCCAGCAGCCCCCTCGGCGGAACGCCTGGAGGGAATCCACCTCAGTGAGGAATCTCGGGGCCCGTCCTGGACTCTTAGGTCCTGGCCGGGAGCTCTGCTGGAGTGTGATGTTTCCAAAGATGGGGGCGGGGGGGATAGGCAGGGAGAGCACCGGGGCCTTTGGCAGCTGGAGCAGGCTGCCCTCGGTGCTCCCAACCACCAGGAGGGGTGGGACGGGTCTAGCTGAGCTGAGGCTGGGGTCACTCTGGGGTAAACCTCAATGCTCCCAGACTGCACCGGAGGGCAGATGACATCCGGCAGCCAGTGCCACCACAGTGACAGAGAAATACCGAGAGGTGAGTGGAGCCATGCGACGTCACGTCCCCAAGTGGGGCTGCACATCCACCTCTGCTCCCGCATGAGCCAGGTGGCTTGGGCCAGACCCCACGGAACCTGGAAAAAGGAAAAATGCCACCATCCCGGGATGGTGGGGTGGGGCGGGCCACGGAGGCCCAGACCTTCCTCGGCCCTGACCCCAGAGCCTAGCCTGGCTCCCCCTCCGTCTCCCCTTGAGGCGCCAGGAAGATGCCCCCAGAAGGTGGCCCAGCGTGTGGTCCTTGGGGCTGGCATTCCGTTGCCCAGAACACGGATAATCCTGTGCTAGTTCTGAGACTTGACCAAGCCGTTCCCTCTCTCTGAGACTCAATTTGCTCATCTATGACATGGGGACACTACTGCTCACCTTCCCAAGTTTGGAAAGATCAAACGGTCAGTGGATGTGAAGACAGCTGTAAACTACATGCAACTTTGCTGGGTGTGTGACTGTCACCCACGATGACCATGGAGTAAAATCTGGGCTATATCCTGATGGGTACCTCTCACACCCTCCAGAGGCAGCCCAGAACGCCACGTGTCCGAGGACCCAGGCCTTCTGGAGACATCAGAAGATGGCCACGGGAAACCACCAGTGCAAACCTGATCCCCTCAGGAAGGAGGAGCGGGGACAACACCCTGCCCGAGGCTGCAGCGCACGTCCCAAGGAGCCCCCTTGTTTGCCTCCCCCAGGCGGTGGCAGAGGGACAGGTGGACGGGAGATGGCGCTGTCCAGCGGCTGGTCGGTGCCCCCTACCTGGGAGGGAACGGCAGAGACAGCCAGGCCACTTCTGCATGGATGCAACAAGGTCCCACCTGCCGGGCAGACACAGGGACCCGGGGACCCTCTGTCCTGCCAACCTGAGCCAGACCCCGGCCCATCGACTCCAGGGCGCGGGACTCGGCGAGTTCCCGGGACGTCTGTCAAGAGCTGAGGGCTCCGCCAGTCTCACTGCGCAGGTGGGGGGCACGGCAGGAAAAGCGAGGAGAGAGAGCAGGGCCCCCCGGAGGGTCCAGTGGCCCACCTGCCACCCTGTCCCAGGCCAGGTGAGGCCACGCGTGCCTGCTCCTCCTGTGCCAGCGGGCTGCCCACACTCGTCCGCGAACGCTCCCGACCTCGGGCTCTAATCAGTAGACAGGGAACTGTTAGCAGAGCCCAATTACAGGACAGTCATCGCCTGCCGAGTCCCACCCCGGGTCCTTCAGCAGGGGATGACTGTGAGAGAGGCTTGTAAACAGCCTGCAGAGAAGGAATGAAGACACCTCTCATCGCCAGGAAGGCGCGACAGCGGCCATTCAGGCCGGAGACCAGCTTTGGGGGCCCCATCCCTCCCAGGGCCTCCGGCCCCATTGCCCGCCCCCTGCTGCCGCCATGGGGCCACCCTGCAGGCCCAGCAAGGTGGGGTGCTCCGGTGGTGGCTTTGGCAAGACTCTGGGCTGGGGGGGCAGCAGATGTGGCTGAGTGGGGAGGTGCAGCCATTGACCGTGTGGCCGGGGAGGGGGCCTGGTTCAGCTGGCCAAGCTGCTCCCCGGCCAACAGGGCCCCCCACCGCTCCTGGCCACAGGCTGAGCCTCTCCCTAAGCTGCTGTAACATCAGGGCTGTGAGCAAGGCCCCGACAGCAGCCACTGCCGCCCGGGCACCCGGGGCCACACCTCTTGGGAGGAAGAGGAGGGGAAGGAGGAGGAACACGCCTTCGTCGTACGTCTGGCCAGTCTGGAGCCCACTGCTCTGGCCCCGCCCCACCCCCGCCATTCCAGAGCAACGTCCTCTGAGCCTACCGACCGAGTGACCCGTGTCCCTGCTCAGATGCGCGGGTGAGCAGAAGCTCCGTCACGATCTCCCCACTACAGACGGCAAACGATAGCGGGCACCCTAAAACCACCCTGAGCCGTAGGAGCTGGCAGTGGGGGGCCTCATGGGTCGGGCCGGCAGCTGCAAGACCAGCTGGTGAAGGGCGAGCACCTGGCCGATGAGGGCAGACAGAGGGCCAAGCAGCCCCGGCGCCTGCGCCCTTGCCATGGACGTGGGCTCTGTGTTTCTCCTGCCAGGCCTCTGAGTTATATCAGAAGATGTTAAACAAAGCCTTAAAAAAAATGTTTTTTTTGAATTGTGGTAAAATAAAACTTGCCATCTCAATCATTTTTAAACATATTGCTCAGCATTAAGTACTTTCTCACACTGTTGTGGAGCCGCCACCACCGTCCGTCCACAGAACTTTCCACCTTCCCAAACTCAGGCTCTGTCCCCATTACACACTAAGTGCCCCTCCCCCTCCCCCAGCCCTAGCCCCACCCCCTACTTTCCATCCCTGTGGCCCTGGCTCCTCCAGGGCGGACCTCACAGAAGTGGAATCACACAGTATCTGTCCTTCTGTGTCCGGCTTATTTCACTGAGCATCATGTCTTCCAGGTCCATCCACGTGGTAGTAGGTGTCAGTTTCCTTCCTTTTTAGGGCTGAGTGATATTCCATTGTGTGGATGGACCACGTTTTGTTTCTCCACTCACCCATCGATGGACACTTTTTGGCTGCTGGGACACGGGTGTGCAAACATCCTCGGGGCACACGCCCAGAAGCAGAATTGCTGGATCACGTGGTGAACAAAGCCGCTTGCATGACTCAGTTACGGTACCTGTGGAGGCACACAGTGCGGTCCCGTCTGACACAGTGCCTTCAGGGTCTAGCGTCTGTCCACAAACCCCCTCCACAAAACCTCCTGCTACAAGAGGGACTGGGTAATTGGCCAGGCTTCCCTTCCTGTTAGGGCTGCCAGGAAGCTCAGGCCTGACGGTCAGAACGTCTGGGATCTGTTTCTTGCAGACATCATGGTATCACCTGCCAGGAATTCTTTGTGGAACAGTGGGATCTTGTCCAAATAGATGTGATCACGGAAGACGGTCAGGGAGCTGACACAGGGAGTGCAGATGAACCCCAGGAGAGGGGCCAGGTGATGGCCCACCCCCAGGCTGATACCTAGCGCGTCTACACAGGGACCGGTGACACAGCCCCTCTGAGGTGTTGGGGCAAAGCCAGCAGGAACAGGAGAGTGAGCTCCCTCACGGCAGGAGGACGTGGGCTAGAGGGAACCCAACGGCGGACTTTAGATCCCCATCCGGTGTCGAGGGGACAGGAGCAGTTTGGGACGCAAATCCGGGGTGCTGGCTCTCCAGAAGTGGGTAACGGGCTGTTAAAGGGGCACATGCAAGCCGAACGCTCCACGGGCCGACACCTGGTGTGTGGGGTAGGGCCCGTGTCCTGCAACTTTGGGGACAATCCCGAAGAGACAGAACCCAGAGCTCGAGCAGGTTCTGTGTCTCCCATCCCAGTCCTGTGCACGGAAACTCCTTGAATGGAACGGAACCTGTGAGAACAGCTAGGTGTAGCAGGAGAAGCGCTGGGCCCAGAGTCAGGAGGGCAGTCTGCTCCTGGCACTGCCCTGCGGGGCTCTGGGCCTCAGTCTGGCACAGACCGAGGGTGTTTCCGGGCAGGGCTGTCCCAATGCTGGGCTGCCCAGCTGTACACGGCTGAGTGGAGCTCTGGGGGCTGCGCTGTCCTCCGTCTGCAAGGACCTCCCTGCCTCTGTGCGAGGGCACTCCCCAGGGAGGGCGAGGCTCACGTCGGCGAGGGGACCCTCGGGCAGAAGCGGGTGCGCCCCAGCCCCTGCCACCCTCCTCACTGCAGCTGTGATGCCCCATGATCAGCGGTAAGAACACTCGACTTGCCTGAAGACGACCGTTACACGTCCTTTCTCAGCAGGCCTAATTTCCGGGTTTTTAAAGAGCTGGGTCCGTATCTTTCCCATCTAGACACTTTGCAAGGACCACACGGGGGTGAAGAGCGGTATCATGGCCAAGTCCGAGAGCGCCGAGGCTGAAGTGACCGCACGCGACAGCGGCCCGAGGCCGGCGGTGGCTCCGCTGGCTGTGCCGCGAGCCTTTTGTGTGTTGAGTACGGCTAGTGGTGGAGCAGGGCCGGACCAGACGGCGGAGGTCCCAGGGTGAAAAGAGCCCAATTCAGCGGCTCAGTGGGACCTGTCTGCAAATTCGGGGTCGGGCCTGCAGTCTGGGTTCTGAGGCCCGATGACACCCCCAGGCCCCGTGGCACCAAGCAAGGAGTCGGGAAGTTGGCATCCCCGAGGCCCACGGGACGAGAAGGGGCTTAATATTCAGGACACGTCATTCGTTGCATAAAAAAATCAACAGCCATCAGCGCCTGTGGAAATTTCTCCACACAGACACACACCAGTGTGCTGGCTTTCTCAGGCTTCGGCTCCAATGGACAGGAGAAGCCTGGCACCGCCTCGGGGGGCTGGAGGGCTGGGCTTTTTCCTCCATTACGTGTCTTGTTTTACATACAACATTGAGGAAGGCGGGCCGGGGCAGCGAGGCCCTGGGACCCCTGGACCCCAGGCCCAGTGCAGCCGGACGCAGGGCGTACGTGGCACTGTAAGGAGGTCACGACCCTCGGAGGCGGCCCCCCATCTGCGTGCGTGCCACTCGAGGAAAGACCCACGGATGGTGAAACAAAGGAGACAAGACGCTGAGAAGGAGATTCGACAGGAAACGTGCAGGGTGAACACATCTGTGAGCTGTTCCCGTGGGGGACATGGACCCCAACAAATAGAAAGACACAGCGACGTCCTTGTGGGAGGGTGTGTCCAGGAGGCGGCCGAGCCCGACCTTCACCTCCACTTCTCACGAAAGCCAGCAAGCTCTAGGCTGGTTGGTGGGGGAGCTGGATATGTTGATTCCAAAGTTCATACAAAAATAAGCAAGAACTGCCAGGAAAACCCTGATAAAGAAGAGCCACAGGGGGCGGGAGATCACTGAGACCTGGCTGGGACCTGACACGCGGGCACCTAGCGCACGAGGGGGCAGACCTCACACCAGCCAGAAAAGACAGGCTTTCGATAAGTGGTCCAGGTGTCCCAGGAAGAGCCTCTTACAAAAAACAGGCAGGTATCACGCTTCCCACCTTGTAAAGAATCAAAACAAAATTCCAAATCCATCAGATTTAAGTGTAAAAAATGAAACCACCAGAAAATCAGAAGAAACCATGAGAGAATTCTTTCATACCCTGACACGAGAAAGTTAAAGACATGAACAAAAACCCAGAAGCTAAAAAGGAAAAGGCAATAAATGCATCTGTATAAAATAAATTTAAAAGCCAAAAACTTCTGCTTGGTAAAAAAACAGCACAAAGTCAAAAGACAAATGGTAAATTCGGAAAACATATTCACAACTTAAAATGAACTCAACTCCTTCATATACAAAGAGCTGCAAAAAACCAACAAGAACCAACAATCCACTTGAAAAATGGACCAGGACATTAACACATATAAACAGATTTAAAAATCCTCACTCATCTATGATAAGGAGACTGAAGGTTAAAACTACACTGAACTACCCCATTTCAGCTACCAGACCAGAAAAATCTAGAAGTCTGACGGTTGTAGGGAAACCGGCACCCTCACAGGTAGTGCTACGACACATCCCACACAGTTCTCACTGGCCCTCATATGACTGTCTGGCAGTGCTGCCGAAATAAATGCAGGTACCCACTGATCCCGCTCGCCCTTCTGGGAGCTTCTCCTACACACAGACTCGCACACACTGGAGACACCATGTGTAGGGCACTCGCCACAGCCTTGCTCATGAGCATGTTCCCGTTAACTGTCAGGGTTTAATACGTCATGGCAAACGCGCACAGTGATGCGCCACACGCCATGTTAAAAACAAACAGGGCACTGCATATCAGTGGGAAAAGTCTCCCAAATGCTCAAAGACACAAAAGCAGGCTGCAGAAACAGTTTGAAAACAGACTCTTGACTTCAAAGGGGGGCGGGCAGTACAAATACGTTATTAGGGGAAATAAACCCACCAGTGCGAAGAAGTTACCGTGTGAGAGGGGCCAGACAAGACGACTTATGTGCACGACTGGCCTGACCCTCGCCACCCTGGGCAGGCATTCCATCCTTGGGCTCCCCGCGAAGGAGCTGGGACTTGGGAGGGAGGTGAAGCATCCGCCCAGGGCCCAGTGTCTGTGAAGAAGGAATTCACATCTGGACGTGTGTCCTCTGGAGGCTACCTCCTGGGTGCTCTGCCCTGCAGTCGCCCACATGTGCCCTGGTGTCCCTGTGCTCCAAGAACACTGGCTGGGAGCCAGGCGAGGTCACTGCGCTCAGCTCACAGCCCAGAGGAGGGGTGACGCCACAGCTGGGTCCCGCAGACGGGCAGGGCCCAGGGGCAGACAGAGCAGGTCGTGGAACCCGGGGAGGGAAGCCGGCTGGAGGGCAGCCCGGTCTTGACTCTACGAAGCTCTGGTCCCGCCACCATGGCGGGTGGGGTTGGGGGGGGGTGGAGGCTGCCGGCCCTGTGGTCCTCACACAGACCACCCAGGCTTTCAGGGCAGAACGGGGGCTGCTGGGCAGGGAGGCCTGGACCTCCGCTGGGGAGCTGGAGCGCAACTTGGGGCAGGGGCCGGGGTCTTTGGAGCTGGGGGACGTGACCGTGTCACCTCCCGCCGTGTGGCAGACCAGCGACTCCTGTGACTCGGGCTTCATCTGCTCAGTGGGAATGGCAACCCAGCCTCAGGGCCCATGGCTGTTAGGTGAGAACGTAGGCAGGGTCAGGGTCAATGGTGCCCCACGTGTGCAGTCAGCAAGGAGCTGTGACCAAGTTACAGCCAGCGGGAGGGAGTGGTGTGTGTGGCAACATCAGTGCTGTCCGCGCTGTGGCCGCCGCCGGCGCCGTCCAGCCACACCCCTGCCCTCTGGTCGCTCAGCCGGCGCCGAGGAAGGAGGTGCTCAGAGTGACATCGGTCCCAGGGAGTGAGCCTTCCTCGCTGCAAAGGACACAACCTACCGCACCAGGAACAATCTTTGGGACTCAGCCCTCGCCGGGCATCCCCAGCACCATGGCCCGCAGTGTTCTGTCCCCTCCAAGAAGCAATGCCCAGAGAACGTTCCAGAAGCAGGGGCAGTAGGCCATCAGGAAATATAGCCTGTCCAGACAGGGGCAGGACATGCTCAAGGCCCTAGTTAGCAGCAAGAGGACCCAAGGGCGAGAGGGGTCCCGAGAAGCAGAGGCTGGGCCTGCTCTGGACTCAGGGCTCCCTGGCAGATGAGGGCAGGTGAGAACAGGTGGGGTGGGGAGGGAACTGAGGTCCAAGGACTGACTAGTTTGCCCCCGGGTGCGGGCTGGGCAGGGCGAACCTGCAGGTAGGGGAGCCAGCGGGGCTCAGGGGGTCTGCGGTGCGGCGAGTGGGCCGGGGGCCCGGGGGCGAGGGCAACGAGGTGTGAAGAGCCGTGAAGGCCGCTCCCTGCCGCCCCCCATATTCCGGAAAAGGGAAGGACGCGGAGGCTGGGAGAATCTGTGATTAGACAGCGCTCCTGCCTGGTGACGCAGGGACGGGAGCAGGGCAGGCTCCATGGGCACCGCGAGCTTCCTGATCACAGGGAACCCGGCTATTTTCTACCCCACTCCATTTCCAAAAAGTGACACTCATCTGAAATGTCACTGGGCTGCAGTCTGGTCCCTTTCCTGAGCAGAGCCACAGGCTGGCGGTGGGGCAGCCCCACCCGCGGGACGGAAGCAGGCAGGGCGGGAACTGGGAGGGGAGGCTCCAGCGCAGGGGCTCCTCCCACGGCCTCCGAGGGACAGTGGGACGGGGGCGCAAAGCCCAGAGATGAATTCTGCTTAATTACGTGCATGCTGAAGCATTTAGAGGTACAGATGTTTGCAATTTTCTTTAAAATGCATTAAGAAAAGAGAAAGTACTGATGGGTGGAAGGGGGTAGAGAGGTGCTGCGTCATACAGCAGCCACGGGAGAGTGTCTGCAGCAGGACCTGGGGGGACACATGGGTGTTTACTGTAAAACTCTTCAAACTTTGCCGTACGTTTGGCGGTTTGTTCGTAACACGATGGTGGAACCGGTAGGGCTGAGTTTGCATGCCGGCTCCATCACCCAGGACCCAGGGCGAGCCAGGGGGACCAACCTCACCCCCCTCCACGTGAAGCTCGCTCCTCACCAGAGGGGGCACTGCCGGGGGCACGAGCGTCTGCCAGGCCCAGAGCTGCCACGCGTCTAGCCCTCAGGACTGCACCCCGGGAGCGCCAGGCGGCTCATTGCCTTGACAGCCCCAAACGTGGCCCACGAGAAGTTAAACATGGACAACCGTGTGGCATCACCAAGGTAAGAGCGGTGACAGCGGCAGCGGCGGTGCTTCTGTGCCGGGCACATCACCGCGTTCCCCATGACAGCCTGCAGGGGGGTGGGGTCAGCTCCACGTCCAGGCGAGCAGACTGAGACCAGGGCCACGGCTGGGGAGGGACAGAGCGAACACCAGGCCCAGTGCCCAACCGCTAAGAAGAGGAACGACCGAGGGCGGGAGGGGTGGGCGCGCCCGGGGAAGTGCCCTATGCCCACCAGGACCACTGGGAAAGGCCCGGGGGGCACAGGGAGTGTGTTCCCTCAGTCTGCTTCGGGCCCAGAGTCCCAGCTGGTTTGCCCCAGTTCAGTCTTTACCGGAGGGCACTCTGCCTCTACTAAACGGCTAGCTGTGGCCTCAGTTTCCCCATCTCTACACGGGGGCCTCGTCTCCCTGACGGCTGGCTACCTTAGGATAGATGAGGTGGGAGTAGCCAAGGACCCCCAGAAAGACCCAGACAGGACACGCACCACCGGCGGAGGGCCCAGGAGCCTCCCCTCCCGGCCCCGCCAGGCACTGAGTGGGCACAGGCCGGCAGGCGTGCACTCAGCTCTGAGCGGTAACCGGCGCGGTTGCCTCACCAACCAGCTGTGAACTAATTACAAAAAGTTCTAACTAGTCGAGCTCCCTCTCCAAGCATATGTTCCCAATTAAGTCAAACTGCAGTGGATTTTAATCAATCTTCCTTGAAGCAGCCCAACTTGAAGACTCCTCCAGGGGGAGAGAGGAGAGGAGACCTGCATAAGGATTACACCGGCAGCACCGCGGGTAAACACACAGCCGGGGGAGCTACACGCTAATTGGGCCCCTCGGCCCGTGTCCTCCCACTCTGCCCAGGCCATGAAGCCGCGGTTCTGCGGTCGCTTCTGCGGTCGCACAGATGAAGTGGAGCCTGGGGGCAGCCAGGCCACCTGGAGGGGTGTGCTGCCCTCTCCTGCTGCCTCCACGGCCCGGGGACCGAGGTGAAGGGGACGAGGTCTTGGCCTCACGATGGTGTGGTCAGACGTGGCCTGTGACCTCCTGGTAACCCCCATGTGGGCGCATCATCCCCAATTTTATAAAGGATGTGCTGGGGACTCGGGTGGCAAAGCACGACATGCCCGAGACCACCCAGCTGAGGGGCAGGATTCCAGGCGAGGTCTACAGACTCGGATGCCGGTGCCCCCAGGGCACCACCTACTGTCTCCGCGGTTTCCAGGAGCCCAGGTCCCCTTCAGGCCCATTTCAGCGCCACCTGGCGGGGGCTCCCTGAGCCAAACATGAGGTCTTCCCGGTCCACTCCACCAGGACCAGAACGCCCAGTGGTTTCCCTCTGTCTGCCCTGAGGGGTCAGGGTGCAGGTGGGCATCCTCCTTCCAGGGCCGAATCCGCCCGTTTCCCTGCCTCCTGGGCAGGGCCTGCCCACGGACGCTCCGCCCGGGCTGGACGGCAGTGGGGCAAACTCTGCCTCTCTGGCGTCACGGTCAGACAGGAACTGTCGCTGCGATGGGGGTGACCCGTCCGCTCAGCCTTGGGGGCGTACACCTCTCCTCGCCCCAGAGCATCATACGACGGACCCAGGCCAGGGGCAGCAGGCAGGGCGGTGGGGGGGGTCGGGGGGGGGGGGAGGAGACCAGTGGTCCCGGAGCTGAGGCTGCTCACCTGGGAATGGCGGCCAGGCCACCAGAGGTGCAGCCCAAGGAGCAGGGCAGGAAGGTGGGGTGAGGGATCAGGAGTGTGTGAAGGCTGGGGGCGACGGGGGGTGGGGGTGTGGCTCAGGGGACAACGGCCCTGAGTTCAAAGGCCAGCTCTGCTCCTTGGGGCTCGGTGCCCGTGACTAAAGTGCTGAACCTCTCTGAGCGAAGCTTCCTCGTCAGTGAAAAGGGGGCAGCAGGACGTCCCCCAGGAGTGTGGGTGGGCACAGATACAGGAGGCCTAAGGAGAAAACCCAGGGCCCACGGAGCAGAGGCCTGTGGCGCCTGTGACTGAGATGGTGAGTCAGGAGACAGGACTCGGCCCCCGCCATCACAAGGACCTTTCTGAAACAAGCCCTGTGCCGGGGCGGGGCTGCTCCCGAGAGCCTGCTGGAACTCAAGCTGGAACTGGCCACACGGAGAAAGGGGCTGTGACGTGGGACAGAGGCACCCAGGAGCCTCTGCTTGCTGCTGTCTCAAGATCCGGGTGACCCGCAGAGTTGGAGGGGTGGCACCAGGCCCCAGGCTCGAAGCAGGTGGAGAGAACCAGTGCAGCGGGACTGCACTGGTGCGGGGGCCACCTGAGCGCCCACGGCAGGGACGGGGCCTCACACTCCCGGACGTGGCTCCAGAATACCCACGGCCGGGGGTGAGGGAGGCAGCGGCCGCACGCACATCACCGTGCGAACGTCTGCTCCCCCAGGATCCTGGAAGCCAGGACCCACTCACCACACCCTCCTGGCCACGCGGGGGCAGCTGCTCATAGGCACACTTGGCGCTGCGTGTGGCCACTGCCGGCCGGGTACCCCCCTCACACATACACTTCCACGGACAGAAACCTGTGTGCCGAGAGCCATGCCACACCAGGGCGCAGATACTGACCCGTGCCCTCCCCAAGCTGACACGGATGCCCCCTGCCGCCTTGGCCGTGAGCGGCTCCAGGACGCACAGCCAGGCCCCCACCCTGCGTGAGGTCCATGCGGGGCCCAGGAGGCTGGACACGGCCGACGTCGCTGACCCCACCCGCGGAGTGCGGACTGGGCCGGGCACCACCCGCCCGAACCTCCCACACAGGAAGGCTCGAGCTGGGAGCCCCCAACGCCGGCCCCGTCACCCCACATCCACTGACGGTGCTCACTGCACCTCTCATCTGGTCTGACCCTCGACACCATCACCAAGGGCCACTGAGGCTCCTCGTGACAGGCCTTGAAGCCCTGGAGCAGGAAAAAGGAAACATGGATTTCGGCAGCACTCACTGAGCCCCAATCAGAGGCCTGGGAAGCCATCAGCCGTGACTTCAGGCTGAGCTCAACTAAGGACCCAGAAAGACACTCCCCATCCTGCCCTGACACGGCACCACTGACGGGCGGCCGGGGGTTCATCCGCCAGCAGCCCAGCTCTCCCAGCAGGACTGCGGCCCAATTAAAATGGGACAAGGTGACAGGTCCTGGAGCGGAGTACGGCCCAGCTACGGCTCACAGCGCCTCGTTTTATCAGGGTTGTCACTTTTCCCATCTCCAGGAATCGGGAATAAAAAGGAGATTTGATTTGCCTTTAATAGATGCCAAGAGCACAATCACTGGCCTGTCCAAACTCTGGGTGATCAGTAACCTGCAGGCTTCCTGCCGTGAACAACGTAGACAGGAGGATAAACGAAAAACAAAGCAAAAGCAAAACAGTTCAAGTAGCAAATCCCACTTCACAGCTGCAGGCAGACGCGGACCGGCTTGGATACAAACCCCAAACCGCCCAGCACCTCTGCCGGTGTCTCCTCCCGGGGGCACGCCCGTCACACCCGCCACGGGCGACCCACAGGTCAGGCTGTGGGCTCGCTGCGGCCAGTGGTCGGGAAAAACGAGACGGAGACCAAGAAAGCGGACGGGGCGGGCGGCTGGGGGCAGCGCCACCCGGGGCAGGCTGTCCCTTCTGGTGGCTCGGGACGGGTGTTCTCGGCCAGCCAGGGGCCTGGGTGGGGGACAGGCCCCCAGTTTAGTCTAGTCTGGTCAGCTAGAAAGTGGGATGGCTGGGGTGCAGGAACCTCGGGCCAAACCCAGGAGAAAACAGGAGGGCAGGGCAAGCCCCGGACGAGCTCACCTGCAGGGTGAGCCGCTCCAGCTGTGTCTCCAGCACCTTCTTCTCTTCCTCCAGACGGCTCCGCTCCGCCTCCAGCTCCTCAACCTTCAACCTGCAAGAAGAGCAGACTCATGACAGGAACCCCACTGTAGCCCGCCCTCTGGGGAGGAAAAGGGGAAAGGTTACAAGACGGTTAAAAGGCTCGTTGCCAAGTACACATTTGTAGAAATGTGACATGAAGAGCTGACGTTAAGGAAAAACTGTAAAACACAAGCCCAGGACGGGGCAGCGCAGCCAAGGCGTCTCTTCTGGTGCAGAAGCTTCTGCCGTGGGCAGAGGTGGGGCCCTCGCTGACCATGACCGGAAGGGAGCAGGGAGGAGAACTAACGGGTGGCGCGGTGGGCCTGCACGTGTCCTGTGCCCACCAGTCCACCCCCACAGGTGTGACCGCGCACCGGAGAGGTCGCGAGAGTCAAGAGAACGACCTGTAGAGAGAGTCTCCAAGCACGATGAAAAGACAGGGAAGCTCTCCTATGTGCACTGTGGACACAGCTGGTGGCTGGAGGCTGTGGGACCACCCGGACGAGGTGCAGAAGGAGGCTCTTCTTACCCCAAAGGCCCAGAGGCCAAGCAAGGCCAGTGGCCGAAGCAGCCATGCAGGTAGGCTGCAGCTCATTGTAAGTGGGTGCCGAGTTTTGTCTTCCTTTTTAAATTTATTTTTTTTATAGCAACCATGTTCATATGATTTAAAATTTAAAAATGCAAGGAAGCAGTGCCCAGCACTGACACAGGGTAAGGAACAGAGCCTTTTCCACCAGGCAGAATGGAAAACTCACGCTTCATGGATAATTCAGGAAGGTCTTGGCTCGGAAATGGGAGATAACTGCCTCCAGACTGGTACCTGCTCCAGGCTGGCCCAGCAAATCACAATGGCGAGATCTGAGAGGACCAAACTCTTCCCGAGAAACCTAAGTGCATCCCTGAAAAACGCTCAGCAAGATTTATACAAGCACAAAAACGTTCAGAACCCAGCAACCTAAAACTCACAATGCCTGCCATCCAATCAAAGATTACTGGGCGTTAAGCAGGAAAATTGACCCACAATGAAGAGAATAACCTACCTGTGCAGACTAACCGCACAGGCATTACCTGTGCAGGGTAACCGCACAGACATTACTTGTTCAGACTAACCGCACAGACATTACCTGTGCAGAATAACCGCACAGACGTTACCTGTGCAGAATAACCGCACAGACATTACCTGTGCAGACTAACCGCACAGAGATTACCTGTGCGGGGTAACCGCACAGACGTTACCTGTGCAGGGTAACTGCACAGACATTACCTGTGCAGGGTAACCGCACAGACATTACCTGTGCAGACTAACCGCACAGACATTACGTGTGCAGAATAACCGCACAGACGTTACCTGTGCAGGGTAACCGCACAGACGTTACCTGTGCAGACTAACGGCACAGACATTACCTGTGCAGGGTAACCGCACAGACATTACCTGTGCAGACTAACCGCACAGACATTACGTGTGCAGGGTAACCGCACAGACATTACCTGTGCAGGGTGACCGCACAGACATTACCTGTGCAGACTGACCGCACAGACATTACCTATGCAGACTGACCGCACAGACGTTACCTGTGCAGGGTAACCGCACAGACATTACAGGTGCAGGGTGACCGCACAGACATTACCTGTGCAGGGTAACCGCACAGGCATTACCTGTGCAGAATAACCGCACAGACGTTAAATCAGCACCCAAGGACACTGAGACAGCTATTAAAAGCTATTGGAGCAAAGGAATAATAGGCCACTGTTCAGCAGTTAAGGACAGATATGGAAGATATAAACAAGACCAAGTCGAATTCCTAGAGGTGGCAGCTACAATGTCTGAGATGAAAAGTCCTGGATGATATTAATGATGGACTAGACTGTGCAGGACAAAAGTTTACTGCACTTGAAGACAGAGCGATACAAACGATCCACAGTAGCAGACAGAGAGGAAAATAGATCTTTAAACCTGGCAGGAGCATTGCTGAGCGGCGGGGCAGCTTCACCAAGGTGAATTTACGTGTAACTAGAGTCCCTGCGGTGGCGGCGGTGGTGGTGGCGGCGGTGGTGGGGATGGGACAGAAAAATACTGCAAGAAGGTTCCGAATGTGACCAAAGTATAAAGACACAGACCCAAGAAGCTACACAAACGTGGGCACAAGAAACACGAAGAAAACAGCCCCAGTGCACAAACAATCTGGCTGCTCCCAACCAGTGATAAAGAAATCCCACAAGCAGCCGCAGAACGGGAATGGTACCCACAGAGGAACAAAGCGGCTTCCTCAGCAGAGACACTGCACGTGAGAAAGAGGAGAGAAGCCCTTAAAATACTAAAAGAAGTGAAAAAATGTCAAGCTAGAATTCTATTCCCACTGAAAATAGCTTTCAGAAAACAAAAGCGAAATCAAGATGTTCTCAGACATACAAAACCAAAGAATTTATCACCAGCAGGCCTGCTCTACAGGAAATGTCAATGGAAATCCTCAGGCAGAAGGGAAGGAGAAGCCGCACAAATGCGTGAGGAGCAACGGAAATCTTAGCTACGTGGGCAGAAGTATGGCTGTTCATATTATTTACATCCTTTAGAAATATTTAAATTACTATTTTTAAGAGAGGTTGACTGTTTAAACAAAACTAATAAAAAACATATTGGGGTTTCCAGACATAAACATTAAGTAAAATTTATGACAGCAACAGCATGAAGGCTGCGTAAACAGACACACACAGCTGTGAGGTTATGTTATATATGTGAAAAGGTATAGTATCACCTGAAGGGATACGGTGATAAATGAAAGATGTGTATTAAAAACCTCAGAGCAACCCCTAAAATAAAAAAAAACAAAGAGTTACAACCAAAAAGCCAAAAAAGGAAATAAAATGGTATCATAAAAAACACCCAAGTGGGGCTTCCCTGGTGGCGCAGTGGTTGAGAGTCCACCTGCTGATGCAGGGGACACGGGTTCGTGCCCCGGTCCAGGAAGATCCCACATGCTGCGGAGCGGCTGGGCCCGTGAGCCATGGCCGCTGGGCCTGCGTGTCCGGAGCCTGTGCTCCGCAACGGGAGAGGCCACAGCAGTGAGAGGCCCGCGTACCGCAAAAAAAAAAAAAAAAAAGAAAAAAAAGACTTCATGAAGAGAATGAAAAGACAAGCTACAGAATGGGAGAAAAGATTTGCCAATATCTGATAAAGGACTCGTATCCAGATTGTATAAAGGACTCTACAAACTCAACAACAAGCCAATAAGTAATCAAATAAAAAATGGACAAAAGTTTGAACATTTTACCAAAGAAGATGTACAATGACAAGCACGTGAAAAGGTGCCCAACATCGTTAGTCAATAGGGACACAAAAGCTTAAACCACAGTGAGACGCCACCTCGCTTCTACCAGAAGGATTAAAATGGGGAGGACCAACCACACCAAGTGCTGGCGAGGAGAAGCCACACCTCTCGTCCACCGGCAGCGGGAACATGAAACAGTACAACCACTCTGGAAGACAGCTTCTTAAAGAGTTACTCACGCAACTACCAGCCATCCCCCGCTGCAGTGTTCCTCCGGGAGAAAAGAAAGGACACAAGGACTCGGTGTGTAACACAAAGGAGCTTCATTCCCACAGTCAAAACTTGGGGCAAACCAGACGTCCACCAGCAAGGGCGTACGTGAGCAAACAGTGGTGTGTGCGCACAGGGGACTAAGGCTCAGCAGAGAGAAAGGGCGAACCGCTGCGACACGCACGCGCTGTCTCAAGACAACTAGGCTCAGAGAGAGAGGCCAGAGTACACACTGCACAGCTCCCATGACACACAGCTTCGTGATGTGCCCACCGACACCCGGTGGTTGAAAGCAGACCGGTACCAGCTGCCTGGGGGTGGCGGAGGGGAGGAGGGGGAGGCAGGGTTATAATCGAGCAAGAGGGAATGTTTGGGGGCGAAGGGCAGGCCCACTATCTTGAGTGTGGTAATGGTTCCATGGGTGTGTGCGTGTGCGTGTGCGAGCGAGAGAGAGAGAGAGAGAGAATATATCCAGTTGTACACTTAACATGTGCAGCCTACAACTGTGAAGACACACGCTGCACCCATGCCTTTAACAGGTCACCCTGTCCCTCGCAGAAGCGCCCGAGCAGTGCTGAGCTGCAGGTGCGGGCAGGGCTGCGAGCATCGCAGGGAACTGAGGAAGAGTCTCTGGCGCCCAGTGAGGCCAGTGCCCCGCACAGCTCGCACGCCATCCCCTAGTTTTCACAGGGGAACCTGAGGCTCACAGAGGTTAAGTGACCTCAGGGAAGCGGCCCATCCGGTACCCAGGCTAGGGAGCCCGGTAGTCGGGCTCCAGGGCTGATGCCCTTACCCTCTAGGTCAGTGCTTCTCCGAGGGACGACTCGGAGGTGTGACCCGCCCGGCCCCGGTGAGGCATCCCCGTGAGCTTGGGGGGGAGGTGGTGGTCAGTGCCCAGGCCACCGCCAGGAAACCGCTTCCAGAGAAGGACTCTGCATCTCAGGAACAGGCTGCGTGAGAGCCCCGCAAGGCCCCTCTTAAAACAGGTATTATGGATTCTGAAGGCTTGTGAGCGAAAGTTCTCCGGTCTAAACTCAAATAAGCACATGTACGCGCCAGCAGACTTCCTAATAAGCGGCGAGCTAGAACCCATCCCAGCTGCCGGAGAGCAAACCACGTCAACAGCTCTAGTTGTGCATCTTAAAAACGGGCGCTTTCTTCTCCTCATCCTCCTCTGAGGCAAACTGTTATCTCACCGAGGGGGCGGGGGAGAGAACGAATGAATGAGTGTGTGTGCGTGTTTGTTCAAAAGCTCAGAATGCTGGTCTGCCTTCAAATTGTTCAAAGCAATCAGGTCTGGCGTTAAGTGTCTTGAAATTGACTAACTCCAAGTTTTTTAAACACTGAGGGTATTACATAAACTGGATGACATCCTAGATCATTTCTCGAGAAGACGAAGCCAATCAAAGCAGGCGTGTGTGCGCGCGTGTGTGTGTGCATGTGCGCGTGTGTGTGTCAGGAAAAATCAGTGAGAGAGGGGTGTGTTTGTTATCTTCCCTAAAAAAACATTTGCAATGAATGTACCAACTACCCTGGAAAACTTCTGAGGGAAGAATGATTGTTTTTGCAGAAGTAAAACCCAGGGTAGCGGGGGTAGGGTGCCAGGGGTCAGGCTCCCGGTGCTGGAGGGGACAGCGGGCGGAACTAGAGGCGCAGCTGAGCAAAGAGCAGCTGGGCTGGGAGGCCACTCGCCCAGGCTGACCACCCTCTGGTCCCGGGCCCCACGCCCTGCCTGCTGGCCTCCTCCCCGACCGCCTGCTCAGGGCTCTGCAGCCGCTCTGTCCCCGTGGGCCTGGCCATCCCCTCTGTCGGACGGTCTGCTCTGTGTCCCCAGCGTCGGGCTCACCGCAGGCATCGCTGGCCCTGTCCTGCACCTGCAGCAGAGACTCGAGCGCGGGGAGATGGACTGCACCAGCTCTGGAGTCGCTCGTACGAGGTGGGGGGTGTCCTGCTACAGACTGAATGTCTGGGTCCCCCAGATTCACACGTTGGAGCCCAACCCCGGGTGTGATATTTGGAGGTGGGCCTCTGGAGGGCGATGGGTCAGACGAGGCCGGGGCGGGGTGGGGCCCGCGGGGTGGGGCCCTCGGGGTGGGGTCGGCGAGAAGGCGTCAGCAGGCCAAGAGGGAGGCCTCAGGCGAAACCAAACTTGCCAACACCCTGATCTCAGGCTCCAGGCCTCCAGAACTGTGAGAAAGTAAGTGTGCTGTATAAGCCACTGAGAAGGTGCTGCCGTAACAAACACGTAAAAAACGTGCAGACGGACGGGCTCCTGGGCAGAGGCTGGGTGGGGCGGGAGGCGGCTGCCAGAAACAAGGACACTGAGGGCGACTGTGGTGAGAGTGGAGGGCAGGGCCGCGTCACTAGGTCACAGAGGTTTTGCGGAAGGTGGAACGCTGGAGACCGCTGAGCACGGTGCTGAGAGAGTGTCCTGGTCCCTCCTGACTGTTGACGACAGAAGGTGAAATGAAAGTGAAGCAGGAACTGTTAACAGTATGTACCCCGGATCTGATGCGATGAGAAGGCATGAAACCCCAAACCCCAGCATCTTCCCAAAAGCCACACGTCAGCCTCGTCGCAGAACACGTCAGACAAACGTGGGCTGGGGATGCTGGCACAGCCAAGGTCGCGGAAAACAAAGACCGAGAAACTGGCAGAGAGCGGGGGAGGTGGGGGGACGAGATGGCTGAGACCAAGGTGGGGCCCTGGGCTGGACGCTGCTGGGTGAACGAACGGCTGAACGCAGGCCGCGGACCAGTTAACTGTGACTTGACTGTGACAAACGCACCAGGGAGACGAAGATGTTGATAATGAGGGACAAAGGTGAGCAGTGTATGAGGCGCGCTGTGCCATCTGTGCGCCTCTCCTGTAAGCCAGCAATCGTTCCGAAGTGAACAGCTGGCAAGAAAGAAGGGAAAGAGAGGAGGGAGGGAAGGAAGAATGTATGCTGGGGTGGCTGTATTAACACCGGACAAAGGAGACTTCAGAGGAGATAACCAGACAGTGGCCACCCCAAAAAAGAGGAATGACAAACATGTAAAACGGTTTATTCACCAAGAAGACACAATAACTCTAAATGAACATGCCCCTAAAAGCAGAGCTTCAAAATACATGAAGCGAAAAATGACGGACCTGGAAGGAAAAACAGACAAACCCACAAGCATGGTTGGAGATTTCAAAGCTTCCTGCTAAGGAGTTAGAACTGTGGACAGAAGACGAGCAAAGACACACAGGACTGAACAACACTGTCAACCGATGGGATCTAACAGGAACTTACAGAACATACCACCCAATGCAACAGGATACTCATTCTTCTCAAGTACAGATAAAGCATTCTCCAAGACACAGCATGTTCCTGGGGCATTTAACAAACCTTAGCAAATTAAAAAAACTGAAAACCATACAACCTGACTGAATGAAAATGAGGCCACGACAGATCGCAAGTGTGGGATGCAGCTGAAGCAGTGCCTAGAAAAAATCTGTAGCCTTAAACGCTTGTATTAGAAAACAAGAGAGATCTCAAATCAATAATCTAAGCTTCCACCTTAAGAAACTAGAAGAAAAGGGGGAAAATACAGCCAAAGCAAGAAGACGGAGGGAAATAATAAAGAGCGGAAATCAATGAAATTGAGACACAAAAACAATGAGAATAATAAACGAAACCCAACACTGTTCCTTTGAAAATACCAATTAAATTGTAAAGCTCCAGTGAGACCGGCAAAGGGAAAAATCGAGAAGAGGCCAAGTGGCAGCACCAGGAATGGGAGGCTCCGCGGGAGCGCGTCCACACGGACAGCTGCCCTCGGTCCAGCCAAGTCGCCCGACAA